>NC_048579.1:70814118-71151618 GCF_013265735.2 Oncorhynchus mykiss
TCGTGGGTACCTGATAGGCGAGATCTGTCGTGGGTACCTGATAGGCGAGATCTGTCGTGGGTACCTGATAGGCGAGATCTGTCGTGGGTACCTGATATGTGAGGTGTGTCATGGGTACCTGATGGGTGAGGTGTGTCGTGGGTACCTGATAGGTGAGGTGTGTCGTGGGTACCTGATAGGTGAGGTGTGTCATGGGTACCTGATGGTTGAGGTGTGTCGTGGGTACCTGATGGGTGAGGTGTGTCGTGGGTACCTGATAGGTGAGGTGTGTCGTGGGTACCTGATAGGTGAGGTGTGTCGTGGGTACCTGATAGGTGAGCTGTGTCGTGGGTACCTGATAGGTGAGGTGTGTCGTGGGTACCTGATAGGTGAGGTGTGTCGTGGGTATCTGATAGGTGAGGTGTGTCGTGGGTATCTGATAGGTGAGGTGTGTCGTGGGTACCTGATGGGTGAGGTGTGTCGTGGGTACCTGATGGGTGAGCTGTGTCGTGGGTACCTGATAGGTGAGGTGTGTCGTGGGTACCTGATAGGTGAGCTGTGTCGTGGGTACCTGATAGGTGAGGTGTGTCATGGGTACCTGATAGGTGAGGTGTGTCGTGGGTATCTGATAGGTGAGGTGTGTCGTGGGTACCTGATGGGTGAGGTGTGTCGTGGGTACCTGATAGGCGAGGTGTGTCGTGGGTACCTGATAGGCGAGATCTGTCGTGGGTACCTGATAGGCGAGATCTGTCGTGGGTACCTGATAGGCGAGATCTGTCGTGGGTACCTGATATGTGAGGTGTGTCATGGGTACCTGATGGGTGAGGTGTGTCGTGGGTACCTGATAGGTGAGGTGTGTCGTGGGTACCTGATAGGTGAGGTGTGTCATGGGTACCTGATGGTTGAGGTGTGTCGTGGGTACCTGATGGGTGAGGTGTGTCGTGGGTACCTGATAGGTGAGGTGTGTCGTGGGTACCTGATAGGTGAGGTGTGTCGTGGGTACCTGATAGGTGAGCTGTGTCGTGGGTACCTGATAGGTGAGGTGTGTCGTGGGTACCTGATAGGTGAGGTGTGTCGTGGGTATCTGATAGGTGAGGTGTGTCGTGGGTATCTGATAGGTGAGGTGTGTCGTGGGTACCTGATGGGTGAGGTGTGTCGTGGGTACCTGATGGGTGAGCTGTGTCGTGGGTACCTGATAGGTGAGGTGTGTCGTGGGTACCTGATAGGTGAGCTGTGTCGTGGGTACCTGATAGGTGAGGTGTGTCATGGGTACCTGATAGGTGAGGTGTGTCGTGGGTACCTGATAGGCGAGGTCTGTCGTGGGTACCTGATAGGTGAGGTGTGTCGTGGGTACCTGATGGGTGAGGTGTGTTGTGGGTACCTGATAGGTGAGGTGTGTCGTGGGTACCTGATAGGTGAGGTGTGTCGTGGGTACCTGATAGGTGAGGTGTGTCGTGGGTACCTGATGGGTGAGGTGTGTTGTGGGTACCTGATAGGTGAGGTGTGTCGTGGGTACCTGATAGGTGAGGTGTGTCGTGGGTACCTGATAGGTGAGGTGTGTCGTGGGTATCTGATAGGTGAGGTGTGTCGTGGGTACCTGATAGGTGAGGTGTGTCGTGGGTACCTGATAGGTGAGGTGTGTCGTGGGTACCTGATAGGTGAGGTGTGTCGTGGGTACCTGATAGGTGAGGTGTGTCGTGGGTACCTGATAGGTGAGGTGTGTCGTGGGTACCTGATAGGTGAGGTGTGTCGTGGATACCTGATAGGTGAGGTGTGTCGTGGGTACCTGATAGGTGAGGTGTGTCGTGGGTACCTGATAGGTGAGCTGTGTCGTGGGTACCTGATAGGTGAGCTGTGTCGTGGGTACCTGATAGGTGAGGTGTGTCGTGGGTACCTGATAGGTGAGGTGTGTCGTGGGTATCTGATAGGCGAGGTGTGTCGTGGGTACCTGATAGGCGAGGTGTGTCGTGGGTACCTGATAGGTGAGGTGTGTCGTGGGTACCTGATAGGTGAGGTGTGTCGTGGGTACCTGATAGGTGAGGTGTGTCGTGGGTACCTGATAGGTGAGGTGTGTCGTGGGTACCTGATAGGTGAGGTGTGTCGTGGGTACCTGACAGGTGAGCTGTGTCGTGGGTACCTGATAGGTGAGGTGTGTCGTGGGTATCTGATAGGTGAGGTGTGTCGTGGGTACCTGATAGGTGAGGTGTGTCGTGGGTACCCGATAGGCGAGATCTGTTGTGGGTACCTGATAGGTGAGGTGTGTCGTGGGTACCTGATAGGTGAGGTGTGTCATGGGTACGCGATGGTTGAGGTGTGTCGTGGGTACCTGATAGGTGAGGTGTGTCGTGGGTATCTGATAGGTGAGGTGTGTCGTGGGTACCTGATGGGTGAGGTGTGTCGTGGGTACCTGATAGGCGAGGTGTGTCGTGGGTACCTGATAGGCGAGATCTGTCGTGGGTACCTGATAGGCGAGATCTGTCGTGGGTACCTGATAGGCGAGATCTGTCGTGGGTACCTGATATGTGAGGTGTGTCATGGGTACCTGATGGGTGAGGTGTGTCGTGGGTACCTGATAGGTGAGGTGTGTCGTGGGTACCTGATAGGTGAGGTGTGTCATGGGTACCTGATGGTTGAGGTGTGTCGTGGGTACCTGATGGGTGAGGTGTGTCGTGGGTACCTGATAGGTGAGGTGTGTCGTGGGTACCTGATAGGTGAGGTGTGTCGTGGCTATCTGATAGGTGAGGTGTGTCGTGGGTACCTGATAGGTGAGGTGTGTCGTGGGTACCTGATAGGTGAGGTGTGTCGTGGGTATCTGATAGGTGAGGTGTGTCGTGGGTACCTGATAGGTGAGCTGTGTCGTGGGTACCTGATAGGTGAGGTGTGTCATGGGTACCTGATAGGTGAGGTGTGTCGTGGGTACCTGATAGGCGAGGTCTGTCGTGGGTACCTGATAGGTGAGGTGTGTCGTGGGTACCTGATAGTCGAGGTCTGTCGTGGGTACCTGATAGGTGAGGTGTGTCGTGGGTACCTGATGGGTGAGGTGTGTCGTGGGTACCTGATAGGTGAGTTGTGTCGTGGGTACCTGATAGGCGAGGTCTGTCGTGGGTACCTGATAGGTGAGGTGTGTCGTGGGTACCTGATAGGCGAGGTCTGTCGTGTGTACCTGATAGGCGAGGTCTGTCGTGTGTACCTGATAGGTGAGATGTGTCGTGGGTACCTGATGGGTGAGGTGTGTCGTGGGTACCTGATAGGTGCGTGGATGATCTTGTTGAGCAGGTTGTGGTGCAGGTTGGTAGCAGCAGACAGACCCAGGAACTCCACAGTCAGAGAGGTGATCAGACACAGGGCTATCCCCGCTCCACACAGGATGATAAACACTGGCACATAGTAGGAGTCAGGCAGACCAGCCTAGTAACCACACAATACACCACAAAGACACATAGTAGGAGTCAGGCTGACCAGCCTAGTAACCACATAATACACCACAAAGACACATAGTAGGAGTCAGGCTGACCAGCCTAGTAACCACACAATACACCACAAAGACACATAGTAGGAGTCAGGCAGACCAGCCTAGTAACCACACAATACACCACAAAGACACATAGTAGGAGTCAGGCAGACCAGCCTAGTAACCACACAATACACCACAAAGACACATAGTAGGAGTCAGGCAGACCAGCCTAGTAACCACATAATACACCACAAAGACACATAGTAGGAGTCAGGCAGACCAGCCTAGTAACCACATTATACACCACAAAGACACAAAGTAGGAGTCAGGCAGAACAGCCTAGTAACCACATTATACACCACAAAGACACATAGTAGGAGTCAGGCAGACCAGCCTAGTAACCACATTATACACCACAAAGACACATAGTAGGAGTCAGGCAGACCAGCCTAGTAACCACATTATACACCACAAAGACACATAGTAGGAGTCAGGCAGACCAGCCTAGTAACCACATAATACACCACAAAGACACATAGTAGGAGTCAGGCAGACCAGCCTAGTGACCACATTATACACCACAAAGACACATAGTAGGAGTCAGGCAGACCAGCCTAGTAACCACATTATACACCACAAAGACACATAGTAGGAGTCAGGCAGACCAGCCTAGTGACCACATTATACACCACAAAGACACATAGTAGGAGTCAGGCAGACCAGCCTAGTAACCACATTATACACCACAAAGACACGTAGTAGGAGTCAGGCAGACCAGCCTAGTAACCACATTATACACCACAAAGACACATAGTAGGAGTCAGGCAGACCAGCCTAGTGACCACATTATACACCACAAAGACACATAGTAGGAGTCAGGCAGACCAGCCTAGTAACCACATTATACACCACAAAGACACATAGTAGGAGTCAGGCAGACCAGCCTAGTGACCACATTATACACCACAAAGACACATAGTAGGAGTCAGGCAGACCAGCCTAGTAACCACATAATACACCACAAAGACACATAGTAGGAGTCAGGCAGACCAGCCTAGTAACCACATAATACACCACAAAGACACATAGTAGGAGTCAGGCTGACCAGCCTAGTAACCACATTATACACCACAAAGACACATAGTAGGAGTCAGGCAGACCAGCCTAGTAATCACATAATACACCACAAAGACACATAGTAGGAGTCAGGCAGACCAGCCTAGTAACCACATTATACACCACAAAGACACATAGTAGGAGTCAGGCAGACCAGCCTAGTAACCACATTATACACCACAAAGACACATTCTGTCAGATATCAGGATTTCAACAGGCCTTACTCACTTCCACTAACACCGAGTACTGGTTGTGAAAGGTGTTCATATCTCACCGCTGAGTTTGTCCGATTGGAGAAGACAGCTGCTGCAGAGGCATTGACAAAGTCTCTTGTAACATTTCCAAAGTCTGGGGCATATCCATTAGCATCGTCATTAGCAGTCCCATTGACTGGGCCATCGTCATAAGCAGTCCCATTAACTGGGCCATCGCCATTAGCAGTCCATTCGGCCAGCCAGTAGTCGATGGCGACCATGACGGAGTGTTTCAGCAGCTTGGAGAAGACCATGAGGAAGACCATGAGGAAGCCACCAGAGGACAGGTACTGCCAGCACACCCTCCACGGGATCTTAGAGCGCCGACTGGTGGTCGTCGACATGTTGTCGTCCTCTTCCTCCTCCTCTTCCTCCTCTGTCAGGGACGAGAGAATGAGTGATTATTGTCATATGTCGTAACAGAACTTAACTTGTATGAGATACAGTGTTGACAATGCATTTCACCTTCTTCGTCATCGTCGACCTGGTTCTTGGCCTCTCTGGAGTAGAAAGCTCTTCTCAGGGTCTTCCTCTCCAGAGCAGTCTGACAGTTATCAATCTCAGTGTCCTGCAGTACAGATACAACTGTTGTTAGGTTGGTTGGCAAGTAAATTAGCTACACTACACATTACAGACCAGAGGAGGCTGGTGGGAGGAGTTATCGGAGGACAGGCTCATTGTAATGGCTGGAATAAATGGAATGGTCAAACACGTTGTTTCCATGTGTTGGCTCCGTTCCATTTATTCCATACCAGCCTTTACAATGAGCTCCTACACGTCCTCCTATAACTCCACCCAACAGCCTCCTCTGTTACAGACCGTCTGTCAGTAGGAGAGTAAAGAAGTGAATATGACCTTCTCTAGTTCCTGGTCCTGTCTGTTCATCAGGGTCTTCCAGTGTTCATACAGCTCTACATCATGAGTCTGAATGTCCTTCAGAGTGCCTTCCCTCAGCACTGAGCCATCCTTCATGGCTATGATCTGGGACACAGAGAGAACAGTGTAAAATCAGGACCCTTATAAACAAACCGTCTCAGGGTAGGAATGCTGATCTAGGACCAGGTCCCCCCGCCCCGTCCGTGTCGTACTCTTTATTATGATCTAAAAGGAAAAACTGATCCTGTATCAGCAGCATTCCTACTCTAAGATGCTTTATGAATACAGACCCAGTGCAAACGGTAGAGAGGAATCCACACCAGACTGTTGAGATGCTCACCCAGTCAGCGTGGATGAGGTACTGCAGTTTGTGTGTGACCAGGACCACGGTGCGTTTATCATCCTGTAGGAACTTCAGAATGCCCTCCTGCATCAGGTGGTCACTCAGGTGGATGTCCAGCGCTGAGAACGGGTCATCCTGAGGGTAAAGGTCAGAGATCAGGGGTCAGAGGCAACATGGACGATCCAATCAGATCAGAGCGTATCAGAGTGAAAGACTGTGGATTAAATGATGTTTTTTTTAACAGGAGATCATCCTTTATTCATATTAAGTCACAGCACGTTTAATTCACAGGTCTCAGATGACCTCAGAACATACAGCCAATCAAACCTAGTTCCCAGAGGACCCCGGAACCTGAATAAACACCAATGTATATTACCCTAGGATGACTTAGTCTTTATACTGTACAGCACTGAGACACGTAAACAGTCCTGAGGGCAGAAGGTCTGAGATCATCAGACACAGCATGATAGAAACCTCATTAGGAGACAAGACGTCATAAAGACGTACTTAGCTAATAGATGTTGCTTCTAGCTGGGTGTTCACTCTGCAGTCCCATTGTGTATTAATACAGCACTTTAGAGTGCTATTTACTTATTTGGCACATTTGTCAGTGTGAGCTGAGCTACGTATGGAGGAACGTGCCCGGTCCTATCCCATGACAGCCAGAGAGGCTGTATCAGGGGCGGAGGTTAGACATCCAATTAACAGTTTGCCACAAGAAATGATGGGATGTAGATGTACATAGAGTTGTTTGCAGCAGCGAGAGACGGGAAAGTGTGTGTGTGTACGTGTGTGTGTACATGTGTGTGTGTGTGTACGTGTGTGTGTGTGTGTGTGTGTGTACGTGTGTGTGTGTGCGTGTGATTCTGTGTACGTGTGTGTGTGTACGTGTGTGAGTGTGTATATGGCTAGCCAGGCCAGATGGCAGAGCAGAGGGATGCCTGTAAACGACATGACAACTCTTGTCAGCAGTATGGTATGGTTACAAGAGAGGCCTGCGGACAGAGATCCATCCCACCTGCTGCTCCTCCCGTTCCCATACAGAGGGAGGCTGGCTGGCCCTCCCTGGATCTCCCTGGCTGTCTCTGAAATCACACCCTATTCCCGATATAGTTCATCCTTACTCACACACTGTCCCAAAAGCAGTGTACTGTTTAGGGAATAGAAAAGGGTGTCCCTGTCTTTGGCTCTATTTGTCTCTCCCTAGAACACCTAGAGAACACCCTAGAACACCTAGATAACATCCTAAAACACATAGAGAACATCCTAGAACACATAGAGAACACCCTAGAACACCTAGAGAACACCCTAGAACACATAGAGAACACCCTAAAACACATAGAGAACACCCTAGAACACCTAGAGAACACCCTAGAACACCTAGAGAACACCATAGAACACATAGAGAACACCCTAAAACACCAAGAGAACACCCTAAAACACCAAAAGAACCCCATAGAACACCCTAAAACACACAGAGAACACCCTAGAACACCTAGATAACACCATAAAACACCTAGAGAACACCCTAGAACGCCTAGAGAACCCCCAGAGAACACCATAGAACACATAGAGAACACCCTAGAACACATAGAGAACACCCTAGAACACCCTATAATACCTAGAGAACACCCTAAAACACCTAGAGAAAACACCCTAAAACACCATAGAAAACCCAGAGAACACCCTAGAGCACAGAAAACACTGTGGAATACCTAGAGAACACCCTAGTACACCCTAGAACACCCAGAGAACACACTAGAACACAAAGAGAACACTCTAGAACACCCTGGCTCTGTCTGACTATTCTGAGAAGGCATCCTTGAGGGACAGCTTCCAGCCTCTTCCAGTGAACTCAACAGGAAATGGATCTTCTATTGAAGTCAATAGATAAAGCACTTTATCATTCATTGACTCACCAGGAAGACGATGTTGGTGTTCTGGTAGAGAGCCCGAGCCACACATATCCTCTGTCTCTGGCCTCCACTCAGGTTGATCCCCTGGGAGAAAAAACACACTGTTAAGAAGAGTAGCCAGGTACACAAGGAATCTGACACAAATCACTGTTCACTACAAGTTCTTGGTATAATATGTCATTGTGTCTGAGGTAAGAGATGGGGCTTGTGCTTAAAAAGATGAGAATAGACAGTGATAAAAAAAAACACAATAATACTGAGGTGATTATAATAATGTAATAATTTAGCCAGTGTTTCAGTACCCTCTCTCCGATCTCCGTCTGGTCTCCGAAGGGCAGGAGGTCTACATCAGGCTGCAGGGAGCAGGCATCAATCACAGTCTTGTATCTGAGACACACAGCAGGGCATCAGACTGACAACACCCTCTATTAAGACACAGTTAGAAACATGGCTGCCTTGGAAACTAAGGGATTCAACAGCACAGGAAAACAGTCCTCATTAGAGAAGAGATATAAGCCAGCATCAGCCTCAAGAAGCATCAAGAGTGATAGCAATCTGATGGACCATCTAATTACTGTCATTAAAAGTACATCTCAGCTGATGCAAGACCAAGTGAATTAACCAAACACAAACATTGGTCTAGTCTTAATTACATTGATGAATGGTGTTGAGGAGCAGCAGATAATACAGTAGAGAAGAGTACAGTAGAGTAGGGTAGAGTACAGTACAGTAGAGTAGGGTAGAGTAGAGTACAGTAGAGTAGAGTACAGTAGAGTACAGTACAGTAGAGTAGGGTAGAGTAGAGTACAGTAGAGTAGGGTAGAGTAGAGTACAGTAGAGTAGAGTACAGTAGAGTACAGTAGAGTACAGTACAGTAGAGTACAGTAGAATAGAGTACAGTACAGTAGAGTAGAGTACAGTAGAGTGGAGTACAGTACAGTAGAGTAGAGTACAGCAGAGTACAGTAGAGTACAGTAGAGTACAGTAGAGTAGGGTACAGTAGAGTAGGGTACAGTAAAGTAGGGTAGAGTACAGTACAGTATGTTAGAGTAGAGTAGAGTAGGTTAGAGTAGAGTAGAGAGGAGAGTACAGTAGAGTAGGGTACAGTAGAGTACAGTAGAGTAGGTAAGAGTACAGTACAGTACAGTAGGTTAGAGTAGAGTAGAGTACAGTACAGTAGGTTAGAGTAGAGTAGAGTAGAGTAGAGGAGAGTACAGTACAGTAGATTAGGGTAGAGTAGAGTACAGTACAGTAGGTTAGAGTACAGTACAGTACAGTACAGTACAGTCCAGTATAGTAGAGTAAAGGAGAGGAGAGGAGATGAGAGTACAGTAGAGTAGCTTAGAGTACAGTACAGTACAGTAGGTTAGAGTAGAGTACAGTACAGTACAGTAGGTTAGAGTACAGTACAGTAGGTTAGAGTACAGTACAGTAGGTTAGAGTAGAGTAGAGTAGAGTTAAAGTAGAGTAGAGTAGAGTTAAAGTAGAGTAGAGTAGAGTACAGTACAGTAAAGTAGAGTAGAGTGGAGTAGAGTACAGTACAGTAAAGTAGAGTACAGTAAAGTAGAGAGTGGAGTAAAGTAGAGTAGGGTAGAGTAGGGTAGAGTAGAGAGTGGTGTTTTACCTCTGTTTGTTGAAGGGACTGCCAAACGTGATGTTATCCTCCACGGTGGCATTCAGCAGCCAAGACTTCTGGGTAGCGTAGCCCACAGAGTACCTGTTCTTGCTGAGGCATTATGGGAAATGGAGGCAGAAGAGAGAGAGAGAGCTCAAACTACAAACATGGAGGTAGGGGAGGGGGTAATCTTTGAGACGTCAACATTGAGGCACATCAAGCAGTGAGTGGGGGTAGTGGGTTTAGGTTTCTAACACAGGTTAATGATGAGCTGGAAGAGTTGAACCAAAATAACAACAATGTGCTGGGAGTCCAGTTTGTTGATCTTGTTGAATGTGCAGCAGAACTACCCAAAGAACTACCCAAAGGATATGCTTGAGAATAAGAGCATTATGTATCTGAAGGCACAGTGCTTTGTGTACCATTGTGTACCAGTGTTCCCACCACCACATGTTAGCCTTAGCTGTTATTAATGGCTGAGTAATTGTACGATATAAGAGAAAGAGAGAATGAAGACGTTAGCTATGGGTCATGCACACTGACCAGGATGTTGGTCTCTTTGTGTACTGTATTCCTATTGTCTCCTATTGAAAACATACTGTGGAGGCGAATCCACAGTGTCAAAATATATCTCTATCCCAGTTACTTCAGACCCAGACTCCCAGCATGGAAGCACACAAACACTCCACGACTCACTCCACGACCAGCTAGTAACAACTCAATGATCACCATGACTGAGGAATGGAGGGGTTGAGGGGGGATAAGGGAAATTATGGTAGGGGAATGGAGGGATTGAGGGGGGATAAGGGAAATGATGGTAGGGGAATGGAGGGATTGAGGGAGGGATAAAGAGAATGATGGCAGGGGAATGGAGGGATTGAGGGAGGGAGGGAGGGATAAAGAGAATGATGGCAGGGGAATGGAGGGATTGAGGGAGGGAGGGATAAAGAGAATGATCGCAGGAGAATGGAGGGATTGAGGGAGGGATATAGGGAATGATGGCAGGAGAATGGAGGGATTGAGGGAGGGATACATGGAATGATGGCAGGGGAATGGAGGGATTGAGGGAGGGATACATGGAATGATGGCAGGGGAATGGAGGGATTGAGGGAGGGATAAAGAGAATGATGGCAGGGGAATGGAGGGATTGAGGGAGGGATAAAGAGAATGATGGCAGGGGAATGGAGGGATTGAGGGAGGGAGGGAGGGATAAAGAGAATGATGGCAGGGGAATGGAGGGATTGAGGGAGGGAGGGATAAAGAGAATGATCGCAGGAGAATGGAGGGATTGAGGGAGGGATATAGGGAATGATGGCAGGGGAATGGAGGGATTGAGGGAGGGATAAAGAGAATGATGGCAGGGAATGGAGGGATTGAGGGAGGGATATAGGGAATGATGGCAGGGGAATGGAGGGATTGAGGGAGGGATAAAGAGAATGATGGCAGGGGAATGGAGGGATTGAGGGAGGGAGGGAGGGATATAGGGAATGATGGCAGGGGAATGGAGGGATTGAGGGAGGGAGGGAGGGATAAAGAGAATGATGGCAGGGGAATGGAGGGATTGAGGGAGGGAGGGATATAGGGAATGATGGCAGGGGAATGGAGTGATTGAGGGAGGGATAAAGAGAATGATGGCAGGGGAATGGAGAGATTGAGGGAGGGATAAAGAGAATGATGGCAGGGGAATGGAGGGATTGAGGGAGGGATAAAGAGAATGATGGCAGGGGAATGGAGGGATTGAGGGAGGGATATAGGGAATGATGGCAGGGGAATGGAGGGATTGAGGGAGGGAGGGAGGGATGGAGGGATAAAGAGAATGATGGCAGGGGAATGGAGGGATTGAGGGAGGGAGGGAGGGATATAGGGAATGATGGCAGGGGAATGGAGGGATTGAGGGAGGGATAAAGGGAATGATGGCAGGGGAATGGAGGGATTGAGGGAGGGAGGGAATGATGGCAGGGGAATGGAGGGATTGAGGGAGGGATAAAGAGAATGATGGCAGGGGAATGGAGGGATTTAGGGAGGGATAAAGAGAATGATGGCAGTGGAAGGGAGGAAGAGGGTGCCGGCAGGGGAAGGGAAGAAGGGGGTGACGGCAGGGTCCCTTCAGAGGAAGTTTAAAAAGGGGTACCTCCTGGTTTCTTCAAAAGACCCATCCGTCTCAAAACAACTGCAAGTCACGTTCAATGTGTTAGAGTCTGTACAGCCAGATAGACACAACCACCTCGACTTCAACTTCCTTTACACATGAAGAGATGAACCGCACGCGTGTGTGTGTGTGTGTGTGTGTGTGTGTGTGTGTGTGTGTGTGTGTGTATGTGTGTGTGTGTGTGTGTGTGTACAGAGTCACGTATGTGTGTTCAAATGTAAATCTAGCAGAAGTGTCCTTACAGCCCTAAAACTGTGTATCGGGGCGAAGACATTTGGACAGAGAGCCAAGAGTCAATTTAATCCAGCTTTATCTACAGAATGACCTCCCTCAACAGTGCAGGCATACTGTCATGATACTGTCATTGTCTCAGGCCCAGTGCTCTGTCTGCTCTAATAGTGTTATGGCTTCTCCTAGAATGATGTGGGTCTACATGAGGGTGGGTGGGATTCAGTGGGGATAACAGTGTCTGCTTAATCAACCATTCTCAACCCAGTCCTTGGGGCCACTAGTCCGTTCACATATTTGGTGTATATTCAAAACTAGCCTAAATGATTCAACAAGTCAACTAATAGCCAACTGACTTAAGTGTTGAGACCTAAATGGTTCATATGGTCAACTAATAGCCAAATGACTTATAAATGTAGAATGTACTGTACAGGGGTGAGATGGGAAGAGTAAACCCGAGGGAGAAAATACCTGTTGGCCTCGTGCAGCATCTCACTCACAGGCAGTCTGATTTAGATAGAAAACAACCACGACAGAAGAAGACAGAACACAGACAAGGCTGAGGTTAGTGTCTACGGCCCGTGGTGACTACCTGTCCTGCTATGGTACTGACTGGCACCTTCGTTCGCTCACATAAGAGTGGACTTTATTTGGAAAGGTCAATTTCATTTTTGGATTACTGCTAAGAAGAGCAGCCGTTACGGTTCTAAACAGATTGAGGAGACATAGTGGTTCTAATGGTAACTGTGGTGCACCATCAGTCTCATAGAGAACTTTAAAGAACTATATGGACCATGTTTCATAGCAGTGTATGAAGGGAGAGAAGTGTTTAATAGATTGGTAGGGTATATTACAGCTTATTAACAGGCTGGGACTTAATGGAGAACAATCAAATCAACAGTTACTAAACCTACAACAAACTAATACCACTGTTTTCATTCAGTCCAGCTCCAAATGAAAACCTTCCGGTCAGAAGAGTATTATTCATTCAATAACCCAAACAAATACTTAACCCCATCCAATCTAATTCAATTATACAATTGAACACTTCCTGGACAAGTAATCACGCTAACTCCCAGCCAATATGTCGTTGGCAAGAAAATGCTGCAACGCCCAGTTCGTTAGCAATTAGCATGTGTCTGTTCTTCCGCTCAGGTTTCAGTCTAAATGCTAATGCTATGAATGCTAATCAGAGATCCATCTCCAGAACATCACAGACGACCCAATCTTAATTTGACATTAGAGTACATTAATGTGAATGCAGATCTCAAATTAAGATTTGGCCCTAGGAGATGGACATAGATTTTCTGTTTTGTTGTAAAAATATGAATAACAGAGATATGTGAAGACAGAGAGTTGAAAATGGAAAGGTCCAGCTTTATAAGTGATGGTGACTGTGAGGTTGTGTTATAGAGATGAGTAGATAGATAGATGATGTTAGACAGTCAAAGTTCAGGCAAAGCTGTCCCCAGCAAGCAGACAGTGAGCGATGTACAGAGAGACAGAGGAGCAGACAGCTCTCCTTCCATAGCAACCACAGCCACAGAGACAGACACAGACACAGACACAGGAAGGACAACACACAGGACCAAAAAGATGGAGGGTGGAATGGCTTCTTATTCCACAGATGAAGGCTTTGATTAGCATTGGTGGAGAAGCACAGTGAAACACCCATTTCACATGGACTTAATGGACGAGTCTGACAGCTAGTCAACTCTAGAAAGACACGACGACCCAAAACGAGACTGAGAGGGATAAAGAGGAAATGAGATGTGTGTCCATCTTGGTCTTTGAGTGGATCTCAGCATGTTCAGTACCTAATAAAGATGAGGACCCCAGAGATTTACACCCTGTTATAGACCTTCTAACATGTAGCTTATGCCGTTTGCTACCACTCACTTGCTCCAGTAGACCTTTCCACTGAGGGTCTGCATCTCTCCCAGCATGGCCAGCAACAGGGACGACTTCCCACAACCCACCTGGCCCACGATCATGGTCAGCTGACCTGGAGACCAGACACAGGACAAGAAGACACTATATAAAGATAAGAAGACACTATATAAAGATAAGAAGACACTATATAAAGATAAGAAGACACTATATAAAGATAAGAAGACACTATATAAAGATAAGAAGACACTATATAAAGATAAGAAGACACTATATAAAGGTATGAAGACACTATATAAAGATAAGAAGACACTATATAAAGATAAGAAGACACTATATAAAGATAAGAAGACACTATATAAAGATAAGAAGACACTATATAAAGATAAGAAGACACTATATAAAGATAAGAAGACACTATATAAAGATAAGAAGACACTATATAAAGATAAGAAGACACTATATAAAGATAAGAAGACACTATATAAAGGTATGAAGACACTATATAAAGATAAGAAGACACTATATAAAGATAAGAAGACACTATATAAAGGTATGAAGACACTATGTGAAGCATTAGAGACAACAGATTGTTCTATGTCAATCTGACATTGATAATGTCTGTTACAGCCCTGGTTAAATCTTAAAAGTAGGACAGGATATTGGGATATCTTTACACTCTCAATTTAGATCAGTCATGTTTCCACATCAGTGGAGGCTGGTGGGATGAGTTATAGGAGGATGGGCTCATTATAATAATGGAGAATTAATTGAACGGAGTCAATCATGTGGTTTCCATACGTTTGATACCGTTCCATTTATTACATTCCAGCCATTATAATGAGCCTGTCCTCCTATAGCTCCTCCCACCAGCCTCCACTGTTCCACATATCCTACATAACACATCTACTCCCTCAGCTGCAGCAAATAGTGGACTACCAGGACCAGCCTGTCCTGTTTGTCTTAGCTGTCATATCTTACGGGCCACGGGCCATGAGGTCATAGCAGGGAGATATACTACACTGTCACACACACACAAACACACACACAGCTGGTGTTAGATATACTACACTGACTGTCGACGACCTCCTAAACAGGACGCAGCCTGGCGTTGCCATAGTGTTCCCAGCAGGATCGGGTTACCTGTTGGAATGCAGATGTTGATGTCGGACAACGTTGACAAGTTGCTTCCCCATGTGAAGAATCCACCGTTCACCTGAACAGGATACAGTGGGATCAGGCTGACAGAAAAGCATTAGACATGGAGCCTACATGACATGGAGCCTACATGACATGGAGCCTACAGGACATGGAGCCTACATGACATGGAGCCTACAGGACATGGAGCCTACATGACATGGAACCTACATGACATGGAGCCTACATGACATGGAGCCTACATGACATGGAACCTACATGACATGGTGCCTACATGACATGGAGCCTACATGACATGGAGCCTACATGACATGGAGCCTACATGTTATAGTCTGCAGCTGGTGGTTTAGATACGTATGTGTACATAGAAATAATGAACCATTTAGGTCTTTAAGACAAATATAATAGCATGTTTACATAGTTATGTTGTGTTTTATGTCTTGTCCGATTCCACTGTTTATTATAGCCAGTAATCCCCCTCCCTTCCATCCCCTACAGCAAAACCACACAAGATCTGAGATTCAGTGACGCAGAACTAATAAATACAAGTTGAAAATGAAAGACAGACGTCTTATTACCGCTGAGAAAAGAGACTTGGTAAATTAAGTTTGTAAATAGACAGATCGGATGTTACGGGGGTGAGGACCAGAGGGGATGGGGAGTCTTGAAAGGGAGGCTGGGATAGGGGTAGAGAGAGGTAGAGAGGGAGTGGAGGAAGATAGGGGTAGAGAGAGGTAGAGAGGGAGTGGAGGAAGATACGGGTAGAGAGAGGTAGAGAGGGAGTGGAGGAAGATACGGGTAGAGAGAGGTAGAGAGGGAGTGGAGGAAGATACGGGTAGAGAGAGGTAGAGAGAGAGTGGAGGAAGATACGGGTACGCTGGGAGGCAGAGATGGGGGGATAAGATGGAAGAGAAGAGAGAGGGAGGAATAAATAGGGAGAGAGAATGGTTGATGAGACAGAGCAGAAGACAGAAAGAAGGGGTGATGGGAGACAGAGAGGAGGGTAGAGAGAAGGGGTGATGGGAGACAGAGAGGAGGGTAGAGAGAGGTAGAGAGAAGGGGTGATGGGAGACAGAGAGGAGGGTAGAGAGAGGTAGAGAGAAGGGGGGATGGGAGACAGAGAGGAGGTAGAGAGAGGTAGAGAGAAGGGGTGATGGGAGAGAGAGGAGGGTAGAGAGAGGTAGAGAGAAGGGGTGATGGGAGACAGAGAGGAGGGTAGAGAGAGGTAGAGTGAAGGGGTGATGGGAGACAGAGAGGAAGACAGAGTCAGAGAGAAGGGGTGATGGGTGACAGAGAGGAGGGTAGAGAGAGGTAGAGAGAAGGGGTGATGGGAGACAGAGAGGAGGGTAGAGAGAGGTAGAGAGAAGGGGTGATGGGAGACAGAGAGGAGGGTAGAGAGAGGTAGAGAGAAGGGGTGATGGGAGACAGAGGGTAGAGAGAGGTAGAGAGAAGGGGTGATGGGAGACAGAGAGGAGGTAGAGAGAGGTAGAGAGAAGGGGTAATGGGAGACAGAGAGGAGGGTAGAGAGAGGCATAGAGAAGGGGTGTTGGGAGACAGTGAGGAAGGTAGAGAAAGGCAGAGAGAAGGGGTGATGGGAGACAGTGAGGAAGGTAGAGAGAGGCAGAGAGAGAAAGCGGGTGAGATGAGAGAGGAGACAGAGAAAGAAGATTTGTCTGGTTCACACACAGCAGCAGCCCATCCATTCGACCCTCCTGCTGCCCCCAAGCTCATTAACAGACTGCCTACAATAATGCTGTGGGTCCACAGGGATAGCAACAGGATGTGGACCCCAAAGAGACCAGAACAGGGGCTGAGAACATGTCAGTTAATGACACGGGGCACAGGGTTCTCTGTTCTCATGAGAATCCCCTGCCTCTGACTCATTATGTGGGTCCTGAGAGTTTAAACTGTCGGTTAATGTTGACTTCTCCTCAGGGTGTGTTTCACACAATGGACAGGCCAAGAGATGAAACATCTGCTGTGAGAGATAGACAGTGGTAACATCTGCTGTGAGAGATAGACAGTGGTAGCATCTGCTGTGAGAGATAGACAGTGGTAACATCTGCTGTGAGAGATAGACAGTGGTAACATCTGCTGTGAGAGATAGACAGTGGTAACATCTGCTGTGAGAGATAGACAGTGGTAACATCTGCTGTGAGAGATAGACAGTGGTAACATCTGCTGTGAGAGATAGACAGTGGTAGCATCTGCTGTGAGAGATAGACAGTGGTAACATCGGCTGTGAGAGATAGACAGTGGTAACATCTGCTGTGAGAGATAGACAGTGGTAGCATCTGCTGTGAGAGATAGACAGTGGTAACATCTGCTGTGAGAGATAGACAGTGGTAACATCTGCTGTGAGAGATAGACAGTGGTAGCATCTGCTGTGAGAGATAGACAGTGGTAACATCCGTGGTGAGAGATAGACAGTGGTAACATCTGCTGTGAGAGATAGACAGTGGTAACATCCATGGTGAGAGATAGACAGTGGTAACATCCGTGGTGAGAGATAGACAGTGGTAACATCTGCTGTGAGAGATAGACAGTGGTAACATCCATGGTGAGAGATAGACAGTGGTAACATCCGTGGTGAGAGATAGACAGTGGTAACATCCATGGTGAGAGATAGACAGTGGTAACATCCGTGGTGAGAGATAGACAGTGGTAACATCCGTGGTGAGAGATAGACAGTGGTAACATCCGTGGTGAGAGATAGACAGTGGTAACATCCGTGGTGAGAGATAGACAGTGGTAACATCCGTGGTGAGAGATAGACAGTGGTAACATCCGTGGTGAGAGATAGACAGTGGTAACATCCGTGGTGTCACGTGTTACTAGAGTGAATGACCTGGGTGGATGTGACAAAAAGGCCAGTTTAAAGGTTTGAGGACAACTGTCGGACTCCAGCTCAGAAGCCTCTACGTGTCTACTTGTCTACGTGTGACTCAACAGTCAGACTCCAGCTCAGAAGCCTCTGCGTGTCTACGTGTCTACGTGTGACTCAACTGTCAGACTCCAGCTCAGAAGCCCCTGCGTGTCTACGTGTCTACGTGTGACACAACTGTCAGACTCCAGCTCAGAAGCCTCTACGTGTCTACGTGTCTACGTGTGACTCAACTGTCAGACTCCAGCTCAGAAGCCTCTGCGTGTTTACGTGTCTACGTGTCTACGTGTGACTCAACTGTCGGACTCCAGCTCAGAAGCCTCTGCGTGTCTACGTGTCTACGTGTGACTCAACTGTCGGACTCCAGCTCAGAAGCCTCTGCGTGTCTACGTGTCTACGTGTGACTCAACTGTCGGACTCCAGCTCAGAAGCCTCTGCGTGTCTACGTGTCTACGTGTGACTCAACTGTCAGACTCCAGCTCAGAAGCCTCTACGTGTCTACGTGTCTACGTGTGACTCAACTGTCAGACTCCAGCTCAGAAGCCCCTGCGTGTCTACGTGTCTACGTGTGACTCAACTGTCAGACTCCAGCTCAGAAGCCTCTACGTGTCTACGTGTCTACGTGTGACTCAACTGTCGGACTCCAGCTCAGAAGCCTCTATGTGTCTAACTGTCTACGTGTCTACGTGTGACTCAACTGTCGGACTCCAGCTCAGAAGCCTCTACGTGTCTACGTGTGACTCAACTGTCGGACTCCAGCTCAGAAGCCTCTGCGTGTCTACGTGTCTACGTGTGACTCAACTGTCAGACTCCAGCTCAGAAGCCCCTGCGTGTCTACGTGTCTACGTGTGACTCAACTGTCAGACTCCAGCTCAGAAGCCTCTGCGTGTCTACGTGTCTACGTGTGACTCAACTGTCAGACTCCAGCTCAGAAGCCCCTGCGTGTCAACGTGTCTACGTGTGACTCAACTGTCGGACTCCAGCTCAGAAGCCTCTGCGTGTCTACGTGTCTACGTGTGACTCAACTGTCGGACTCCAGCTCAGAAGCCTCTGCGTGTCTACGTGTCTACGTGTGACTCAACTGTCGGACTCCAGCTCAGAAGCCTCTGCGTGTCTACGTGTCTACGTGTGACTCAACTGTCAGACTCCAGCTCAGAAGCCTCTGCGTGTCTACGTGTGACTCAACTGTCAGACTCCAGCTCAGAAGCCTCTACGTGTCTACGTGTCTACGTGTGACTCAACTGTCAGACTCCAGCTCAGAAGCCTCTGCGTGTCTACGTGTCTACGTGTGACTCAACTGTCGGACTCCAGCTCAGAAGCCCCTGCGTGTCTACGTGTGACTCAACTGTCGGACTCCAGCTCAGAAGCCCCTGCGTGTCTACGTGTCTACGTGTGACTCAACTGTCAGACTACAGCTCAGAAGCCCCTGCGTGTCTACGTGTCTACGTGTGACTCAACTGTCGGACTCCAGCTCAGAAGCCTCTGCGTGTCTACGTGTCTACGTGTCTACGTGTGACTCAACTGTCAGACTCCAGCTCAGAAGCCTCTGCGTGTCTACGTGTCTACGTGTGACTCAACTGTCAGACTCCAGCTCAGAAGCCTCTGCGTGTCTACGTGTCTACGTGTCTACGTGTGACTCAACTGTCAGACTCCAGCTCAGAAGCCTCTGCGTGTCTACGTGTGACTCAACTGTCAGACTCCAGCTCAGAAGCCCCTGCGTGTCTACGTGTGACTCAACTGTCAGACTCCAGCTCAGAAGCCTCTGCGTGTCTACGTGTCTACGTGTGACTCAACTGTCAGACTCCAGCTCAGAAGCCTCTGCGTGTCTATGTGTCTACGTGTCTACGTGTGACTCAACTGTCAGACTCCAGCTCAGAAGCCTCTGCGTGTGTACGTGTCTACGTGTGACTCAACTGTCAGACTCCAGCTCAGAAGCCTCTATGTGTCTACGTGTCTACGTGTCTACGTGTGACTCAACTGTCAGACTCCAGCTCAGAAGCCTCTGCGTGTGTACGTGTCTACGTGTGACTCAACTGTCAGACTCCAGCTCAGAAGCCTCTACGTGTCTATGTGTGACTCAACTGTCAGACTCCAGCTCAGAAGCCCCTGCGTGTCTACGTGTGACTCAACTGTCAGACTCCAGCTCAGAAGCCTCTACGTGTCTATGTGTGACTCAACTGTCAGACTCCAGCTCAGAAGCCCCTGCGTGTCTACGTGTGACTCAACTGTCAGACTCCAGCTCAGAAGCCCCTGCGTGTCTACGTGTGACTCAACTGTCAGACTCCAGCTCAGAAGCCTCTGCGTGTCTACGTGTCTACGTGTGACTCAACTGTCAGACTCCAGCTCAGAAGCCCCTGCGTGTCTACGTGTCTACGTGTGACTCAACTGTCAGACTCCAGCTCAGAAGCCTCTGCGTGTCTACGTGTCTACGTGTCTACGTGTGACTCAACTGTCAGACTCCAGCTCAGAAGCCTCTGCGTGTCTACGTGTCTACGTGTGACTCAACTGTCAGACTCCAGCTCAGAAGCCTCTATGTGTCTACGTGTCTACGTGTGACTCAACTGTCAGACTCCAGCTCAGAAGCCTCTGCGTGTCTACGTGTCTACGTGTCTACGTGTGACTCAACTGTCAGACTCCAGCTCAGAAGCCTCTGCGTGTCTACGTGTCTACGTGTCTACGTGTGACTCAACTGTCAGACTCCAGCTCAGAAGCCTCTGCGTGTCTACGTGTCTACGTGTCTACGTGTGACTCAACTGTCAGACTCCAGCTCAGAAGCCTCTGCGTGTCTACGTGTCTACGTGTGACTCAACTGTCAGACTCCAGCTCAGAAGCCTCTGCGTGTCTACGTGTCTACGTGTGACTCAACTGTCAGACTCCAGCTCAGAAGCCTCTGCGTGTCTACGTGTCTACGTGTGACTCAACTGTCAGACTCCAGCTCAGAAGCCTCTGCGTGTCTACGTGTCTACGTGTCTACGTGTGACTCAACTGTCAGACTCCAGCTCAGAAGCCTCTGCGTGTCTACGTGTCTACGTGTCTACGTGTGACTCAACTGTCAGACTCCAGCTCAGAAGCCTCTGCGTGTCTACGTGTCTACGTGTGACTCAACTGTCAGACTCCAGCTCAGAAGCCTCTACGTGTCTACGTGTCTACGTGTGACTCAACTGTCAGACTCCAGCTCAGAAGCCTCTACGTGTCTACGTGTCTACGTGTGACTCAACTGTCAGACTCCAGCTCAGAAGCCTCTGCGTGTCTACGTGTCTACGTGTCTACGTGTCTACGTGTGACTCAACTGTCAGACTCCAGCTCAGAAGCCTCTGCGTGTCTACGTGTCTACGTGTGTGACATGGCTGCACATGTACGTGAGCTACAGCTTGTCTGTGAGTTGATAGGCTACGTGTCTGTTCCTGTGTCCGTGCATGCAGTCAGCCAGTGTGTGCGGTGCTGTGTGTGTCACAGGTCCTGAGAAGAAGGGCCAATGAGCTTGTTGAGGTGTTGAACTTTGAACCCTGACCTTGACAGCCACGTCCTCAGTCTCGTTAGGTCGCAGTGGTCTGCGTGCTGGCTGCTCATAGTTGTCCATCTGGTAGAGCAGGGGCTGCTTCCTGTTTATAGCCTTGGTCTGGAGAGAGAGAGGTAGGGGGGGGTGGGGAGGGAGAGGGGAGAGGGAGAGAGAGGGAGGGAGGGGGATGGGCAGGGAGAGGGGAGAGGGAGGGAGAGAAAGGGAGGGAGGGAGAGAGGGAGAGGGGAGAGGAAGGGAGGGAGAGGGGGGAGAGAGAGAGGGAGGGAGGGATAGAATGAAAGACAGAAATGGGGAGAGGTAGATGAAGGGAGGGTGAGAAAACAGAAAGAGAGAGATTGCATTCAGTGATAAACTTGGCCCCTCATCCGCTGTAACCTCCAGGGAGGACCCCCTCTCAGACCCTGACTGAGACTGTCCCCAGAGGGAGCTTCTTATCCCCTACCCCTCATCCCCAAGACATCCCTCCCTCCATCCCTCCTTCAGCCCTAAACAAATGGCTCCTCCATCTCACACTAACCCCTCCACCACTCGGTCTCCGTCTCCCTCCACTCCTTCTGAGGAGTCCAACACAGAAATAAACCTGTCAAAGTCCTGAGAACAGCTGAAGACATGACGAGACTGGCAGCAACCAGCAACTTAACGACTCCTGGTTGAGATTCCCCATGAAACACTGCTGCTAGATTGACACGGTGTGTAGTTACAGTTCCTCCTTCTACAGAGACCAGATCTGCTCTGGTCAAACAGACACTTTCTCTGCAGTTCCACCAACAGTTTGAAGTTAGAAACACGTTGGCTCTGAAACTTGGTCAGTTGAAAAGCATCATAACCATCACATCATCCTGACGAGTCCATTAGCCGTGTTGGGAGCTGTGGAAACCCTGTAGTAACACAGTAGTTGTTGTATTCCATGCTGGCTGTAAATGAATAGCTCCTGGATTAGGCTCTGTGCTGTGCTGGCTGAATGTCCAGCATTAGCTGCTCTGGCAGAGGGACAGATAAGTAATTGGGTCATGTTCATTAGGGACCAAAGTGAATAAACAGACTGAAACGCTAAGAGACTACCTCGAAACACACCATTTAGTTTACATTTTGCTTCAGTGTTCCCTACTAAACACGACTCAGGCCTGTAATAGGGGCAGTGTTTGGTAATAGGGATGGTGGTGTGTGTGTGTGTGTGTATGTGCGTGCGTGTGTGTGTGTGTGCGTGCGTGCGTGCGTGTGTGTGTGTGTGTGTGTGTACTAACCGTCCCAGGGTGTTTCTTACAGGCCTCTAGGGACACAGACATGTCTCCGTTCCTCCAGCTGTCATCGCCAATCTCATCGCTCTGCAGGAACTCACCCAGCTTCTGGACGCTGTGGATAGGACACGATATGATAGGACACACACAAACCCACACCCACACCCACACACACACACACCCACACACACACACACACACACACACACATAAATAACCCTTCTATGATACAAATAAGATTCCAGCAGATTGTCTAACTGGTAACTATCCAGTATTCAGTATCCCTGGGCGTCCTCAGTAGGCCTCTCACCTGACCATGGCCTTGACTGCGAAGCGGACCACGGTGGAGAGCAGGAACAGTGGGGTAACCAGGATGTGGAAGAGGGCCAGAGCAGCGAAGGCCTCTGAGGAGCTGGGTTTGGACTTGTTGATCAGGGCGTGGCTGACAAACGTCTGACAGAGACACAAAGACACACAGATACTCAGTTTGGTTTTGTTACCAGATTTCAGAGCTGGCAAAACACTAGCTACAATTGGCCCGAAAAATGGCCTGCAGGATACAGGGATGATGAGAAACCCTCTTACCACAAGCACAGCAGCGATGGGGATAGCAGCATTCATGAAAACTGGGGAGGAAAAGAGGTAATATTATGGAGCAACAGAGAGCCTTTAGAGAACAAAGACATGTTCAAACTTCAAAGCTCTTAAGTCAAACTGAGCTCCAAATATAAATCAGGACAGAATATAAGCAGTGTGAGTGTCTTACTGGACAAAATGGGGGGATTTCACAGCTCAAAATAAAGGATGTGATAGCTATTATAAAGTAACAGAGGAGATGTGTCTTATTGGAGGTGTAGAGGGCCAAGGTGTGTGTGTCTCACTAGACATGGAGGTGTAGAGGGCGAAGGTGTGTGTGTGTCTCACTAGACATGAAAGTGTAGAGGGGGCGTAGGTGTGTGTGTTTCACTAGACATGGAGGTGTAGAGGGCGAAGGTGTGTGTGTCTCACTAGACATGGAGGTGTAGAGGGCGAAGGTGTGTGTGTGTCTCACTAGACATGGAGGCGTAGAGGGCCAAGGTGTGTGTATGTCTCACTAGACATGGAGGTGTAGAGGGCGAAGGTGTGTGTGTGTCTCACTAGACATGGAGGTGTAGAGGGCGTAGGTGTGTGTGTGTCTCACTAGACATGGAGGTGTAGAGGGCGAAGGTGCGGAGGCTGGTGAGCTCTTTGCCCCTGGTATCTTCTACACTGTCACAGAAGATGTTCTCCCAGGCGTACAGCTTCAGCAGCTTGATCCCCTTCAGAATCTCTGTGGTTTTCTTCAGACGTTCCGTAGACTGGTCCTGTCAGAAGAGGGCGATGCCTTACTGAAGATTTAAACTACAAAATAATATAAATATATTCTCACTTCAACTGTTTTTAAAGGTTATTGTTTCCTTATCATATACTGTTTCCCTCATCACAACAGAAAATAACTGAAATCACTCAAATCTAGGCTATTTATTGATGGTAAAGCTTGCAGGTTCATATCTAAAGAGACAGTGAAACTACGGTCTAAGGGATTGGTGCAGGCAGTGTACAACCTGAGTGTCTCAACGTGAACAGAGGGTGACTCACCAGGGTGCTCTTCTGGGTGTCAGCCAGCTTGGTAGCGATCAGGTATTGGACTGGAGCCAGCAGCACGATGACCGAAGCTCCAATCAGAGCACTGGTCCCCAGCAGGTAGTACAGCAAGATCACGCCCATCACAATCTGAGGAGGAACACAACACAAAGATATGAGGGCTATATTGGGGAGTTATTAGGGATATATTAGGGAGTTATGAGGGATACATTAGAGTTATAAGGGATATATTAGGGATATATTAGGGATATTTTAGGGATATATTAGTGATATATTAGGGATATATTAGTGAGTTATTATGGAGTTATGAGGGATATATTAGTGATATATTAGGGATATTTTAGGGATATATTAGTGATATATTAGGGATATATTAGAGTTATAAGGGATATATTAGTGATATATTAGGGATATATTAGAGTTATAAGGGATATATTAGTGATATATTAGGGATATATTAGAGTTATAAGGGATATATTAGGGATATATTAGTGATATATTAGGGATATATTAGAGTTATAAGGGATATATTAGGGATATATTAGTGATATATTAGGGATATATTAGTGATATATTAGGGATATATTAGAGTTATAAGGGATATATTAGTGATTTATTAGGGATATATTAGTGATATATTAGGGATATATTAGAGTTATAAGGGATATATTAGGGATATATTAGTGATATATTAGTGATATATTAGGGATATATTAGGGATATATTAGTGATATATTAGGGATATATTAGTGATATATTAGGGATATATTAGAGTTATAAGGGATATATTAGTGATATATTAGGGATATATTAGTGATATTTTAGGGATATATTAGTGATATATTAGGGATATATTAGTGATATATTAGGGATATATTAGTGATATATTAGGGATATATTAGAGTTATAAGGGATATATTAGTGATATATTAGGGATATATTAGTGATATTTTAGGGATATATTAGTGATATATTAGGGATATATTAGTGATATATTAGGGATATATTAGAGTTATAAGGGATATATTAGGGATATATTAGGGATATATTAGAGTTATAAGGGATATTTTAGGGATATATTAGGGATATATTAGTGATATATTAGGGATATATTAGTGATATATTAGGGATATATTAGAGTTATAAGGGATATATTAGTGATATATTAGGGATATATTAGTGATATTTTAGGGATATATTAGTGATATATTAGGGATATATTAGTGATATATTAGGGATATATTAGAGTTATAAGGGATATATTAGGGATATATTAGGGATATATTAGAGTTATAAGGGATATTTTAGGGATATATTAGGGATATATTAGGGATATATTAGGGATATATTAGGGATATATTAGGGATATATTAGGGAGTTATTAGGGATATATTAGGGATATATTAGGGAGTTATTAGGGAGTTATTAGGGAGTTATGAGGGATGTATTAGGGAGTTATTAGAGTTATAAGGGATATATTAGGGAGTTATTAGGGAGTTATTAGGGATATATTAGGGATATATTAGGGATATATTAGGGATATATTAGAGTTATAAGGGATATTTTAGGGATATATTAGGGATATATTAGGGATATATTAGAGTTATAAGGGATATTTTAGGGATATATTAGTGATATATTAGGGATATATTAGGGATATATTAGGGAGTTATTAGGGATATATTAGGGAGTTATTAGGGATATATTAGGGATATATTAGGGAGTTATTAGGGAGTTATTAGGGAGTTATGAGGGATGTATTAGGGAGTTATTAGAGTTATAAGGGATATATTAGGGAGTTATTAGGGAGTTATTAGGGAGTTATGAGGGATGTATTAGGGATATATTAGTGATATATTAGGGAGTTATTAGGAATAAATTAGGGAGCTTTGTGGGATATATTATGGAGTTATTAGGGAGTTATTAGGGATATATTATTGATGCATAATATTACAGTCATATTGGTACTGGCAGATAATGGCTTAAAAAAGACATACTTGTTAATTTAAGATCAGGTTGTTGGCCGCATCATACATAGAGACTATGTCCAGATAGATTGTATCTTACCAGCATGGCCCCACCTGCACTTACGTCGAATTGACCTCAAACGTTTTTTGTTGTTGTTGCATTTTAGCTAACACTAACCCTTTTCCTAACCGTAACCTAATTCTCCTAACCTGCTACGTTAATTATCCTAACCTACTGCGTAAATTCTCCTAACCTGCTACGTTAATTATCCTAACCTACTGCGTAAATTCTCCTAACCTGCTACGTTAATTATCCTAACCTACTGCGTAAATTCTCCTAACCTGCTACGTTAATTATCCTAACCTACTGCGTAAATTCTCCTAACCTGCTACGTTAATTATCCTAACCTACTGCGTAAATTCTCCTAACCTGCTACGTTAATTATCCTAACCTACTGCGTAAATTCTCCTAACCTGCTACGTTAATTATCCTAACCTACTGCGTAAATTCTCCTAACCTGCTACGAAAAGTACATTTCGACATAAGCTGAATTCTATCTAGTCAAAACCCACCTGCACTGGCATGGCCCAGAGGTTGGGACACAGGAAGAGGAACCACATGAGCTGGTTGGTTTCTATGGCAACCAGGTTGTTGATCTGGCCCAGGGTCATCTCTCCCATGGACATGTTAGAGGTGGACAGACGCAGGATCTTGTTGTAGATCATCGCCTAGGAAACGGACAGGACAGAGGACATTAACAACCTACTAGATACAGTACATTCACTTCTGTGACTGCCTACGGCTGTCCCGATTCTCCACCTCTGTGACTGTCTACGGCAGTCCCGATTCTCCACCTCTGTGACTGTCTACGGCAGTCCCGATTCTCCACCTCTGTGACTGCCTACGGCTGTCCCGATTCTCCACCTCTGTGACTGTCTACGACAGTCCCGATTCTCCACCTCTGTGACTGTCTACGGCAGTCCCGATTCTCCACCTCTGTGACTGTCTACGGCTGTCCCGATTCTCCACCTCTGTGACTGTCTACGGCTGTTCCGATTCTCCACCTCTGTGACTGTCTACGGTTGTCCCGATTCTCCACCTCTGTGACTGTCTACGGCAGTCCCGATTCTCCACCTCTGTGACTGTCTACGGCTGTCCCGATTCTCCACCTCTGTGACTGTCTACGGCTGTTCCGATTCTCCACCTCTGTGACTGTCTACGGTTGTCCCGATTCTCCACCTCTGTGACTGTCTACGGCTGTCCCGATTCTCCACCTCTGTGACTGTCTACGGCTGTCCAGATTCTCCACCTCTGTGACTGTCTACGGCTGTCCCGATTCTCCACCTCTGTGACTGTCTACGGCTGTCCCGATTCTCCACCTCTGTGACTGTCTACGGCAGTCCCGATTCTCCACCTCTGTGACTGTCTACGGCAGTCCCAATTCTCCACCTCTGTGACTGTCTACGGCTGTCCCGATTCTCCACCTCTGTGACTGTCTACGGCTGTTCCGATTCTCCACCTCTGTGACTGTCTACGGTTGTCCCGATTCTCCACCTCTGTGACTGTCTACGGCTGTCCCGATTCTCCACCTCTGTGACTGTCTACTGCTGTCCCGATTCTCCACCTCTGTGACTGTCTACGGCTGTCCCGATTCTCCACCTCTGTGACTGTCTACGGCTGTCCCGATTCTCCACCTCTGTGACTGTCTACTGCTGTCCCGATTCTCCACCTCTGTGACTGTCTACGGCTGTCCCGATTCTCCACCTCTGTGACTGTCTACGGCTGTCCTGATTCTCCACCTCTGTGACTGTCTACTGCTGTCCCGATTCTCCACCTCTGTGACTGTCTACTGCTGTCCCGATTCTCCACCTCTGTGACTGTCTACGGCTGTCCCGATTCTCCACCTCTGTGACTGTCTACGGCTGTCCAGATTCTCCACTTCTGTGACTGTCTACGGCTGTCCCAATTCTCCACCTCTGTGACTGTCTACTGCTGTCCCGATTCCCCACTTTATTTTTGCACCTCCCCCCCACTCCCCGTCATGAATTGAACAATGGCAGAAACTCCCGTCAGCCAATGACTACACATCTAATGCTTTTAAATTTATGACAGAGACTGAACAAGTGAACACTTTGGGTAAAGGATGGAGAATCGGTGACGCAGTATCCTACAAATCCCAGAATCCTCCAGTCAGTCACCAGCAGGGCTCCACGGAGGTTGATGCCGGTCTCTATGGTGACATAGTAGGAGGCCTGTAGGAAGGTCCGCTGTAGCACCAGGGCCAGGAACAGCAGAACAGCCAGCACTGACGTATTCTGGAGCAGCTCGTTGGATGACATGAAGTAGACCTCAAAATAGGGGACCTGATAGACAGTCACACACACACACACACACACACACACACACACACACACACACACACACACACACGCACACGCACACGCACACACACATATACACACACACACACACACACAAACACACACAAACACACACACACAGATAGTAGGTTAGAGCAGATGTAGGGGACTGTAAAAAGCAAGACCTGACACTACCCAGACCCTGTCACTACCCAGACCCTGTCACACACAGAGAAGGACAGAGAGTGAGAGAGTGTGAGATGAGTGAGGAATTTTCCATGTCACTTAGAAATGCACGCCTGCAGTACTTCAGCCTAAACTCTCTGTTCCTCTGTTCAGCCCTCTGACACCGGCACTGTGCACGATGCTCTACTTTAGAGAGATGTTCCTCTGTTCAGCCCTCTGACATGATGCTCTACTTTAGAGAGACGTTCCTCTGTTCAGCCCTCTGACATGATGCTCTACTTTAGAGAGATGTTCCTCTGTTCAGCCTCTGACATGATTCTCTACTTTAGAGAGACGTTCCTCTGTTCAGCCTCTGACATGATGCTCTACTTTAGAGAGACGTTCCTCTGTTCAGCCTCTGACATGATGCTCTACTTTAGAGAGACGTTCCTCTGTTCAGCCCTCTGACATGATGCTCTACTTTAGAGAGAGTTCCTCTGTTCAGCCCTCTGACATGATGCTCTACTTTAGAGAGACGTTCCTCTGTTCAGCCCTCTGACATGATGCTCTACTTCAGAGAGAGACGTTCCTCTGTTCAGCCCTCTGACATGATGCTCTACTTCAGAGAGACGTTCCTCTGTTCAGCCCTCTGACATGATGCTCTACTTTAGAGAGAGTTCCTCTGTTCAGCCCTCTGACATGATGCTCTACTTTAGAGAGACGTTCCTCTGTTCAGCCCTCTGACATGATGCTCTACTTTAGAGAGATGTTCCTCTGTTCAGCCTCTGACATGATGCTCTACTTTAGAGAGACATTCCTCTGTTCAGCCCTCTGACATGATGCTCTACCTTAGTTCATCAGTTCAGTGCTGCTGACTCCCCACAGGTCCCAGGATAGTTTATTTCTGTGTCCTAAATGGATTTCTGGTGTACCTTTAAAAGTTAGTTGAGGAAAGTGTGTGTGTGTTTTTGTATCTGTGTGTGTGTGTGAGGGTGTGAAATATGCTGTGGGATCATTTGTGTCTATAATATAATTGGTCTAATGGGGGTGACGTGGTGGCTGGGACAGGGACAGGGTTGGGAACAATGGCGCTGTCGACGCCTCATGACATCACAGAGGAAGTGAGTCATCATGAGAAGACGAGCAGACCACCCTGCTGCGCCCTCATGGCGGTACGATGTCGATGACACATCCCACAGCGTCAGACAGTGAGCTAACTATATAATAAACGGTTTATCTCTATGGAGCTAACTAGCCAACAGTCACAACAACATGGAGGAATGTGTCACACAAACAAGATGTCTGCTGTATCAAATTTAATCACTTGAATGAGCCGTAATGGACGGGCATAACATAGAAGGAACGAACAGGAACTATGGTACCAGGAACAGAGTTATGGGCCGATGGGAACAGTAACTATGGTACCAGGAAAAGAGTTATGGGCCGATGGGAACAGTAATTATGGTACCAGGAGCAGAGTTATGGGCTGATAGGAACAGTAATTATGGTACCAGGAACAGAGTTATGGGCCGATGGGAACAGTAATTATGGGACCAGGAGCAGAGTTATGGGCTGATAGGAACAGTAATTATGGTACCAGGAACAGAGGTATGGGCCGATGGGAACAGTAATTATGGGACCAGGAGCAGAGTTATGGGCCAATGGGAACAGTAATTATGGTACCAGGAACAGAGTTATGGGCTGATGGGAACAGTAATTATGGGACCAGGAACAGAGTTATGGGCTGATTGGAACAGTAATTATGGTACCAGGAGCAGAGTTATGGGCTGATGGGAACAGTAATTATGGTACCAGGAACAGAGTTATGGGCTGATGGGAACAGTAATTATGGTACCAGGAACAGAGTTATGGGCTGATAGGAACAGTAATTATGGTACCAGGAACAGAGTTATGGGCTGATGGGACCAGTAATTATGGGACCAGGAACAGAGTTATGGGCTGATGGGAACAGTAATTATGGTACCAGGAGCAGAGTTATGGTCCGATGGGAACAGTAATTATGGTACCAGGAGCAGAGTTATGGTCCGATGGGAACAGTAATTATGGTACCAGGAGCAGAGTTATGGGCCGATGGGAACAGTAATTATGGTACCAGGAGCAGAGTTATGGGCTGATGGGAACAGTAATTATGGTACCAGGAGCAGAGTTATGGGCTGATGGGAACAGTAATTATGGTACCAGGAACAGAGTTATGGGCTGATGGGAACAGTAATTATGGTACCAGGAACAGAGTTATGGGCTGATGGGAACAGTAATTATGGTACCAGGAGCAGAGTTATGGGCTGATGGGAACAGTAATTATGGTACCAGGAGCAGAGTTATGGGCCAATGGGAACAGTAATTATGGGACCAGGAGCAGAGTTATGGGCTGATGGGAACAGTAACTATGGGACCAGGAACAGAGTTATGGGCCGATGGGACCAGGAGCAGAGTTATGGGCCGATGGGAACAGTAATTATGGTACCAGGAGCAGAGTTATGGGCTGATAGGAACAGTAATTATGGGACCAGGAGCAGAGTTATGGGCCGATGGGAACAGTAATTATGGTACCAGGAACAGAGTTATGGGCTGATAGGAACAGTAATTATGGTACCAGGAGCAGAGTTATGGCGATGGGAACAGTAATTATGGGACCAGGAGCAGAGTTATGGGCCGATGGGAACAGTAATTATGGTACCAGGAACAGAGTTATGGGCCGATGGGAACAGTAATTATGGGACCAGGAGCAGAGTTATGGGCCGATGGGAACAGTAATTATGGGACCAGGAGCAGAGTTATGGGCCAATGGGAACAGTAATTATGGGACCAGGAACAGAGTTATGGGCCGATGGGAACAGTAATTATGGTACCAGGAGCAGAGTTATGGGCTGATGGGAACAGTAATTATGGTACCAGGAGCAGAGTTATGGGCCGATGGGAACAGTAATTATGGTACCAGGAACAGAGTTATGGGCCGATGGGAACAGTAATTATGGGACCAGGAGCAGAGTTATGGGCCGATGGGAACAGTAATTATGGTACCAGGAAAATAGTTATGGGCTGATGGGAACAGTAACTATGGGACCAGGAGCAGAGTTATGGGCCGATGGGAACAGTAATTATGGTACCAGGAACAGAGTTATGGGCTGATGGGAACAGTAATTATGGTACCAGGAGCAGAGTTATGGGCTGATAGGAACAGTAATTATGGTACCAGGAGCAGAGTTATGGCGATGGGAACAGTAATTATGGGACCAGGAGCAGAGTTATGGGCCGATGGGAACAGTAATTATGGTACCAGGAACAGAGTTATGGGCTGATAGGAACAGTAATTATGGTACCAGGAGCAGAGTTATGGCGATGGGAACAGTAATTATGGGACCAGGAGCAGAGTTATGGGCCGATGGGAACAGTAATTATGGTACCAGGAACAGAGTTATGGGCCGATGGGAACAGTAATTATGGGACCAGGAGCAGAGTTATGGGCCGATGGGAACAGTAATTATGGGACCAGGAACAGAGTTATGGGCCGATGGGAACAGTAATTATGGTACCAGGAGCAGAGTTATGGGCTGATGGGAACAGTAATTATGGTACCAGGAGCAGAGTTATGGGCCGATGGGAACAGTAATTATGGTACCAGGAACAGAGTTATGGGCCGATGGGAACAGTAATTATGGGACCAGGAGCAGAGTTATGGGCCGATGGGAACAGTAATTATGGTACCAGGAAAATAGTTATGGGCTGATGGGAACAGTAACTATGGGACCAGGAGCAGAGTTATGGGCCGATGGGAACAGTAATTATGGTACCAGGAACAGAGTTATGGGCTGATGGGAACAGTAATTATGGTACCAGGAGCAGAGTTATGGGCCGATGGGAACAGTAATTATGGGACCAGGAGCAGAGTTATGGGCCGATGGGAACAGTAATTATGGTACCAGGAACAGAGTTATGGTCCGATGGGAACAGTAATTATGGGACCAGGAACAGAGTTATGGGCCGATGGGAACAGTAATTATGGGACCAGGAGCAGAGTTATGGGCCGATGGGAACAGTAATTATGGTACCAGGAACAAGAGTTATGGTCCGATGGGAACAGTAATTATGGTACCAGGAGCAGAGTTATGGGCCGATGGGAACAGTAATTATGGTACCAGGAACAGAGTTATGGGCCGATGGGAACAGTAATTATGGGACCAAGAGCAGAGTTATGGGCCGATGGGAACAGTAATTATGGTACCAGGAAAATAGTTATGGGCTGATGGGAACAGTAACTATGGGACCAGGAGCAGAGTTATGGGCCGATGGGAACAGTAATTATGGTACCAGGAACAGAGTTATGGGCTGATGGGAACAGTAATTATGGTACCAGGAGCAGAGTTATGGGCCGATGGGAACAGTAATTATGGGACCAGGAGCAGAGTTATGGGCCGATGGGAACAGTAATTATGGTACCAGGAACAGAGTTATGGTCCGATGGGAACAGTAATTATGGGACCAGGAACAGAGTTATGGGCCGATGGGAACAGTAATTATGGGACCAGGAGCAGAGTTATGGGCCGATGGGAACAGTAATTATGGTACCAGGAACAAGAGTTATGGTCCGATGGGAACAGTAATTATGGGACCAGGAACAGAGTTATGGGCCGATGGGAACAGTAATTATGGGACCAGGAACAGAGTTATGGGCCGATGGGAACAATAATTACACACCACACTCCCTTCCTTGACGGGCTTTTTGTTGAGATGTTCGACGATGCCATAGATGCAGAGCGGCCCGGCGAAGCCCAGCAGATCCGCCAGGTAACGGAAGGTACTGCTGAGGAGGATGGGTCGGCCAAACGCCCGGTACATAGAGCGCCAGATGGATGGAGCCTTCTCTGGGTCCTCGGCATTCTGCTAGGAGGGGGAGGGGACAGGGATGGAAGGGTTACAACTACACAGGAGAGTTCCACTACAATGAACCTTCATCTCAGAGTGAAGATGAGACTACCTGATTACAGAGTCTGGTTCGCCAGACTACATTATTTATTTATTTAACCTTTATTTAACTAGGCAAGTCAGTTAAGAACAAATTCTTATTTTCAATGACGGCCTAGGAACAGTGGGTTAACTGCCTCGTTCAGGGGCAGAACGACAGATTTGTACCTTGTCAGCTCGGGGATTCAAACTTGCAACCATTTCGATTACTAGCCCAACTCTCTAACCACTAGGCTACCCTGCCGCCACAATTTCCGCCCCAATTGCCGCCCCAATTATAATGGACAGTCTTTAGAGATATATTCAAACCTATCCCGGGCTTGACATGTGTATAGGATACAAGTGTAATATATCTAACACACAGAGTTTTAACTGTAGAGAATGTGATCAGAATGTTCTAATTAAATTAAAGCAGGGATCCATTGAATGGTATGTCACTGCACTGGGGATCCATTGAATGGTATGTCACTGCACTGGGGATCCATTGAATGGTATGTCACTGCACTGGGGATCCATTGAATGGTATGTCACTGCACATGTCACTGCACTGCGGATCCATTGAATGGTATGTCACTGCACTGGGAATCCATTGAATGGTATGTCACTGCACTGGGGATCCATTGAATGGTATGTCACTGCACTGCGGATCCATTGAATGGTATGTCATTGCACTGGGGATCCATTGAATGGTATGTCACTGCACTGGGGATCCATTGAATGGTATGTCACTGCACATGTCACTGCACTGCGGATCCATTGAATGGTATGTCACTGCACTGGGAATCCATTGAATGGTATGTCACTGCACTGGGAATCCATTGAATGGTATGTCACTGCACTGGGGATCCATTGAATGGTATGTCACTGCACTGGGGATCCATTGAATGGTATGTCACTGTCAGAAGCAGAATATGAAACTCTGTCATTCCCTCCTCCACTCACCCTCTGATCCTCGTAGGCGTCTTTGAGCTTCAGGTAGTTGGTGAGGGCTCTCATGGCGATGGGGAGTTTGCCAATCTTCTTCAGCTCAATGGGTCTTTTATGGGCTCCTGTGATCAAGCATTCAATCCATCCAAATAATTGTACATCAATCAAAGTCATTTTAACATCAGTAGCTGTCACAAAGTACTTTACAGACACCCAGCCTGAACCCCAAACAGCAATCAATGCAGAAGCGGAAGAACAGTGGCCAGGAAAAACACCTGGAAGGAAGGAACCTAGGAAACGAACCTATAATCAGGGGGTTCATCCACCAGTATGTGGCCTTGGAGAGGAGGTTGACGAAGGGCTGGAGGAACCTCACTCCCAGGTCCTGAAGGTCCTCTGGAGGCTTTACCTTCTGGGGGTTGGCGAAGAACACGTACCTCTACACGGACACCAGGACACAAAGACAGAGACAGACACACACATACCAGGTAAAAAAGTAAAAAGCCAACAGGAGCTGAAATAAAGACCATGCATCTGCTATCAGATCACATCAGTACACCACATCACATCCTCCTCTTCCTTCTTCTCTTTATATAGAACCTCTATGACCCCTGACCCAGGAAGCAGTCAGTCCACCAGTGTTCTAACTCACCCTGACCCTGATGACGTTGATCTCTACAGCCATGAGGAGTCCGTACAGAACGACCAGCAGGGCTGTGATACAGAACCTCAGGTGCAACACTCCAACGCCGTACTCTGCAAACTTCCACAGCTTGATGGACTTGGTGATGAACGCCAGAACCCAGTAGATAAACAGAGCTGAGGAAGGAGGAGGTTGGTCACTTCGTGCACCACTTTCCCCAGAGATGTATGACAAGTATACTTCATGATGTACAGCAGAATGGTTCATGTGTAGCGAACTGTGTTTGGGCCATCTGCCATAGCCTCTAAACTACTACACCAAAGGGAGGCTAATTCAGCGCTGCTCAAACACTAACTGTTCATTTGGAGTAATCAATGCACTGATGGTATCATTTTGACTCACCCAGCAGTAGTTTGGGGAAGTTGGAGGTTTCTATGTTGTGGTAGTACACCACAGATGTAGTGGCTGCTATGAAACCCATAAACGCTGGCATAAAGAGGTGGAGGTGATTGGTGTCCATCTGTCTGAAAGGATGGAGAGACAGGAGGTTGCATCAATACTCAAAGAAACAAAGGCACTTTGTTATGCTATGTATCTCTGCTTTATAGGTTGACGTTGTATTCAGTCTCATACAGTTAACATACAGTTAACATACAGTTAACCCAGTAGAATTCAAACTTTTTCGCCAGGATTGCCGGGGACCCCATTTTTCGCAATAATTTATCACAACCCCACCAACGAATCTAATGACACAAGCTTAAAATCAGTACATTTCTATTTTTTACATCAACAAATAACATTTTTTTAAATGAAAAGAAACCAATAAATACATTTACTCATTACAATTTTATTTTTCAAATGATCCTTCTCAAAAACGCCTGTATATTGTACCATACAATAATCTGTACTCTTAATTTTTTGTCCCCCCCCCACACCAAAATTGAAATATATTTTTATCAAATGTTGTGCGACACTGAAACATGGAAGGAAGCTGCTAGCTTCAGCCACTAAATAAGCAGGTGGTGCAATCAGCAGGTTTTGATGCAGGGTTTGTGATGCGTCAGACGATGGCTCCGATCATAGCTTTGTGTTACTGCAGCATTGTGGAGGATCTTATTGGTTGCAGTCTGGGTAAACTGGAGAGTGGGGTTATTTTGAGGGACAGTGGTTTCATTTTTCTATAAACATTGGTCTGGAGGGAAGCAAGGAAATGCAATAGTTCACTGCACCTGAAACTTGGGAGTCATTCGTTTTAGGATACAACAACGGCAGAGAGGAATAGCACTTCTTCTGTAATCTCAGCAACGCAGAACAAAATCTCATGTGAACACTGGCTTCTGACCAGCTACTAACGTTTCCTTTTCCACAGTACACTACCTCTTTGGTAACAGGAAGTAGTTTTAGGGGGTTTCTTACTTGTTGGAGACGATTCCCTCAGCGATCTCACAGACGTGGACAAACAGCAGAGTGAATGTGAGGATCCAGCGCAGGTTGTGTCCAGGGAAGTGGAGCCAGGTGTTATGGTGGATCTGAACCTTAGAGCTCTGACTGCCCCAGCCTAGGGGGAGGGAAGTGGAGCCAGGTGTTATGGTGGATCTGAACCTAAGAGATATGACTGCCCCAGCCTAGGGGGAGGGAAGTGGAGCCAGGTGTTATGGTGGATCTGAACCTAAGAGATCTGACTGCCCCAGCCTAGGAGAACACACACACTCAGATAAACAGGAACATAAGCACACACGCCTAAGAACGCATGCACAAACATGCAAACACACAGGGTTGGGTAGTAACGTCATCCACAAGTAATCCAAGTAATGACGTTACTCATTTAGAGTAATCCAAACGATTACATTAATGATAACTTTATTTGTCATGTAATCTGTAATCAGTAACAGATTAAGTAAACAGATAAACACAGCAGTTCATTCTAAAGCAATCTGCATATTATCAAGGTTTTCCTGCCAAACAATGAAAGTCATGGATATTCTGGGTGACTCTTGGATAATGCAGGCAACTTTGGCAAGTGCCCTCAATGGTCAACTGTTTGTAAACCTTTAAGTCTAATGGTCAACGTTAACTGTTTGTAAACCTTTAAGTGTAATGGTCAACGTTAACTGTTTGTAAACGTTACTATTTTTGTAAACATCTAAGACCAATGGTCAACTTCAACTGTTTGTACACTTTACTGTTTGTAAACCTGACCAATGGTGAACTTTAGCTGTTTGTGAACCTATAAGACCAATGGTGAACTTTAGCTGTTTGTAAACCTATAAGACCAATGGTGAACTTTAGCTGTTTGTGAACCTATAAGACCAATGGTGAACTTTAGCTGTTTGTAAACCTATAAGACCAATGGTGAACTTTAGCTGTTTGTAAACCTATAAGACCAATGGTGAACTTTAGCTGTTTGTAAACCTATAAGACCAATGGTGAACTTTAGCTGTTTGTAAACCTATAAGACCAATGGTGAACTTTAGCTGTTTGTGAACCTATAAGACCAATGGTGATCTTTAGCTGTTTGTGAACCTATAAGACCAATGGTGAACTTTAGCTGTTTGTAAACCTATAAGACCAATGGTGAACTTTAGCTGTTTGTGAACCTATAAGACCAATGATGAACTTTAGCTGTTTGTAAACCTATAAGACCAATGGTGAACTTTAGCTGTTTGTAAACCTATAAGACCAATGGTGAACTTTAGCTGTTTGTGAACCTATAAGACCAATGGTGAACTTTAGCTGTTTGTAAACCTATAAGACCAATGGTGAACTTTAGCTGTTTGTAAACCTATAAGACCAATGGTGAACTTTAGCTGTTTGTAAACCTATAAGACCAATGGTGAACTTTAGCTGTTTGTAAACCTATAAGACCAATGGTGAACTTTAGCTGTTTGTAAACCTATAAGACCAATGGTGAACTTTAGCTGTTTGTGAACCTATAAGACCAATGGTGATCTTTAGCTGTTTGTAAACCTATAAGACCAATGGTGAACTTTAGCTGTTTGTAAACCTATAAGACCAATGGTGAACTTTAGCTGTTTGTGAACCTATAAGACCAATGGTGAACTTTAACTGTTCTTTAAATCTAAAGGTCAAAGCAAACACTCAGAACATACTTTAACACAGAAACAGTGTCTCCATAAACACTCAGAACATACAGTAACACAGAAACAGTGTCTCCATAAACACTCAGAACATACAGTAACACAGAAACAGTGTCTCCATAAACACTCAGAACATACAGTAACACAGAAACAGTGTCTCCATAAACACTCAGAACATACAGTAACACAGAAACAGTGTCTCCATAAACACTCAGAACATACAGTAACACAGAAACAGTGTCTCCATAAACACACAGAACATACAGTAACACAGAAACAGTGTCTCCATAAATACTCAGAACATACAGTAACACAGAAACAGTGTCTCCATAACGTATCACCGCCGGGTACGGCAACTTCTCCGCCCACAACCGTAAGGCTCTCCAGAGGGTAGTGAGGTCTGCTCCGCCCACAACCGTAAGGCTCTCCAGAGGGTAGTGAGGTCTGCTCCACCCACAACCGTAAGGCTCTCCAGAGGGTAGTGAGGTCTGCTCCACCCACAACCGTAAGGCTCTCTAGAGGGTAGTGAGGTCTGCTCCACCTACAACCGTAAGGCTCTCCAGAGGGTAGTGAGGTCTGCTCCGCCCACAACCGTAAGGCTCTCTAGAGGGTAGTGAGGTCTGCTCCACCTACAACCGTAAGGCTCTCCAGAGGGTAGTGAGGTCTGCTCCGCCCACAACCGTAAGGCTCTCCAGAGGGTAGTGAGGTCTGCTCCACCCACAACCGTAAGGCTCTCTAGAGGGTAGTGAGGTCTGCTCCACCTACAACCGTAAGGCTCTCCAGAGAGTAGTGAGGTCTGCTCCGCCCACAACCGTAAGGCTCTCCAGAGGGTAGTGAGGTCTGCTCCACCAACAACCGTAAGGCTCTCCAGAGGGTAGTGAGGTCTGCTCCACCCACAACCGTAAGGCTCTCCAGAGAGTAGTGAGGTCTGCTCCGCCCACAACCGTAAGGCTCTCCAGAGGGTAGTGAGGTCTGCTCCGCCCACAACCGTAAGGCTCTCCAGTGGGTAGTGAGGTCTGCTCCGCCCACAACCGTAAGGCTCTCCAGAGGGTAGTGAGGTCTGCTCCGCCCACAACCGTAAGGCTCTCCAGAGGGTAGTGAGGTCTGCACAACGCATCACCGGGGGCAAACTACCTGCCCTCCAGGACAGCTACAGCACCCGATGTCACAGGAAGGCCAAAAAGATCATCAGGGACATCAACCACCCGAGCCACTGCCTGTTCACTGCCTTTCTAGGGAGTTTTTCCTAGCCACCGTGCTTCTACACCTGCATTGCTTGCTGTTTGGGGGTTTTAGGCTGTGGTTTCTGTACAGCACTTTGAGATATCAGCTGATGTACAAAGGGCTTTATAAATACATTTGATTTGATTTGATTCACCCCGCTATCATCCAAAAGGTGAGGTCAGTACAGGTGCATCAAAGCAGGGACCGAGAGACTGAAAAACAGCTTCTATCTCAAGGCCATCAGATTGTTAAACACAGAGAGGCTAGTGCTGACTCAAATATCTAGCCACTTCAATAATTAAAAATTGGATTTAATAAATGTATCACTAGTCACTTTAAACAATACCACTTTCTATAATGTTTACATACCCTACATTACTCATCTCATATGTATATACTGTACTCTACACCATCTACTGCATCTTGCCAATGTCATTCAGCCATCACTCATCCATATATTTATATGTACATATTCTTATTCATTCCTTTAGATTCCTGTTAGATGACTTGTTAGATATTACTGCATGGTCGGAACTAGAAGCACAAGCATTTCGCTACACTCGCATTAACATCTGCTAACCATGTGTATGTGACCAATACAATTTGATTTGATTTGATTTGAAATGAAAAACACACACACAAAGATTTGACCAGGAAGCATCAGTTAATGTTTTCCTCAGGGACTGGGCTGCTAGTCAGAGCCATTCCCATTAAGCAGATGAGCAACAGACACACCCAGTCAGTTTCCCCAGAGTAGGCCTTCTAGAACAACACAACAATAGATTGTTATCAGTAAACGTTGGGTTAAAGTGCAGAACGTTGGATTTGTCTGCTGGCGGGCAGAGAGGCCCCTACTCCGCTAAAACCATTGACAACTGCGTGACATTTTCAAGGAGTTGCCAACTATAAGTTACCAAGCATGCTTTTCACCATCAGTAAACATAGTTAATGTCATTTTAGATAGGCTACAGTACGTGAGGGTAGCATATTGATTCGGCATGTAGCTAACTAGCTAAGGAAGCAACGTGTGTTTTTTTAGCTTGCTTCATCAGAGAAGACTTTTGGAAAGAGCTTGAAATCAGCTAGTAGCCTATATTTTGAGTCTAAAATTGTCCTGGTGAAGTTGTCTCCTCGCCACTTCTGGTAAGCAAATCAAACAATATTTAGAGATAATGACCTAGCAAATTTATCCACGTAAAGTTAGCTGTTAGCTAGCCAAATTGATGTGATTGGGGAAATTACATGATAAGAGAGTGATGCTGAGAGTCAGTTTTCACTTTAAAATGCATGTCAAACAAAAAACAATGATTCCCAAGTTGAACAAACCCGACCCTTATATGCACAAGGACGACTTTTAACAACTTCCACTGAACATGTTACAAGAACACATTTACACCAGTGCAGATGCAACGTTTGTTAACAGAATAATGGCTTGTGCTGTCGGTGCCGTCATTCTGTTACCAAATTTTGCATCTGACCTGTTCTTCAAGAAAACTTGTTTTTCTATGTTTTCTCACAGTCCCACAACAACTCAGAGACCACGATCCCACAGTCCCACAGTCCTCCTGCTCAGTTAGATAAAGTCTGGGCCAGAGCCAGGAGTCTAACCAGCTGTTCTGTGGTCTGGGGAAAGCTGTTTTATGTTGACTGGGGAAAATGAGACTGACAGCCAGCAGATCAATGAAGAACACATTTTTTTATTTAACTAGGGAAGTCAGTTTCAGAACAAATTATTATTTTCAATGACTGCCTAGAAACAGTGGGTTAACTGCCTTGTTCAGCGTCAGAACGACGGATTTTTACCTTGTCAGCTCGATGAATCGATCTAGCAACTTTTCGGTTGCTAGTCCAACGCTCTAATCACCAGGCTACCTGCCACCCCACATACAGACCAGTGCTGAATGTCCCACACAAGATCAATCATAGGGCTTTACACAGAGTTTCCTATCTTCTACACAGGACTGTGAGTCTGTAACAGTGGAATTGATTACACCCAGTCGGTGGTCAGTAGGCGTTATGCTGCTTTAAGGCTTTATATGAACGGTGAAACTGAAAGCTCAGAAAGAATAAAAAATAGCTTGTATACAGTGCAGCATCTTAATACTGCTTTCTGTTGGTGAAGCATGTGTGGGGGATGACAGTAGCTTGAATAGAGTGCAGCAACATAACAGTGTTTTCTGTTGGTGAAGCATGTGTGGGGGATGACAGTAGCTTGTATACAGTGCAGCATCTTAATACTGTTTTCTGTTGGTGAAGCAGGTGTGGGGGATGACAGTAGCTTGAATAGAGTGCAGCAACATAACAGTGTTTTCTGTTGGTGAAGCAGGTGTGGGGGATGACAGTAGCTTGAATATAGTGCAGCAACATAACAGTGTTTTCTGTTGGTGAAGCAGGTGTGGGGGATGACAGTAGCTTGAATAGAGTGCAGCAACATAACAGTGTTTTCTGTTGGTGAAGCATGTGTGGGGGATGACAGTAGCTTGAATATAGTGCAGCAACATAACAGTGTTTTCTGTTGGTGAAGCAGGTGTGGGGGATGACAGTAGCTTGAATAGAGTGCAGCAACATAACAGTGTTTTCTGTTGGTGAAGCAGGTGTGGGGGATGACAGTAGCTTGTATACAGTGCAGCATCTTAATACTGTTTTCTGTTGGTGAAGCAGGTGTGGGGGATGACAGTAGCTTGAATATAGTGCAGCAACATAACAGTGTTTTCTGTTGGTGAAGCAGGTGTGGGGGATGACAGTAGCTTGAATAGAGTGCAGCAACATAACAGTGTTTTCTGTTGGTGAAGCAGGTGTGGGGATGAAAGGATTGTTACCAAAGGCATCCTTGAATCATGTTGCTTTGGGATTGTCACGAACACACCCACATTAACACCCACACAAACACAGACCATCAGAGCTAAAGCAATTATGTCCCTTTCTGATCCCATTGTGTCCCCTTCTGAGCCTGTTCTGTCCCCTTCTGAGCCTGTTCTGTCCCCTTCTGAGCCTGTTCTGTCCCCTTTTGATTATATTCTGTCCCCTTCTGAGCCTGTTCTGTCCCCTTCTGAGCCTGTTCTGTCCCCTTCTGAGCCTATTCTGTCCCCTTCTGAGCTTATTCTGTCCCCTTCTGAGCCTATTCTGTCCCCTTCTAAGCCAATTCTGTCCCATTCTGAGCCTGTTCTGTCCCCTTTTGATTCTATTCTGTCCCCTTCTGAGCTTATTCTGTCCCCTTCTGAGCCTGTTCTGTCCCCTTTTGATTATATTCTGTCCCCTTCTGAGCCTGTTCTGTCCCCTTCTGAGCTTATTCTGTCCCCTTCTGAGCCTATTCTGTCCCCGTATAAGCCAATTCTGTCCCATTCTGAACCTATTCTGTCCCATTCTGAGCCTATTCTGTTCCCTTCTGAGCCTGTTCTGTCTCCTTCTGAGCCTTTTCTGTCCTCTTCTGAGCCTGTTCTGTTCCCTTCTAAGTCTATTCTGTCCCCTTGTAAGCCTATTCTGTCCCCTTCTGTGCCTGTTCTGTCCCCTTCTGAACCTATTCTGTCCCCTTCTGAGCCTGTTCTGTCCCCTTCTGAGCCTATCTGTCCCCTACTGAGCCTGTTCTTTCCCCTTCTGAGCCTGTTCTGTCTCCTTCTGAGCCTGTTCTGTCTCCTTCTGAGCCTATTCTGTCCCCTTCTGTGCCTGTCCTGTCCCCTTCTGAGCCTATCTGTCCCCTTCTGAGCCTGTTCTTTCCCCTTCTGAGCCTGTTCTGTCTCCTTCTGAGCCTATTCTGTCCCCTTCTGAGCCTGTTCTGTCCCCTTCTGATTCTATTCTGTCCCCTTCTGAGCCTATTCTGTCCCCTTCTAAGCCTGTTCTGTCCCCTTCTGAGCCTATTCTGTCCCCTTCTGAGCCTGTTCTGTCCCCTTCTGATTCTATTCTGTCCCCTTCTGAGCCTATTCTGTCCCCTTCTAAGCCTGTTCTGTCCCCTTCTGCCCCTATTCTGTCCCCTTCTGAGCCTGTTCTGTCCCCTTCTGATTCTATTCTGTCCCCTTCTGAGCCTATTCTGTCCCCTTCTAAGCCTGTTCTGTCCCCTTCTGCCCCTATTCTGTCCCTTTTTGAGCCCGTTTTGTTCCCCTCTGGACCAATTCTGTCCATGTTTCTGTTAAACCTTTTTCTGTGTGATCTCTATGATTAAAGGTTGTCACATGTGCACGCACGCACACACAAACACACACACACATCATGAAGGTAAAGGACTATGCATGGTCCACGTACCAATGAAGAGGATAGGGAAGGTGATGAACAGCAGGAAGACGTGAGGGACCAGGTTGAGGGCGTCCACGAAGCAGCCATTGTTCAACATCCCCGTATCCACACTGTAGGCATTCTTGGTCACATTGTTGCCACAGAACGACAGGCCAGCCATGCCACCTTATTGGTCCAGAGAAGCCTGGGGGGAGGACCCAAGCCACAAAACTGTCAATCAAGTCAAGAGCACCAGCTTGTCTAGTGGTTGGACAATGGAGAGGTAAACAATGAAAGTGGTCTAGTCGTAATGCTCTTTTAAAGGTGAATCAGCTTTAAAAAAACACAGGATACATTAGTAAGACTAAAGTGCTTTTATGATTCAAATAACATTAGCCAACGGATACGGTGCTTTCAATATAGAGACTCTTTCTGTAGTGTTGTGGCGTCTCTCTTGTCTTGATGTGTGTTTTGTCCTATTTTTTAAATCCCAGCCCCTGTTCCCGCAGGAGGCCTTTTGGTGTGTCGTCATTGTAAATAATAATTTATTCTTAACTGACTTGCCTAGTTAAATACAGGTTAAGTAAAACATTTAAAATAAACTATGCTTAGAGAGTTTACATGGATCAATAATCATTAAAGGGAGGAATGCACCATACTATTTCCCAAGACTTGACTTTTTCTAATGCAATTTGTGTTAATGCCTGTCCTTGACAACAGAGACTTCACTAACCTCTGTTGACATGGTTGACAACACTGACACTAAGAGCAGTGCACTGTTCTTCACCCGCCTACACCAATTCTTCAAGGAACTACACTGGCACCACAAGTCAAACTGGAATATCTCACTACACAAATATACCTCTGCTTTATTCTGTTTTTCAAGACATGAAATGATGGCACATCTTGATGAGGAATGATCTAGTCTGATGATAGAGAAGGTTGCGGTTTATTCTAGAGAAGCATCACTGACATCCAAGAACTGTTCATCTTATTCCCCCCCTTTCTAAACACAAGTCCTGTTGGCTCTCAAAATAATGGAGCCAATCACATGAAATAATTAACAAACAAATGTTGCCAAACGATGTTAAAATTCATAGGTTTAATATTTATATAGGGCTTTTATACCAAAAGCATATTATACAAGTAGTTGTCCAATTGAAGCTGGAAAGTCGTTTTCCGAATGTTATTCTGATAAGAACTCAACACCACTCGCAAGAAGAGTCGTTTTCAGACCTCTCCTATGAGTTATATGACCCTGTAGCTGAACACATGGCACAACATAGCATATACGGCCATAACAGAATAATAATAGAGATCAATGTAGCTTACCTCAGAGAAGTGTCCTTATTGACGCGCTTTCATTCAGGTCGCCTGGTTTTTGGAGACAGTAACCACACAGCATAAATTGGAGGTGGTTATTTTTAGCCTTACAGCGCATCGGCTGGCCATACTGCTACCCCCTATCGGATTTCAAAACTTGACCAAGTCTGGTGAGGCAAACTTCCCTTGCCGCTAGGTTCCAGCACCAACCATGTGGTGGGGTAAGGTACATGTGTAGGAATGGTAGACATACTGTAGCAGGCTACAACGTGAGGGTTCGGTTTTATAAAACAGATTCATATTTTTAAGAGGGTTCCATTTCTTAGGCAAAGGCTTCAGTAGATATTTATATATTTTTTTATGAACACACAAACTGTATTCTGTGACTGAATATAAATATACGATTTGTCCATATAGTTTATACTTGGAATTGACATGTCTCCTACAAGGACATGGGAGGACCTTGGATAGGCAAGTCTACAACTGACCTCTAGGCTACAATTCTATTGTTAGGCGCAATGAACCAGTAGCCTACAGATGTATGCGGTCAGCAGGTACAACGATGAATCAGACCTATATGTGAAGTAAGCACTTGCCATTGACCTTAGGAATGTGCAATTATTGTAGGCAAAAAAACTTCGTTTATTATACTAATCATTGTATCTTTTGGAACCGTTTCATATCTCGAGGTGCGCGGTTTAGATGACAAGGGGTACACATCATGTGACCTGACAATGTGTGAATATTATCATCAGACCGAGTCAAAGGAAATAAATATTAGGCTTTCTGAGACCATGTATGCAGTTAGTAGGCTATCCGCATTACTTACCCCTATCTAAGGGGTTCCGTCGGTTTATAAAGACGCGTCCTGTTGTGGGATGTCTTGTCTTGTCCGGTCATTGATTTTATCCTGGTGAGATTTGTGAAATGATGCAATGGAGGACGCTGCCGTTCTGAAGCGAATTCATTCATTCCATTAGAACTGCGCTCGCATCGTCAGTAGCAGCATCGTATGATTATTGCGTCCACTCCTACACGGTGGAAAGACGTGGCTTTCTGCAGAAATATCACTCAGACAGAGGAGTGAGTAATGACAATATCACGTTATTTAGGTCACCTAAAAAAAGGGGGAGTTATCACTTAACGGTTGTGTTTTATTCCGCCGTTTTACCCAAATGATATAGGTAAACGTTTCAGACGTTCTCGTTAAGTTAAAATAAAACGTATATTGGTAAGACATGATGGATGGATCACGTGCCCATTACGCCGACAGACATAAAGCAACCAACATCAGCAAATATGAATTTAGGTCGTTGCATTATCAGTGTGACAATATGAAGATGTAAGCTACAGTGTTGAATTATGTAATAGCCTACACTAGGCTACACAGTGACCATGTTTCCTCAACAAAGAATGATTTCTCCTGATTAAGATGACTGATTGAGCAAACAATTTCTTGCAGACAACACTTGCTCGCTGTCTCCTGCATAGGCCTCTGGTTCATGGCTATTCATTATTATGCCAGTTGCCGTGATCGGCCTTTCCATAGTGCTTCATTATAACAGTGTTATTAAATGATCATAGATGACCATGTCTTACCCTGGGCACTGACAGTAATGAGTTATGACTCCTACCCTAATTAAACGGAAACCTGATTCCGACACAATATGAGTCGGTCATGGTTGCTCATGGTCACGTGGTGATGTAGTCCTGCGATCATCTTGGTCAAACGGCCAAGATGTTGGTTTCTCCAGCGGTAGACCAAGGAATGATTTCATTAGGGTATCTGTGGATCTCCCCCTATCTGCACCTGTAGCCAATGACATACCACTTTACTGACATCTGACTGAACCAAATAATACAACTACTGTACATAAACATTCAATACATATTTCTGCAGTGGCAAGTGGAAGCATAATCAACCCTGTTACACACACACACACACCATAACTCCCTTTACCCTCATGTAGGCTACTGACCCTCTGTGCCCTCATGACTGAATCAGTACCAACCATCCTGCTGGCCTCAGCCAAGAAAACACTGTTCCCTCTTTCTCTCTCTCTCTCACACACACACACGCACACACACACACACGCACACACACACACCACTTCAGTAGCCTGAGAACTCCATAAAACTCACACTCTGGGAACATGTTCTATTTTAGCCCCTCCTCTTAGCCCCCATGCCCGTGGTGTGTGTGTATGTGTGTGTGAGAGAGAGAGAGAGAGAGAGAGAGAAAGAGGGAACAGTGTTTTCTGTTTGTTTGAATGAAAGCTCCTCTGGTTTTTAAGGAGGATTAAGAGATACACGTCTGCTGTATCTTGAAAAGCTTTTTATCTGATTTCAAAGAAATATATTCTACATTTCCCCCAGAGAGATTATGGTCTGTTAACCATCTTAACAGAATGATTTAGGATCTTTGATGTGCTCGTTTTGCTTTGTTTTGATGGTGTGTCAGTATCAATATGTCTGGATCAGGTAGAAACCCCTGGTGAAGTATTAGGCCGTTATTAAAAAGGTCCTCTCACTCTCAGTAGGTGATCTTTTAATAAAGCTTTTAAAAGGTCGGCTAAGTGCAGGGGATTCATCAGATGGGCGCAGGCTGCCGTTTGGGATGTGTAACGGATGTGAAACGGCTAGCTAGTTAGCGGTGGTGCGTGCTAAATAGCGTTTCAATCGGTGACGTCACTTGCTCTGAGACCTTGAAGTAGTAGTTCCCCTTGCTCTGCAAGGGCCGCGGCTTTTGTGGAGCGATGGGTAATGATGCTTCGTGGGTGACTGTTGTTGATGTGTGCAGAGGGTCCCTGGTTCGCGCCCGGGTATGGGCGAGGGGACGGTCTAAAGATATGCTGTTACAGATGCACCAGGTGATTCATCTCTGATTTTGCTTTGATCTCTGGTGACCTCTGGTGGGGAATGACCTTCATCATTGGTTTCCTACCTGCTGGTTATAATGCTTTAGCATGCAGAGCAGAACACAGAGGCTGGATTGTAATTACTGATCTCTGTGGTGGTCCAATATCAATGAGAATAACCAAGAGAAAAAGTCATTAGGAACGCCCACAAATTAATTATACTCATCTCAACAACCCGAAAAGAGTTCGATGGGTCATTTCTGTGTGTGTGTGTGTGTGCGCGTGTGTGTGTGTGTGTGTCTGAGGAGGCTGATGAGAGGAGATATATGAGGACAGGCTCATTATAATAGCTGGAATGGAATCAATGGAATGGTACTGTTTGGTACATGGAAAAAATGTGTTTGACTCCATTCCAGCCATTACAATGAGCCCATCCTCCTATAGCTCCTCCAACCTGCCTCCTCTGGTGTGTGTGTGTGTGTGTATGTCTATGTGTCTGTGCATATGTGTGTGTGTGTGTGTGTGTGCGCATCTCTGTATGTCTGTGCATCTCTGTGTGCGTGTGTGTCTGTGTGTGTGTGTGTATGTACAGTGCCTTGCGAAAGTATTCGGCCCCCTTGAACTTTGCGACCTTTTGCCACATTTCAGGCTTCAAACATAAAGATATAAAACTGTATTTTTTTGTGAAGAATCAACAACAAGTGGGACACAATCATGAAGTGGAACGACATTTATTGGATATTTCAAACTTTTTTAACAAATCAAAAACTGAAAAATTGGGCGTGCAAAATTATTCAGCCCCTTTACTTTCAGTGCAGCAAACTCTCTCCAGAAGTTCAGTGAGGATCTCTGAATGATCCAATGTTGACCTAAATGACTAATGATGATAAATACAATCCACCTGTGTGTAATCAAGTCTCCGTATAAATGCACCTGCACTGTGATAGTCTCAGAGGTCCGTTAAAAGCGCAGAGAGCATCATGAAGAACAAGGAACACACCAGGCAGGACCGAGATACTGTTGTGAAGAAGTTTAAAGCCGGATTTGGATACAAAAAGATTTCCCAAGCTTTAAACATCCCAAGGAGCACTGTGCAAGCGATAATATTGAAATGGAAGGAGTATCAGACCACTGCAAATTTACCAAGACCTGGCCGTCCCTCTAAACTTTCAGCTCATACAAGGAGAAGACTGATCAGAGATGCAGCCAAGAGGCCCATGATCACTCTGGATGAACTGCAGAGATCTACAGCTGAGGTGGGAGACTCTGTCCATAGGACAACAATCAGTCGTATATTGCACAAATCTGGCCTTTATGGAAGTGTGGCAAGAAGAAAGCCATTTCTTAAAGATATCCATAAAAAGTGTTGTTTAAAGTTTGCCACAAGCCACCTGGGAGACACACCAAACATGTGGAAGAAGGTGCTCTGGTCAGATGAAACCAAAATTGAACTTTTTGGCAACAATGCAAAACGTTATGTTTGGCGTAAAAGCAACACAGCTGAACACACCATCCCCACTGTCAAACATGGTGGTGGCAGCATCATGGTTTGGGCCTGCTTTTCTTCAGCAGGGACAGGGAAGATGGTTAAAATTGATGGGAAGATGGATGGAGCCAAATACAGGACCATTCTGGAAGAAAACCTGATGGAGTCTGCAAAAGACCTGAGACTGGCACGGAGATTTGTCTTCCAACAAGACAATGATCCAAAACATAAAGCAAAATCTACAATGGAATGGTTCAAAAATAAACATATCCAGGTGTTAGAATGGCCAAGTCAAAGTCCAGACCTGAATCCAATCGAGAATCTGTGGAAAGAACTGAAAACTGCTGTTCACAAATGCTCTCCATCCAACCTCACTGAGCTCGAGCTGTTTTGCAAGGAGGAATGGGAAAAAATGTCAGTCTCTCGATGTGCAAAACTGATAGAGACATACCCCAAGCGACTTACAGCTGTAATCGCAGCAAAAGGTGGCGCTACAAAGTATTAACTTAAGGGGACTGAATAATTTTGCACGCCCAATTTTTCAGTTTTTGATTTGTTAAAAAAGTTTGAAATATCCAATAAATGTCGTTCCACTTCATGATTGTGTCCCACTTGTTGTTGATTCTTCACAAAAAAATACAGTTTTATATCTTTATGTTTGAAGCCTGAAATGTGGCAATAGGTCGCAAAGTTCAAGGGGGCCGAATACTTTCACAAGGCACTGTATGTCTGTGTGTGTCTGTGTGCATCTCTGTGTGTCTGTGCATCTCTGTCTGTGTGTGCGTGTGTGTGTGTATGTCTGTGTGTCTGTGCCTCTCTGTATGTCTGTCTGTGTGTGTGTGTGTGTGTGTGACCCTCTACCCTGTTTGTTTGAATGAAAGCTCCTCTGGTTTTTAAGGAGGATTAAGAGATACACGTCTGCTGTATCTTGAAAAGATTTTTATCTGATTTCAAAGAAATATATTCTACATTTCCCCCAGAGAGATTATGGTCTGTTAACCATCTTAACAGAATGATTTAGGATCTTTGATGTGCTCGTTTTGCTTTGTTTTGATGGTGTGTCAGTATCAATTTGTCTGGATCAGGTAGAACCCCCTGGTAAAGTATCAGGCCGTTATTAAAAAGGTCCTCTCACTCTCAGTAGGTGATCTTTTCATAAAGCTTTTAAAAGGTCGGCTAAGTGCAGGGGATTCATCAGATGGCCGCTGGCTCAGACTCTTTTTGTTGGTGTTTCCCTTATTTTGGCAGTTACCTGTAGGTTTGTCTGGTCAGTGTAATATCTGCTCACACAGTTGGGTTTGTGCAGCAGTGGTGCTCTAGTCTTCTCTGGGCCTGTGTGACTTTGTCTGCACTCGGCATCGACTGCTCTCTGTCTTTCCTCTGCACTCAATTGATTAATTTGTGTTATCGTTGAGAAATCTGATGAATTCACTACTGATTAAAGACCAGAATGGAAACAACCGTACACAGGCTCTGAAGAAAGGCAGTAAATGAAGACCTCCCTGTTGTAGAGCAGCAGCAGCACATGGCCTGTCTGGTGCCTGGGCCTGGGCTTGGAGTTGTTGCGTATCTGAGATAAAGAACACATCCATGGGGGACAGCCAGGTCAGAGGGCAGGGTGGAGGGTGGACCACCATGTGGCCCAGCACCATGAGAACTGTGCCGGGGGCTTGTGTCTCAGTGTGTGTGAGGAGGAAGAGAGGGTGTGTGGGAGTGTATTGCGAGGCCTCAGGGGTGGGTTGGGGGCGGCACGGGGAGTGTGTGACAGCGTCGAGGGACAGCGTTCAGAGTCGGACGGAGGTTCACATCCCCCTGCGTTTCCCTGGAGACATTTGAAGGGGATCTATGACCCTCGACCCCTAACCCATCAGAGGAAGTAATGCAGTAAGACACTGTGTGTGTGAGACACATAGAGGCTGGGATGAGGTGATGGAGACGAGGAGATGGGGACAGGGATGGAGGAGGTGTGGAGTGGTGGAAGAGGGGTAATGAGGTCAGTTTGAGCTTTTTGAGAAACTTCCAGATTCTCATAGCCGGAGGGCTGTGCTGGGAATTGATGCTCCCAACACGTATGCTGCTACGGTGGTGAGTGCGTCATCCACAAGACACTTAAGGAAGCTGTGAAGCTGTGAAAGCCCACATCCTCTCGCCCCTCTCTCTCTCTCTCTCTCTCTCTCTCTCTCTCTCTCTCTCTCTCTCTCTCTCTCTCACTTTCTCTTTGTTTCTCTCTCTATTTCTCTTTCTTTCTCTCTCTCTTTCTCCCCTTCTCTATCTCTCACTCTCTCTCTATTTCTCTGTCTTTCTCTCTCTCTTTCTCTCCTTCTCTCTCCTTCTCTCCCACTCTCTATCTCTCACTCTCTCTCTCTCTATTTCTCTGTCTTTCTCTCTCTCTTTCTCTCCTTCTCTCCCACTCTCTATCTCTCTCTCTCTCTCTCTCTCTCTCTCTCTCTCTCTCGCTCCAAAGACAAACAAATCATCCTTAAGTAATGCGATGATGCATAAACATTGTTGTCTCATAGTGTTGTGGTATGAAGGACATGATATGAATCATCTGCTAAGGGTACGTTATGGCATGTACCACCTACATACACATCTAGAACGATCACATTTCAAACTCTAGTTCACCTGAGTTCACCTTTGTCACTCCCATATCTGTGTGAAATCAGAAAACAGTGATGTGCATTACAGGTTTCCATGGCGATGCTGCATGGCATAGGGGCAGTGGGGGATCTCTGGGATAGAGGAGGATCTGTGATGGTGTTCTTCTCTCGTGTTCTCTGGCTCCCAGCATGAGAAAGTTGAGCTGGGGGCCGTAGGGGCGTCTGTGGTGCTCCAGAGCAGGAAGTGAGACCCCAGGACCATTCTACTTCCAGTGTTCCACTCCCCCGTATCGTACAACAAAAGTACACCCCCCATGATCCTGTCTGTTATAACATGGATGCATGCTATCATGATTTGGAGAGAGTTGGTATCTCTCTTTCTATCTTTCTTTTTCATGTTTTTTTCCCCCAGATCCTTATCTCTCTCTCTCCATTTTCTATCTCTATGAGAGCTCTCTCTCTCTGTGTGTGTCTTTCTCTCTCTCTTTCTCTCCCTTTTGTTCTCTCTCTATATCTATCTCCCTCCCTCCCTTCGCTTCCTTCCTCCCTTCCTTCCTCGCTTCCTCCCTTCCTCCCTCCTCCAGTGTGGCCAGTAGATGAACTCCCAAGTCCAGGTCCAACAGCAGACCCAGAGGAACAGAGAGAGTCTGTTTACCTTTCAATGGTATGACTGGAGTCCCACACATATCTCTCTCCCTGTGGTAACTTCAGCAGTGACATTCAGAAATCATCTCACAGATGTCCTTGCATAAACACACAGATGTCCTTGCATAAACACACAGATGCCACATTAACCCGATGTTATCCAAACACAGCTCTATTTAACACTACCCACTACTACTACTATAGTCTTTCTGTCGATTCCTATTTATTATAGAGAATAGAAGGTCAACTGGAAGTTAAAGATGTTTCCCAGTTAGTGAAGGAATGCCTGTGTAGTCTATGTGGATGTGTGTATATTAGATGACACAGATGAGCAAGGGGTCTGAAACTAATTGTATGCAATGTGCTATAGCTGGCATATGGGGACCATGGCCCTCCTGATGAGGATATGTCTCTCACAGCAGCATGCTGAGGGGGGACGGCTGGGACAGTGGACCATGGCCCTCCTGATGAGGACATGTCTCCCACAGCAGCCTGCTGAGGGAGGACGGCTGGGACAGTGGACCATGGCCCTCCTGATGAGGACATGTCTCCCACAGCAGCCTGCTGAGGGGGACGGCTGGGACAGTGGACCATGGCCCTCCTGATGAGGACATGTCTCCCACAGCAGCCTGCTGAGGGGGACGGCTGGGACAGTGGACCATGGCCCTCCTGATGAGGACATGTCTCCCACAGCAGCCTGCTGAGAGAGGACGGCTGGGACAGTGGACCATGGCCCTCCTGATGAGGACATGTCTCCCACAGCAGCCTGCTGAGGGGAGTACGGCTGGGACAGTGGACCATGACCCTCCTGATGAGGACATGTCTCCCACAGCAGCCTGCTGAGGGGAGGACGGCTGGGACAGTGGACCTTGGCCCTCGTGATGAGGACATGTCTCCCACAGCAGCCTGCTGAGGGGAGGACGGCTGGGACAGTGGACCATGGCCCTCCTGATGAGGACATGTCTCCCACAGCAGCCTGCTGAGGGAGGACGGCTGGGACAGTGGACCATGGCCCTCCTGATGAGGACATGTCTCCCACAGCAGCCTGCTGAGGGAGGACGGCTGGGACAGTGGACCATGGCCCTCCCGATGAGGACATGTCTCCCACAGCAGCCTGCTGAGGGAGGACGGCTTATAATAAGGATGCCATTCCACTGATTCCACTCCAGTCATTACCACGAGCCCGTTCTCCCCTATTAAGGTGCCACCAACCTCCTGTGATGTCTATGGCATCCAGGCTAGCTCTATCCTCAGGAAGAGGGCTGCTGTTGTCAAGTGTGGTTTACTGCACTATGAAGAGAGTTACATACTGGACTGTAAAAACAATCACAAGTCAGACAGTTACATCAACCACACACTGATTGTCCCTTTAGTTTAGAGTGAGAACTTTTAAAACAAGCTTTTACTGCCACCTACTGGTCAACTCTAACAGTGACACACACACTCTCATACACACACACACACACACACACACACAAATGGAAAAGAACATGGAGTCAGTGCCACACTACCAAGCCATAGCAGTAATATTCCGCAGGCCGCCAGCTGGGGAACCCTGTCCAGTAATATCCTGAGGGAAGCCAGTTGGGGAACCCTGTCCAGTAATATCCTGAGGGAAGCCAGTTGGGGAACCCTGTTCAGTAATATCCTGAGGGACGCCAGTTGGGGAACCCTGTTCAGTAATATCCTGAGAGAAGATAGTTGGGGAACCCTGTTCAGTAATATCCTGAGGGAAGCTAGTTGGGGAACCCTGTTCAGTAATATCCTGAGGGAAGCCAGTTGGGGAACCCTGTTCAGTAATATCCTGAGGGAAGACAGTTGGGGAACCCTGTTCAGTAATATCCTGAGGGAAGACAGTTGGGGAACCCTGTTCATTAATATCCTGAGGGAAGCTAGTTGGGGAACCCTGTTCAGTAATATCCTGAGGGAAGACAGTTGGGGAACCCTGTTCAGTAATATCCTGATGGAAGACAGTTGGGGAACCCTGTTCAGTAACATCCTGAGGGAAGACAGTTGGGGAACCCTGTTCAGTAATATCCTGAGGGACGCCAGTTGGGGAACCCTGTTCAGTAATATCCTGAGGGAAGACAGTTGGGGAACCCTGTTCAGTAATATCCTGAGGGAAGACAGTTGGGGAACCCTGTTCAGTAATATCCTGAGGGAAGATAGTTGGGGAACCCTGTTCAGTAATATCCTGAGGGAAGACAGTTGGGGAACCCTGTTCAGGAATATCCTGAGGGAAGATAGTTGGGGAACCCTGTTCAGTAATATCCTGAGGGAAGATAGTTGGGGAACCCTGTTCAGTAATATCCTGAGGGAAGACAGTTGGGGAACCCTGTTCAGGAATATCCTGAGGGAAGCTAGTTGGGGAACCCTGTTCAGTAATATCCTGAGGGAAGACAGTTGGGGAACCCTGTTCAGTAATATCCTGAGGGAAGATAGTTGGGGAACCCTGTTCAGTAATATCCCGCAGGCCACCAGTTGGGGAACCCTGTTCAGTAATATCCTGAGGGAAGACAGTTGGGGAACCCTGTTCAGGAATATCCTGAGGGAAGATAGTTGGGGAACCCTGTTCAGTAATATCCTGAGGGAAGATAGTTGGGGAACCCTGTTCAGTAATATCCTGAGGGAAGACAGTTGGGGAACCCTGTTCAGGAATATCCTGAGGGAAGCTAGTTGGGGAACCCTGTTCAGTAATATCCTGAGGGAAGACAGTTGGGGAACCCTGTTCAGTAATATCCTGAGGGAAGATAGTTGGGGAACCCTGTTCAGTAATATCCTGAGGGAAGATAGTTGGGGAACCCTGTTCAGGAATATCCTGAGGGAAGATAGTTGGGGAACCCTGTTCAGTAATATCCTGAGGGAAGATAGTTGGGGAACCCTGTTCAGTAATATCCTGAGGGAAGAAAGTTGGGGAACCCTGTTCAGGAATATCCTGAGGGAAGCTAGTTGGGGAACCCTGTTCAGTAATATCCAGGACTGATTGAAATTGAAACTGCAAATGGTCAGGTGGAGGTTTTCCATGGTTTGCTGGAAGTGCGCTGAGCAACTCACTGATTCACCTTCAATTGACTTATCTTAAACAGAGCTTGACAAGCATCTGGCAGTTTACAGGATTGTCAGTAATAGCTGGAGTTGTTAGGAAATGGAAAGTGAAAATGGTCTGTTTGGGGGACTAGGGACCTTCCCCGGTTGGCTTGGTGGACTAGGGACCTTCCCTGGTTGGCTTGGTGGACTAGGGACCTTCCCGTGTTGGCTTGGTGGACTAGGGACCTTCCTCGGTTGGCTTGGTGGACTAGGGGCCTTCCCCTGTTGGCTTGGTGGACTAGGGACCTTCCCCAGTTGGCTTAGTGGACTAGGGACCTTCCCCTGTTGGCTTGGTGGACTAGGGACCTTCCCCTGTTGGCTTGATGGACTAGGGACCTTCCCCGGTTGGCTTGGTGGACTAGGGACTTTCCCCGGTTGGCTTGGTGGACTAGGGACCTTCCCCTGTTGGCTTGGTGGACTAGGGACCTTCCCCGGTTGGCTTGGTGGACTAGGGACCTTCCCCTGTTGGCTTGTTGGACTAGGGACCTTCCCCTGTTGGCTTGGTGGACTAGGGACCTTCCCCTGTTGGCTTGGTGGACTAGGGACCTTCCCCTGTTGGCTTGATGGACTAGGGACCTTCCCCTGTTGGCTTGGTGGACTAGGGACCTTCCTCTGTTGGCTTGATAGACTAGGGACCTTCCCCTGTTGGCTTGGTGAGCAAACAGACTGAGTCGTCTGATGGACACACGCAAGCTCGCACACACAACACATGCACAGTAGCCTACACACACAAACAAACACACGTACAGTACACAAAGTACAGTACATCAATACTAGGCAATGGGCGTTAAATCTGAAGTTATTGCATGTGATATCTTTGCCACTGTATATCAAATGGGACCTTTAATGCAGCTGGAAAGTATTTGATGAAGCCCATTTGTCATTCTGAAAGTTAGTAATATTGCTAGTCTTGATGAAAAATCCTCAGAGAGAACCAGTGACTGATGGGAATGCTCTTAAGGGTTGACGGATCCTGATTGACTGTTCCCTACCGACACACTGATTAAACTCCAGAGTTCTGAGAATGAACTAATGCTTTGTCTTCATTTGGGAACCCGTCACAATCTCTGTCTCTGTTGATGGGTGAGGCAGTGGAAATAAGAGTTGGAAGGAGCACTTTAAAGACAACGTTATTTACTGGGAAGTTGTCAGTTTAAGGGTCAATTTGACGATTGGCTGAAGTTTCAGCCTCAGTGATTGAAAACACTGTTTCTGGTTTCTCCCTGCTTCTTGATCGGTTTCTCGTTTGTGAATGTACAGTGTGTGTATGCGTGTATGTGTGTGTGTATGTGTGTTTGTCTGTGTCTGTACAGTGTGTTGGTGTGTACACTACCTTTTCTGTAATCTCAGTATTGTGATATTTGACTGTAATAAATCACAGTGACAAGAACCACTGAGCTGAGGCCCGTCACAGACGGACTCTCTCTCTCTTTGGGTTTAAAATAAAGTATTTTTTCTCCCATTTTCATTTTCAATATCTCCACTCCACTTATTCCACCTCTCCCTATTCCATCGACAGTCCTCCCCTCTCCCTATTCCATCGACAGTCCTCCCCTCTCCCTATTCCATCCACAGTCCTCCCCTCTCCCTATTCCATCCACAGTCCTCCCCTCTCCCTATTCCATCCACAGTCCTCCCCTCTCCCTATTCCATCCACAGTCCTCCCCTCTCCCTATTCCATCCACAGTCCTCCCCTCTCCCTATTCCATCCACAGTCCTCCCCTCTCCCTATTCCATCGACAGTCCTCCCCTCTCCCTATTCCATCGACAGTCCTCCCCTCTCCCTATTCCATCCACAGTCCTCCCCTCTCCCTATTCCATCGACAGTCCTCCCCTCTCCCTAATCCATTGATAGTCCTCCCCCTCTCCCTAATCCATTGATAGTCCTCCCCCTCTCCCTATTCCATCAACAGTCCTCCCCTCTCCCTATTCCATCGACAGTCCCCCCCTCTCCCTATTCCATCGACAGTCCTCCCCTCTCCCTATTCCATCGACAGTCCTCCCCTCTCCCTATTCCACCAGCAGTCTCTCATGAACATGCCTGGGCTCCACATTCCAAGATCTATGAGAATGAAGAAGACAAAGTGGTTGGAAGACAGATTACTGTAAACACAATTTTGAGAATAAGCGTCTAGATTAGCAAAAAACAAAAATATTTTGCTTGTCTTTCCGACTGTTCAGCAAGCGTCTGACTGTTGTTGTTTTGATGCACCACCATTTTCAACCAATAGAGGGCACTGTCACTGTAACATTGGTGAATGGAGGCCTGTTCACCTTTCCTACCTGTCTAGTACACCTCTATTGTGATGAGAAGAAGTCATTGTCACAGTAATTTTCTATAAATAATCACTCAATTTGCAGTTCCACATGATTGCAAAGAAAATAGCCCATTCACCATGATTACATGATCAATATTCATTATTTGTTAAACTGCAGAAAAACAAGTAAAAACAAATGTTGAGATTCGTGACAGTGCGAGCCTCAGCATCCTCCCTCCTTCCCCTCATCAATTCCTCTTTGTCTTAATGGTTTTTGCTGCGCCACCCTCGGTTCTTTGTCATGGCTCTGGTAAACAACTCTGTGACAGTTCCATTGAGAGCAGACAATTGGTTCATTACTGAGAACCACAACAGATAACTGTAAATAGCGGAGTGGAGTGTTCCATGGTCAGTCACAATTTCATTTAATTTTCTGAGTCGGGCTGTCATTACTCTTTCTCCCTCTGCCTGTGTCTTATTCTCTCTCTCTCTCTCTCTCTCCCTCTGCCTGTGTCTCATTCTGTCTCTCTCTCTCTCCCTCTGCCTGTGTCTCATTCTGTCTCTCTCTCTCTCCCTCTGCCTGTGTCTCATTCTGTCACTTTCTCTCTCCCTCTGCCTGTGTCTCATTCTCTCTCTCTCTCTCTCTCTCTCCCTCTGCCTGTGTCTCATTCTGTCACTCTCTCTCCCTCTGCCTGTGTCTCATTCTCTCTCTCCCTCTGCCTGTGTCTCATTCTGTCACTCTCTCTCTCCCTCTGCCTGTGTCTCATTCTGTCTCTCTCTCTCTCCCTCTGCCTGTGTCTCATTCTGTCACTTTCTCTCTCCCTCTGCCTGTGTCTCATTCTCTCTCTCTCTCTCTCTCCCTCTGCCTGTGTCTCATTCTGTCACTCTCTCTCTCCCTCTGCCTGTGTCTCATTCTCTCTCTCTCTCTCTCCCTCTGCCTGTGTCTCATTCTGTCACTCTCTCTCTCCCTCTGCCTGTGTCTCATTCTGTCACTCTCTCTCTCCCTCTGCATGTGTCTCATTCTGTCGCTCACTCTCTCCCTGTTTTTTTCATTCAGTCATTCTTTCCCTCTGTCTGTCAGTCTCTGCTTTGATATGTCAGTATGTGTGTGTGTGTGTGTGTGTGTGAATATGTGTGTGTTTTTCTGTCCCTTACAGGCCTTCAGGGCAGACTCCACACTGTCCTCTGACAGCCTCATTTGCATACTCATAAATCATTCACCGCTGACACCCAGTACACCCAGTACACACACACACACACATACCACAGCCCCAGCTCTTCTGTGTGCGAACAGAAAGGGTTGCGGGTTGAGTAAGAGGAGCAGCCTTATACAGAGGCATCACCAGTCACCAGTCCCCATTCAGTCAGTCCCCAGTCCCCAGTCCCCATTCAGTCAGTCCCCAGTCCCCATTCAGTCAGTCACCAGTCCCCATTCAGTCAGTCACCAGTCCCCATTCAGTCAGTCACCAGTCCCCATTCAGTCAGTCCCCAGTCCCCATTCAGTCAGTCCCCAGTCCCCATTCAGTCAGTCCCCAGTCCCCATTCAGTCAGTCACCAGTCACCAGTCAGTCAGTCACCATTCAGTTAGTCACCATTTGGTCAGTCACCAGTCAGTCAGTCCCCAGTCCCCATTCAGTCAGTCCCCATTCAGTCAGTCACCATTCAGTCAGTCACCAGTCAGTCAGTCAGTCACCAGTCCCCATTCAGTCAGTCCCCAGTCCCCATTCAGTCAGTCACCAGTCCCCATTCAGTCAGTCACCAGTCCCCATTCAGTCAGTCACCAGTCCCCATTCAGTCAGTCCCCAGTCCCCATTCAGTCAGTCCCCAGTCCCCATTCAGTCAGTCCCCAGTCCCCATTCAGTCAGTCCCCAGTCCCCATTCAGTCAGTCCCCAGTCCCCATTCAGTCAGTCCCCAGTCCCCATTCAGTCAGTCCCCAGTCCCCATTCAGTCAGTCACCAGTCAGTCAGTCCCCATTCAGTCAGTCACCATTCGGTCAGTCACCAGTCAGTCAGTCCCCAGTCCCCATTCAGTCAGTCCCCATTCAGTCAGTCACCATTCAGTCAGTCACCAGTCAGTCAGTCACCAGTCAGTCAGTCACCAGTCCCCATTCAGTCAGTCCCCAGTCCCCATTCAGTCATTCCCCAGTCCCCATTCAGTCAGTCCCCATTCAGTCAGTCACCAGTCCCCATTCAGTCAGTCCCCAGTCCCCATTCAGTCAGTCCCCATTCAGTCAGTCACCAGTCCCCATTCAGTCAGTCCCCATTCAGTCAGTCCCCAGTCCCCATTCAGTCAGTCACCAGTCCCCATTCAGTCAGTCACCAGTCCCCATTCAGTCAGTCCCCAGTCCCCATTCAGTCAGTCCCCAGTCCCCATTCAGTCAGTCACCAGTCCCCATTCAGTCAGTCCCCAGTCCCCATTCAGTCAGTCCCCATTCAGTCAGTCACCAGTCCCCATTCAGTCAGTCCCCATTCAGTCAGTCACCAGTCCCCATTCAGTCAGTCACCAGTCCCCATTCAGTCAGTCACCAGTCCCCATTCAGTCAGTCCCCAGTCCCCATTCAGTCAGTCCCCATTCAGTCAGTCACCAGTCCCCATTCAGTCAGTCCCCATTCAGTCAGTCCCCAGTCCCCATTCAGTCAGTCACCAGTCCCCATTCAGTCAGTCACCAGTCCCCATTCAGTCAGTCCCCAGTCCCCATTCAGTCAGTCCCCAGTCCCCATTCAGTCAGTCTCCAGTCCCCATTCAGTCAGTCACCAGTCCCCATTCAGTCAGTCACCACCATAATAACTGGCAGTAAAAAGCATTGCTGTCGCTGGCCAGGCTTATGGTGGCTCTAAGAGGCACTTGAGTGGAATGAGAGAACGGGCTAGGTTTAGTTGTGTGTAGTAAGCTCACTGAACATGAATAGGAGCTGACACACACCTCAATAGACTAGAAACAACAACATGGAGGACTACACATGCACAAGTCATATCAAAGCCTGGCATGTAGAAAGGTCACAGTGGGGTCAAAAGCCAATGGCCGACATCAGGCTTTGAAAAGGAGCAGGTGGCTTTATTGTTGACCTTTCAGACCCTGTGTGCATCCCAAATCGAACCATATTCCCTTTATAGTGCACTACTTTTGACCAGGCCCTATGAGCCCCGGAGAAAAGCAGTGCACTATAAAGGGAATAGGGTGCCATTTGGGACGCAGGCCTAATGTTGTCTTAAGTGTGTCCAGCAGCCCTGGTCCAGCCTGGTGGTTTTTACTGGACCCAGTCTAGCATGGCCAGGCTTAATCTGTTCCTCTGGACCCAGTCTAGCATGGCCAGGCTTAATCTGTTCCTCTGGACCCAGTCTAGCATGGCCAGGCTTAATCTGTTCCTCTGGACCCAGTCTAACATGGCCAGGCTTAATCTGTTCCTCTGGACCCAGTCTAGCATGGCCAGGCTTAATCTGTTCCTCTGGACCCAGTCTAGCATGGCCAGGCTTAATCTGTTCCTCTGGACCCAGTCTAACATGGCCAGGCTTAATCTGTTCCTCTGGACCCAGTCTAGCATGGCCAGGCTTAATCTGTTCCTCTGGACCCAGTCTAGCATGGCCAGGCTTAATCTGTTCCTCTGGACCCAGTCTAGCATGGCCAGGCTTAATCTGTTCCTCTGGACCCAGTCTAGCATGGCCAGGCTTAATCTGTTCCTCTGGACCCAGTCTAGCATGGCCAGGCTTAATCTGTTCCTCTGGACCCAGTCTAGCATGGCCAGGCTTAATCTGTTCCTCTGGACCCAGTCTAGCATGGCCAGGCTTAATCTGTTCCTCTGGACCCAGTCTAGCATGGCCAGGCTTAATCTGTTCCTCTGGACCCAGTCTAGCATGGCCAGGCTTAATCTGTTCCTCTGGACCCAGTCTAACATGGCCAGGCTTAATCTGTTCCTCTGGACCCAGTCTAGCATGGCCAGGCTTAATCTGTTCCTCTGGACCCAGTCTAGCATGGCCAGGCTTAATCTGTTCCTCTGGACCCAGTCTAACATGGCCAGGCTTAATCTGTTCCTCTGGACCCAGTCTAACATGGCCAGGCTTAATCTGTTCCTCTCCAAACACTGGCTGACTTCAATGACTTCTTTGACATTTTCACAGCAACTGTGTGGCCAAATGAACAAATGAGTAGAAAAACACACAAACAAAGATCTATTACATCTTGACAGATGTTATGGGTGTGTTGAAGCATCGTGTATTAGCCTGCTTCAGTTATAATTGATAAAGCAATAATGACATTAGGCCTGCTGTAACATTCCTTCGAGGTATGTTATTTACCTAATACCTCCACACTGCCCCCTAACCAAACATAGGAAACAATGGAACTATTGTCTCCACGAGCCGTGCATTATAGGCGACTGCACGGTCAAGTAGGATTTGACCCCACCGTGGCGTCTGAAAACCATTTTCAGAAAGGGGGACAGTCGGTCCTATACAACCAGGTTGGATGTTCATATAGCATAATAATCTCATCGATATAAAACTAGAACAGATTACAATGTAGCCTAGCGTTTGCCTACAATGTTCCACTTTATTCTGGAATTGTTCAGCATTGTACAGACTTCATTCCGAACTTTGAACAAAGCTGCTCGCGGGCCTTCCAGAGGTTACTTCTCGTCTCCGGTGAAAAGAAGAGGGTGGAGAGGGTCAAATTGTTTTTCTCAGACTTTCACGGCAGTTTGCAGTCTCTCCCGGTCGTGTGAGTAAACTGATCCGTACAGGCTCGGTCTAATGCATTGTGGGGGAGGAGAGAGAGAAGATACTCCATCCCTCTTTTTATTGGGCGCTGCCACTGAAAAGAAGAGGGTGGAGTGCTCAGTTGTTTTTCTCTGGCTTCAACGACAGTTTGCAGTCTCTCCCCGTTTTGTGTGTAAACTGATCCGTACAGGCTCTGTGTATTTTCTTGGGGGAGAGAGAGAGAGAGAGAGAGAGAGAGAGAGAGAGAGAGAGAGAGAGAGAGAGAGAGAGAGAGGGGGAGGAGGTGGAGAAGATACTCCATCCCTCTTTTTCTTGGCCGCTTTACCGCGGGCGTTACAGTTCAACGTGCAGTTTCTTGCCAATTCATCAGGGCGGACTTAATCCAACAGTGTGTTCGTCTTTGAATATGAAACACATTTGAATTCATTCTGTATTTACGTTTTTTTGGGCGTGAAGAAAAAATATATTGTCGTGGGGAAAGTGTCAAACTTCCATACCGTGTCATATTTCCCGGGATTTAGAGCGTCGTTGCTCGCTCCCTTCGGCATCTCACAATGTTTTCTCTCCCGGGGAAGATCTGAACTTTTTACGGACGGTGACAACGTAGACAATAGGACTTCGTTTGGGTTTTGGTTGCAAAAAGAGAGGAGACGAACCGATTAGGACAGCGAGTTCGTGTTCAACTACAAATTCCTGAGGTAAGCGACCGGTCATGGCCGTGTATTTTAACTTCTCTGCGGCTGAGTTTGGTTAAGAATGATGTGAAGGAATCGACAGATTGTTGGTCTGGCTCTATGACAGAGGGATAACAACGGGATCCTAATGCTTGGTAGAAATGTCTTGTGCCCTTACAACTGGGGAGCGAGTTGAGAATAGGGCATAGAAGGCTATAGTGTAGTGTTAATTTTGTAATAAATCTAGCGTGTGAGTTCCGGTCCTAATCAATGGAACCAATCTCAGTTCCTCATTAACCAGTCACGCGGCTACAATGTTGCGTGGCAATGATACAGTGAGTGGGCTACTGTTGCACGGTTTGTAGGTGAAAGTAGCTTAGTAACGTTAGATGCGTTTGCTATGTGTATTGCAGTGGGATGTTATCATGAAAACGACTGCATGGTTTTCAAACATTGACCTCGGTGTTTGGGAGCTCTTCAAAACAGGCCAACAATTTGCATTTCACTCGTTGGGAGTTGTGCTCAACAGATTTGTGAAACGACAAGGCTTTTACTCCGTAGCCTACCTAATGGGGATCCTAATAAAATACCGACCTACAGCATCTCATCCTACAAGCAGACTTCAGGAGAAACTATTCTCCAGGCAACATGTATGTATTCAGCCATGTTGGCTGTAGGCTAATGTGTTACCTGGTCTCTGTGCCTGGTTTGGACTGATCTGGATTTCCCAATGTTCTAGGCATCACTCCCACCATTGCGTCTGTCAACTGAACACATGCATTTAGGTATAATAAAGGCTGCAATGGAAGCCTGCATGCCATTGTCAATGGACATACATTGGCTGCTTGTATAGCCATTCCAACAAGTAGGTGACTTGTAAGAGCACTGTCCCGTCTCATTCCCATATCCCATCTAATGCTGAATGCAGTTCAGCTTTGGGCTTTGAACCCCATGTAGAGAAAGCAGAGTCAGTCACCACATGCTGTAGTGGTTCAGACCCAGAACAGGAAGAGCCCCTGCCCCCTCAAGGTCAAAAGGAGAGGGACAAAAACAGAGGGAGCATTTTCCCCTCCTCTCTCTGGGACTCTTTCTCTCTCTCTCTCTGTTTGTGTCTGAGACTGACCATGAGTAATGGGCCTGTTTGTTTGTCTTTCATGCTGAACATGGACACAGTATACACTGACGCTATTGATTCATGTTTCCTGCTCAAAACCAAGTGTGTGTGTGCACTGTCACGTTGTCCGTACCCCTCTGTCCCTAGAACGGAACAGTCCCCCCCCCTTCTGTAGTCACTGGACCTGCCTTGTTTAGAGTCAACATTGTATGTCTTCTTTCTCTCCCTCTCTCCTCCATCCCTTCTCCTCTCTCCTCCATCCCTTCTCCTCTCTCCTCCATCCCCCATAAATAGTAATCTCTGTCATAAGACTGTATAAGTTTGTTTCACAACCCTTCATAGGGATTAACGTTAAATGAACATGTCCATTATTGAAGAGCTAGATTTTGGTGTGTGTGTGTGTGGAAAATCTTGGATGGTCTCCCCAACACAACCATCTGCTTACTGGACACCCACACAGAGCCAGGTGCTGTTTCCTTCCACCACGTCCATGCATCATTGTCTGAGTCTCACACATACTGAAAGTGGACAACGTGTCGTGTGTTGATTTTCTGTGGGCTCAAATCACTGCAACACCGTTCCCTATTCAAAAAGTCCCTGTCAATTGTGAACATGGCCGTCGCTCCTAATGTTCAGGCAGACTAATAGCTCTCCACAAGGGTTAATTTGGGGTCATGTCTCTCATCTGAAGAGGACCGCTTGGTAGACAATTCAGAATAATGATTTGTGGAACAAAGACCTGTGTCTGTCTGCTTAAGAACGTGTGGGGGAGAAGAGAACACAATTAATGAAAACAACCCAGCTTTTGATTTCTATAGAGAACCGACGAGGGCAACAGAACCGACGAGGGCAACAGAACCGACGAGGGCACAACTATGGGGCAAACAGACTGGTTGGATTAGATTGTTGACCACATGTTAACTATGTTTCAGCTCCAGTGTTTATTGAAAACAAATACATTTGGTGAATGAACACTCATATACATTGTTAAAGTTGTTGGTTAGCTGGATTGACATGAAATCAGTCACAACAATACATGGTATCAAGAACAAGATGAAATAAGTCACTTAGGATTCCCCACATGGCAGCTTCTAGTCATTCTGGCTATCTGGTCATCCAGAATCCCAATGACACGCTGACCTCTGCCCCATGGAAGCGTGACCTCTGCCCCATGGAAGCGTGACCTCTGCCCCATGGAAGCGTGACCTCTGCCCCATGGAAGCGTGACCTCTGCCCCATGGAAGCGTGACCTCTGCCGTGACCTCGTGACCTCTGGGCACATGGTTTTCCTGACGTTGTCAGATGACCCGTCTATTGATCGTTTTGTATTTCATTTGTTTTTCTCTCCCACTGTTCACGTTTCATTATAGTCACTTGCCACAATTTTATAATATATTCATCATATTACAAGACATTGACTTTCTATCCATAGTAGATTCACATACAAGACCCTGGTACTTACCTACGGAGCAGCAAGAGGACCTGACCCTCCCTACCTTCAGGCTATGTTCAAACCCTACATCCCAACCAGAGTACTCTGTTCTGCCACCTCTGGTCTCTTGGCTCTCCTACCCCTATGGGAGGGCAGCTCCAGCTCAGCTCAGTCCAACCTCTTCTCTGTCCTGGCTCCCCAATGGTGGAACCAGCTTCCCCCTGAAGCTAAGACAGCAGAGTCCCTGCCCGTCTTCTGAAAACATCTGAAACCCTACCGCTTCAAATAGTATTTTAAGAAATCCCACCACCACTTTCGTGAATTTGCACTTGACTTTTTCCCTGCTTTCTAACTCTGACTCTACTGAGCTACATTATTGAGGGAAAATGTACTTTCTCTACCTGTGATATGTGGTTGTCTCACCTCGCTATTTTAAGATGAATGAACTAACTAAGTCGCTCTGGATAATGGCAACTGCTAAATGACTCAAATGTTAAGTGGGACACCTGGTGAAGTGGGACAGTTAAGGACTGGTAGTTCTTACAGGGAGGTTCAGGTGAACAGTAGTGGTCTGAAAGGTAAAGGTTTACAGAGGGATTGTTTAGTGCCGCTTGTACGTCCTGTGTGTGTACTGAAGCATTAGCTTTTAGTCCATTAGTGACCGGCAGTGTGTGTCACCTGTACTTGGGCTTCAGAAGCTAGAGTCCAAAGGTTGTTTACTGTGGAAGCACGGGGCTGTGTCTGCATGCATGTGTTTGTACTTGACTCATCAGACCACTGAACATGTTCATTCCAGTCTGTTTGCTCACCAAGTTAACCTGGGAAGGTCCGTAGTCTCCACACCTGACGGTTTCACTTTCCATTTCCTATAAAGTCCTGTACTTACTGTCAGTCCTCCTGGGTGACACCAGATGCATCATGGTTTATTACTGTCAGTCCTCCTGAGTGACACCAGATGCATCATGGTTTATTACCGTCAGTCCTCCTGGGTGACACCAGATGCATCATGGTTTATTACTGTCAGTCCTCCTGGGTGACAGCAGATTCTTTAATACTGTCAGTCCTCTTGGGTGACAGCAGATTCTTTATTACTGTCAGTCCTCCTGGGTGACAGCAGATTCTTTAATACTGTCAGTCCTCTTGGGTGACAGCAGATTCTTTAATACTGTCAGTCCTCTTGGGTGACAGCAGATTCTTTATTACTGTCAGTCCTCCTGGGTGACAGCAGATTCTTTATTACTGTCAGTCCTGAGTGACACCAGATGCATCATGGTTCATTACTGTCAGTCTTCCAGATGTCCTCCAGATGCATCATGTTCTGCTGTTGCTAAGTAGAGTTTATTGTTACTAATTTTTCATTCTTCTTATTTTAAACTCTGCATTGTTGGGAAGGGCTCATCAGCAGTCATTTCACAGTAAAGTCTACACCAGTTGTATACGGCACAGGTGCTGAATACGATTGGATTTACAGTATGGTGAATCATTTAGTTCTTCAGTTCTCCACCCGTAGGCTTTGGAATATCCCCACCTGAACATTTCAGTTTCCATTGTCTGTCCTACATTTACCCTCAGTCCTGGACATTTCAGTTTCCATTGTCTGTCCTACATTTACTGTCAGTCCTGGACATTTCAGTTTCCATTGTCTGTCCTACATTTACTGTCAGTCCTGGACATTTCAGTTTCCATTGTCTGTCCTACATTTACTGTCAGTCCTGGACATTTCAGTTTCCATTGTCTGTCCTACATTTACTGTCAGTCCTGGACATTTCAGTTTCCATTGTCTGTCCTACATTTACTGTCAGTCCTGGACATTTCAGTTTCCATTGTCTGTCCTACATTTACTGTCAGTCCTGGACATTTCAGTTTCCATTGTCTGTCCTACATTTACTGTCAGTCCTGGACATTTCAGTTTCCATTGTCTGTCCTACATTTACTGTCAGTCCTGGACATTTCAGTTTCCATTGTCTGTCCTACATTTACTGTCAGTCCTGGACATTTCAGTTTCCATTGTCTGTCCTACATTTACTGTCAGTCCTGGACATTTCAGTTTCCATTGTCTGTCCTACATTTACTGTCAGTCCTGGACATTTCAGTTTCCATTGTCTGTCCTACATTTACTGTCAGTCCTGGACATTTCAGTTTCCATTGTCTGTCCTACATTTACTGTCAGTCCTGGACATTTCAGTTTCCATTGTCTGTCCTACATTTACTGTCAGTCCTGGACATTTCAGTTTCCATTGTCTGTCCTACATTTACTGTCAGTCCTGGACATTTCAGTTTCCATTGTCTGTCCTACATTTACTGTCAGTCCTGGACATTTCAGTTTCCATTGTCTGTCCTACATTTACCCTCAGTCCTGGACATTTCAGTTTCCATTGTCTGTCCTACATTTACTGTCAGTCCTGGACATTTCAGTTTCCATTGTCTGTCCTACATTTACTGTCAGTCCTGGACATTCCTAAATTCCAGCACACAGTCTGAGCTCTGCCATGGATGACGGTTAATTGATGGTGACTCATTGACTTGTTTCAGTGTGTGGAGGGTTACTGTAAATGTTACCCTTGTCCTTACATGTTCATATGTTTGGGCTCCTGAGCGGCGCAGCGGTCTAGGGCACTGCACCTCAGTGCTAGAGGCATCCCTACAGACCCTGGTTTGATTCCAGGCTGTATCACAACCTGCCGTGATTGAGAGTCCTGTAGGGTGGTGCACAATTGGCCCACTGTCGTCCGGGTTAGTTAGGCCGTCATTGTAAATAAGAATTGGTTCTTAACTGACTTGCCTAGTTAAATAAAGGTTAAATAAATAACATTCATGAACTAGGTTACTTGGTCTTATTTGTTTTTCTCTTGTTTCACTTTTTTATATGGGGCAGTTAGTTATGTTGCCATGCTACTGTCACTGCACTGCTACTCACTGTTTGCTGTTAGATATTGGTGGACTTGGCCCATGGTCACTACTGTCGTGTTTGGTGTGTCTGTATGTATTCTTTCCCTTGGTGACCAAGCTGTGGGATGTTGTGGCGGTCTTAATGTCACGCTATGGCTTGGTGGCAGATTTGAGAAGTGACTCAGTATATTGGTGCCCTGTCTGTCTGTGTAGTAACCTCACATAAATGATGTTACTGGACACACGTGCGCTGGGACCTCCCCTGAGGTGGTGGCATCATGCAGAGGGGTGGTGGTGTGACCTCACTGGCCTGGGGTTTGTTTAGGTGTGTGTGTCAACATTGTGTCTGAGGTGAGATCACACCCCCTCTCACACCTGTAGGGGGACAGCTGCTGCAGCACACTGGGGGTTCTCTCTCCTGCTGGTGTCACCCCCCCCCCCCCCCCCCAACTCACCCACACGCATACATAGTGTGTTGTAGGCCTCTCCAGACAGAGGACTTAAGGGGTCCACGTGTCAACATTCTGTGCCATTGTTGGTGGTCAACAAGGTTTTTCGGCTGTTCCTGCAGTTTTTTCTCGAAGCAAGCTGAAGTTCGGTAGCCGAAGTCTATGCCCATCGTCTGTGATTGGTCAATAGTGGGGATTCTTCAATGAAGTGTTGTGCATAAAAACGAGCCATCTATCATTGAATAACATTTTTTTCACTTGAGAAATACTTCACCAAACATCTGTTAGATGTACAATTGAGTGACTAAGATCTACTTGGCAAAAACATCAAAATTAATGACAGATTTCTTGTTGTCTTCGACTCATTCAGACTATTTTAGAGGAAGTGCGTACTTGCTAAGGTGTTTTCAAGCAAAGGTATTTTTAAGGGAGACAGACGTTCACTACGCCGAGTTCTACTAGGAGCAAACTGAACCTAGTATGCAGACACCTTTTTAGAGACGGGATGTCGCAGGCCTCTCCAGACAGAGGACTTCTTAGAGACAGGTGTTCTCTGGTCCCTGGCTGTTCTGTCTTCTATATCCATATGGAGAGTAGAGTTCTCAGGTCCCTGTCTGCTCTGTCTTCTATATCCATATGGAGAGTAGAGTTCTCAGGTCCCTGTCTGTTCTGTCTTCTATATCCATATGGAGAGTAGAGTTCTCAGGTCCCTGTCTGTTCTGTCTTCTATATCCATATGGAGAGTAGTTCTCTGGTCCCTGTCTGCTCTGTCTTCTATATCCATATGGAGAGTAGAGTTCTCAGGTCCCTCCCTGTCTGTTCTGTCTTCTATATCCATATGGAGAGTAGTTCTCTGGTCCCTGTCTGCTCTGTCTTCTATATCCATATGGAGAGTACAGTTCTCTGGTCCCTGTCTGCTCTGTCTTCTATATCCATATGGAGAGTACAGTTCTCTGGTCCCTGTCTGTTCTGTCTTCTATATCCATATGGAGAGTACAGTTCTCTGGTCCCTGTCTGTTCTGTCTTCTATATCCATGTGGAGGGTACAGTTCTCTGGTCCCTGTCTGCTCTGTCTTCTATATCCATATGGAGAGTACAGTTCTCTGGTCCCTGTCTGCTCTGTCTTCTATATCCATATGGAGAGTACAGTTCTCTGGTCCCTGTCTGCTCTGTCTTCTATATCCATATGGAGAGTAGAGTTCTCTGGTCCCTGTCTGTTCTGTTTTCTATATCCAGGGAGCAGCAGAGAGACTGGCTGTTTGGCCCTGGTAGAAGGGAGCAGCAGAGAGACTGGCTGGTTGGCCCTGGTAGAAGGGAGCAGCAGAGAGACTGGCTGGTTGGCCCTGGTTGAAGGGAGCAGCAGAGAGACTGCTTGGTGGTGCTGGTTGAAGGGAGCAGCAGAGAGACTGCTTGAAGGGAGCAGCAGAGAGACTGCTTGAAGGGAACAGGAAGATAAGAGCAGAGTTTTTCATCCCTCAGAGTGAAGGAAGAGTGGAATAGTTTGTTTATACTCTGAGCTAGATCAAGTCTCCGGGAGGGGAGAAATCAAAAGACAAAATCAAAGCTTTGCTTTGTGTTTAAATATGCAGTGGAGAAATACAGGTACACACACACTGACAGATGGCTGATATATGAGAGCCGCCAAATGTGTGTGTGTGTTTGTCAGCCGCTCACCACAGTGTCCAGGTTTTAGAGGGAGTGACTGTCAAAAGCAGCTTAGCCTACCTGCTGGGGACCTTTTGTGTGTTGGTGATATTGACCAAGAGCTCACCACTGTTTTAATCCTCTTGCATTCTGTTGGTGCTGGAATTTCATCTTTCTCTCTCCCCCTGAACACCACGTAATGCGCTCGTTAATCCTCAAACATTCCTCACGCTTTAGTTTTAATTATGAGCCCTAAAGTAGTGGTAACGCTGAGGTCCCTGCTGCTGCTTACCAATAGCCTTTAGCTGTTAGAGTACAGGGTAACACGCGGTTAGAAAGGGTACAGGGTAACACGCGGTTAGAAAGGGTACAGGGTAACACGCGGTTAGAAAGGGTACAGGGTAACACGCGGTTAGAAAGGGTACAGGGTAACACCATACTGTTTTCAGTGTAAGCGGGGACATTCATTATAAAGTAGGCAGGTTTGTGTGTGTGTGAAAGCTCCAGGAAAACCTGCTTAACAGGACACTAGTGTAGCTCCAGTTGTAATAACAGACTTTAGGCCATTAGGAAACCCTGTTTAACAGTTAGAACAACTGGAGCTATGCTAACCTGTTTAACAGTAGACTGTCATAGAACAACTGGAGCTATGCTAACCTGTTTAACAGGGTTCCTAATGGCCTAAAGTCTGTTAGACTAGCCCAGCTCCTGTTTTAACACAGTGTAGACTAGGCCAGTAGACTAGTGTAGCTCCTGTTGTTCTAACACAGTGTAGACTAGACCAGTAGACTAGTGTAGCTCCTGTTGTTCCAACACAGTGTAGACTAGACCAGTAGACTAGCGCAGCTCCTGTTTTAACACAGTGTAGACTAGACCAGTAGACTAGCGTAGCTCCTGTTGTTCTAACACAGTGTAGACTAGACCAGTAGACTAGCGTAGCTCCTGTTGTTCTAACACAGTGTAGACTAGACTAGTGTAGCTCCTGTTGTTCTAACACAGTGTAGACTAGACCAGTAGACTAGCGTAGCTCCTGTTCTAACACAGTGTAGACTAGACCAGTAGACTAGCGTAGCTCCTGTTCTAACACAGTGTAGACTAGACCAGTAGACTAGCGTAGCTCCTGTTGTTCTAACACAGTGTAGACTAGACTAGTGTAGCTCCTGTTGTTCTAACACAGTGTAGACTAGACCAGTAGACTAGCGTAGCTCCTGTTGTTCTAACACAGTGTAGACTAGACCAGTAGACTAGCGTAGCTCCTGTTCTAACACAGTGTAGACTAGACCAGTAGACTAGCGTAGCTCCTGTTTTAACACAGTGTAGACTAGACCAGTAGACTAGCGTAGCTCCTGTTCTAACACAGTGTAGACTAGACCAGTAGACTAGCGTAGCTCCTGTTCTAACACAGTGTAGACTAGACCAGTAGACTAGCGTAGCTCCTGTTGTTCTAACACAGTGTAGACTAGACCAGTAGACTAGCGTAGCTCCTGTTCTAACAGTGTAGACTAGACCAGTAGACTAGCGTAGCTCCTGTTTTAACACAGTGTAGACTAGGCCAGTAGGTGTGGTTGCTGGCTTTTATGAAGTGAACTTAACTTACTGAGTGACTTCTTTACACACTGTCTGTGTCTCTGCCATTATCTATTCTGTCTGTGACATCCCCTAACAGACTGTACACCTGCTGTGATCATCTGTTCAACTGTGGGAGTACCTCTTGTCTGTCTCTTGCTGCTTGCTTAAAGGCTTTGAGGCTCTAGAAGAGACTCACAGCCAATCCTGGAGAGCTGCAAGAGGTGCAGGCTTTGTTCCAGCCCAGCACTAACAACTCATTTAGATTAATCATCAACATCTTGATGATTAGTTGGATACGATGTGGTGATCCTGGACTGAGAGGGGTGGTGGATGCTGAATACTGCTGTTTAAAGCTGTTACCGGCTGAGACCTGTCTCCCCCTCTGTCTCCCCCTCTGTCTCCCCCTCTGTCTCCCCCTCTGTCTCCCCCTCTGTCTCCCCCTCTGTCTCCCCCTCTGTCTCCCCCTCTGTCTCCCCCTCTGTCTCCCCCTCTGTCTCCCCCTCTGTCTCCCCCTCTGTCTCCCCCTCTGTCTCCCCCTCTGGTATTTAACTGGCAGTATATCACTGTGTCACACAACAGCACAGCAGCATAGTCTGTGTCTCAAATGCCACCCTATTCCCTTGTTAGGACACTACTTTTGACCTGGGCCTCATGGGTAGTAGTGCTCAATACAGGGAATAGGGTGCCATTTGGGATGCAAACATAGTGTAGTGAGGAGCTAGCTGTAGCCCAGAAGGTGTTTCTATTTCACACATCAGCGGTGTTTTCTCACACAGTCGTGTGTGTTGTGTTGCGTTGCCCAGGACGACAGATGCTGGGGTCAGTGGTCAGCAGGCGTGAAAGGTCATGTCGCTACTAGATAAAAATAACAAGGTCATGTCATAGCTAGGTAAGAACAATGTAGAGATTGTAGCTGCCCATAGGTAGGTAACAGTGATATGTAGCAAATGGAATAGTCCATGGGTAGGTAACAGAGGGGGTGTAAATAATGGACTAGTCCATGGGTAGGTAACAGAGGGGGTGTAAATAATGGACTAGTCCATGGGTAGGTAACAGAGGGGGTGTAAATAATGGACTAGTCCATGGGTAGGTGCCAGGGGGGTGTAGATAATGGACTAGTCTATGGGTAGGTGCCAGGGGGTGTAGATAATGAAATAGTCTATGGGTAGGTTCCAGGGGGTGTAGATAATGGAGTAGTCTATGGGTAGGTTCCAGGTGGTGTAGATAATGGATTAGTCTATGGGTAGGTTCCAGGGGGAGTAGATAATGGAGTAGTCTATGGGTAGGTGCCAGGGGGTGTAGATAATGAAATAGTCTATGGGTAGGTGCCAGGGGGTGTAGATAATGGAGTAGCCTATGGGTATGGGAGAGATGCACACACTGTTGGTAGCATTCCATCTGCTTGTGTTCCTGGAGCAGGGAATATCAGCCACCACCATTAACAGTCACACACCTCTGCCCATCCCCTAGCACGCACACTGTACTCAGTTCAGTCCATATATTGACTAATCTAATGTGTTTGTACTTATACATCTATCTACATTAGGGTCTTATCCATGCTAATGGAGTATTTCTAAACGTTACTGGCTGTTCTCAGAGCAGTCTACATTAAAACCTCATCCAACATGTGGGAGGCTGTGTGATGCCCTGATATAGGACACGCTGGTATGGCCTGCATCCTAAATGGTACCCTATTCTCTACATGGTGCACTAATGTTGACCAGAGCCCTATGGGCCCCTGTCAAAAGTAGTGCATTAAATAGGGAATAGGTTACAATTTAGGATGCTACCTATATCAGAGTGTTCTATATCAGGGCCTCATACATTCTCCGTAATAATTAGTCATGTCTGTATCCAGACCTCACGTGGAAAGAAACCCTACAGGACTACTGTTTACTGAAATCACTGGCCTGATTGAAGGGCACAGCATTCAATTCCTCCCTGTGTGTGTGAACTTTTTGTGCGTGTTTGTAGGCTACACACAGTGTGCATATCTGACCATCTCGTCTCAGTCCATGTGCTTAATTTCCTGTTCCTGTGTTTGGCCTAGTGCCGGTTTCACTCTGCATGACATTGGCAGCCTCCTCTCCTCTCCAACCTCAAAGCTCTTTCCCAGAACTCCCTAACAACGGCCCAGCCAGCCAGTGTTCAGAGGGCCCTCTGAATCAGAACGCTGAGTTTAAACGAAACCAAATGTCATGCCACTTCTCTTAACTATGTCTGTCTCGCTGCAGAGTCTTCAGAAAGAACTCACCCCTTGACTTGTTCTATATGTTGTTACAGCCTGAATTTAAAATGGATTACATCGACATTTTGTCACTGGCCTACACACACAATACCCCATCATTTCAAAGTGGAATTATATTTTTACACATATTTACAAATGAATATCTGAAATGTCTTGAGTCAATAAGTATTCAACCACTTGTTATGGCCTAAATAAGTTCAGGAGTAAAAATGTGCTCAACAGGTCACATAAGTTGCATGGACTCACTATGTGTGCAAAGCTAGTGTTTAACATGATTTCTGAATGACTGCCTCAGTCGAACAGTGAATTTCAATCACAGATTCAACCACAAAGACCAGGGAGTTTTACCAATGCCTCCCAAAGAAGGGCACCTATTGGTAGATGGGTTAAAAAAAACAGACATTGAAATTGCTTTGAGCATGGTGAAGTTATTAATTACACCTTGGGTGGTGTATCCAATACACCCAGTCACTACAAAGATACGAGCTTCCTTCCTAACTTAGTTGCCAGAGAGGAAGGAAACCACTCAGGGATTCACCGTGAGGCTGATGGTGACTTTAAAACAGAGTTAATGGCTGTCATTGGAGATAACTGAGGATGGATCAACAACATTGCAGTTATTTGACAATACTAACCTAATTAACAGCGTGAAAAGAAGGAAGCCTGTACAGAATAAAACAATTCCAAAACATACTTCCTGTTTACAATAAGGCATTAAAGTAATACTCAAAAAAAAATTGGTAAAGAAATTCACTTTTTGTCCTGAAATACAAATCGTTATATTTGGGACAAACACATCACATTTTCAAGCATGGTGGTGGCTGTATCATATTATGGGTATGCTTGTCATTGGCAAGAACTTAAGGATGAAAATAAATGGAATAGAGCTAAACAAGGTAACATCCTAGAAAACCTGGTTGTTTGATGTCCATCAGACACTAGGATACAAATGTGCCTTTCAGCAGGACAATAACCTAAAACCCAAAGCCAAATATGCACAGAAGTTGCTTACCAAGACAACAACATTGAATGTTCGTGAGTGGCCTAGTTACAGTTTTCACTTAAATTGTCTTGATAATAAATGGCAGGACTTGAAAATGACTCTAGCAAGGATCAACAACCAGCTTGATAGAGCTTGAAGCATTGTAAAAATAATAATGTGCAAATATTATACAATCCAGGTGAGCAAAGCTCTTCTAAACTTACCCAGAAAGACTTGCATCTGTATTTGCTGCCAAAGGGGATTATAACATGTATTGTCTCGGGGCTGAATACTGATGTAATCAAGATATATTTGTCTTTTTATTTGTCATAAGTTTTCTAACACTTTGATATAATAGTATTTTGTGTAGATCTTTGAGAGAGAAATTATAATGAAATACATTTTAATCCCACCTTGTAACACAACAAAATGTGGAAAAAGTCAAGGGGTGTGAATATTTTCTGAAGGAACTGTATGACTGCCTCTTACCACCCTCTTCAAACTCCTACTAACAGACTGCCTCTTACCACGCCCTTCAAAGTCCTACTAACAGACTGCCTCTTACCACGCTCTTCAAACTCCTACTAACACACTGCCTCTTACCACCCTCTTCATACTCCTACTAACAGACTGCCTCTTACCACCCTCTTCATACTCCTACTAACAGACTGCCTCTTACCACGCCCTTCAAACTCCTACTAACACACTGCCTCTTACCACCCTCTTCATACTCCTACTAACAGACTGCCTCTTACCACCCTCTTCATACTCCTACTAACAGACTGCCTCTTACCACCCTCTTCAAACTCCTACTAACAGACTGCCTCTTACCACGCCCTTCAAACTCCTACTAACACACTGCCTCTTACCACCCTCTTCATACTCCTACTAACAGACTGCCTCTTACCACGCTCTTCAAACTCCTCCTAACACACTGCCTCTTACCACGCTCTTCAAACTCCTACTAACACACTGCCTCTTACCACTCTCTTCAAACTCCTCCTAACAGACTGCCTCTTACCACTCTCTTCAAACTCCTCCTAACAGACTGCCTCTTACCACTCTCTTCAAACTCCTCCTAACAGACTGCCTCTTACCACGCTCTTCAAACTCCTACTAACAGACTGCTGTGTGTGTGTCTTAATGTAAATCTAATCACAAGGAGATGGCGCCGCACCCCACACACACGTTTTAATCTATGAATGTATGCTTCAGGATTGGCAGTGTCGTTTGCATGGGTGGACGGTTGTTTACATGCCGGCTTGGCTTACGCATTAGATGATCACAACATTACTGAAGTTTAATTACAGAGCCTGACTGGTAGGAAAAATGGCTGTGGTTGAAGCTGGAGAGACTAAATAACTTTGTTCTAGAAACTCTCTTGGTTGGTCTGTCTGTCTGCGTTTCTCTCCTTCTATTCTCGGTGTTTCTGTCTCTCTCTGTGTCCTCTTGGACTTGACACACCCTACACCACAGATATCATGTTTACAGCAAACACCCAGCCAAACTGGATCACAGCCCTCCTCCCCCTTCCCTCTCTCAAACTTCCTGTTCTTCCCCTCTGTTCTCTTTCCAGCTACGTGCTGGAGGAGGTTCTAGCTAGTCCACTACGCTGGGAAATGGGGCTTTATTAATTAGTTATGTATTAAAGCTGATAACAAACACTTGGTTTGTAATACTTTATCACATCTGCTTATTATTTAATAAGGCATTAAAGTTATTATGTAAAAATCGCTCCACCATTTCCTGGTTGCTAAAATTATAATACAATTTGCCTAACTTCAGTTTGTGACAAAACAAGCAAGTATAAGTATAGCGAGACATTGTATCTAATTTCCAGAACCAAAAATGTTGTATTTTCAGCAGTTTGAAGCTGGTGGACAAAACCGAAAGTAAAAGACACAAAAACTATACTTAAGAATGCTTAGCATAGAAATAGCGCACATAGAATAATCTACCGCTTCTTAGACTTGCTTTCAAAGAGTGACAGATCTATGAAGCACTTTTCTATGTGATTTTGGTTGTGCTTCCTAAAAAGGTACATATTGCAGCTTTAAGATGAAGTAACGATCTGCCCATTAGTCATGAATCATTATTCCTACAAAACCTCCATTATACATGCCAGTGAGGGAGCTATATAAACAACAGCTAAAGCAGTACCTACTCAGAGTAGTGTGAACAGTCACTCTGCTCTGCTGTCTGTTTCTAGACTGTTCCAGCAATCAGTTTGGTATTTCCTGCTCCCTGTGCCTGCTGACTTTCTCCTCTCATTACAGTGAACTGAGATCAGTGGAGCTGGAGGTGTGTTGTCTGGAATGTTACTCCATCCCTGTCTCTCTTTCTCTCTTCACATCTCGCTCTCTTTTTGTTCCCCCTCTTTTCTCCTTTATTTCCTGCCATGATTGGAGCGATTTGTTTTCTACATGACGATGGGTGGATGTCGTGGGTGTATGGATGTCGTGGGTGGATGGATGTCGTGGGTGGATGGATGGATGGATGTCGTGGGTGGATGTAGTGGACGTATGTAGTGGATGCCTCGTGGCCCTCATTGTAAATTCCAGCCACTATTATGTATTATGAGGGCAGTTATTCATATGGAATTGGTTTATTTCCACGGTAATGGAAACTCTGCTTTCAGCCAAACTCACACTTCAATCTCTATTCAATTAAATCTCTCGCTCTCTACTCTTTCTCCCAACCCCCTCTCTCTTTCTCCCAACCCCCTCTCTCTTTCTCCCAACCCCCTCTCTCTTTCTCCCAACCCCCCCTCTCTTTCTCCCAACCCCCTCTCTCTTTCTCCCAAACCCCTCTCTCTTTCTCCCAACCCCCTCTCTCTTTCTCCCAACCCCCTCTCTCTTTCTCCCAACCCCCTCTCTCTTTCTCCCAACCCCCTCTCTCTTTCTCCCAACCCCCTCTCTCTTTCTCCCAACCCCCTCTCTCTTTCTCCCAACCCCCTCTCTCTTTCTCCCAACCCCCTCTCTCTTTCTCACACACCTCGCTGTTCTTAAAGACAACAAACATGCTGCCTCTCTCCAGAAATGAATGAATAAAACAAGTGGTATGTCATTCAGGTAAGAGGGATAGTTTTAGCTCTCTAACGCTTGGTGAACTGATTTTCAATGACCAGAAGCTCAGCACGTCCTCTGGGTCTCTGACAGTGTGTGGGTTGTGGTGAAGGTGGTTTAGGCTAACACTGATGCCCTAGGGATGTATGTACCTCGGACAAACAGAGGCAGGATATTACTAGGCTGGAACAAATAATCCCCCCCCCCCCCCACCACTAACACACACACTCTTACAGTACATTCCGTCCCTGCCTTGTGTCAGTGTTTGGTCATTTCACCACAGCCTGCTGAAATGCCCCCGGTTCCATTTAGTCTTATCAGACTGTGAACAGCGACCAGCAGCATTCCACTGTGATAAGACCAGCAGCCGTCACTCCTCATCCACTGCCCTGTCTCTGTCTGGATGAGGGTGGGAAGGAGGGAAGATAGGGGCTGAGGTGTGTTCAGCACAGAGGGGTGAGGGAGGGGGACGGAGGTGGACTGATGGGGGACGGAGGTGGACTGATGGGGGACGGAGGTGGACTGATGGGGGACGGAGGTGGACTGATGGGGGACGGAGGTGGACTGATGGGGGACGGAGGTGGACTGATGGGGGACGGAGGTGGACTGATGGGGGACGGAGGTGGACTGATGGGGGACGGAGGTGGACTGATGGGGGGCGGAGGTGGACTGATGGGGGGCGGAGGTGGACTGATGGGGGGACGGAGGTGGACTGATGGGGGGCGGAGGTGGACTGATGGGGGGCGGAGGTGGACTGATGGGGGGCGGAGGTGGACTGATGGGGGACGGAGGTGGACTGATGGGGGACGGAGGTGGACTGATGGGGGGCGGAGGTGGACTGATGGGGGACTGAGATGAGGTGGACTGAGTTGTGAGGGCCGGAGGGAAATTAGTTTATGAAGGTTGTTGCCCTGTCTCTGGAAAGCCTTGCTTATTTTAGGGAAATATTTCACTGACATAGCCTATCCACTTCCCCTCTCACTCACACACGTGCGCCTGCCAGCCAGCCAGCCAGCCATCCATCCATAACAACCCTATTTGTCAGGTGATCAATAAAGTAATACTGGTCATGATGAGTGGTGGTTGGAGACAATCTCAACGGTCCCTCCTGTCTGTCCCTCCCTCCCGTTTGTCTGTCTGTCCCTCCCTCCCATTTGTCTGTCCCTCCCTTCCTCCCGTCTGTCTTTCCGTCCCTCCCTCCCGTCTGTCTGTCCCTCCCGTCTGTCTGTCCCTCCCGTCTGTCTGTCCCTCCCGTCTGTCCCTTCTAACAAGGACCTGCTGCCTGCCACTGTCTTTCAGCTGTGGGGGGTGTGTGTGTGTGTTCGGGATGACAACAATGTTTGTTTCCATCACTAGATCTGTTTTCCTAAAGAAGTTAAATCTGCTTGGTGTTTTGTTTCCTAGCCACGATACTAAGGAGTACACACACACATTTACACACACACACACACACACACCCCTTTACACACACACACACACACACCCCTTTACACACACACACACACACACACACACGCACCTACACACACACACACACACACACACACACACACACACAGAGACAGTGCTGATCACAGTCACTTCCCAAGGACACAGCAGCAGCAGACTCACACTCCACTACAGCTGTGATTCATCTCTCTGTCGACAGTTATCCATTCTCATTTACATCTCAGCAGTCATATGTTTGTTAACAGATCTCCTCTGGCAGTCTCATGTCAACAGTCATATGTTTGTTAACAGATCTCCTCTGGCAGTCTCATCTCGTCCAAGACCCAACCCACTGTAAATCACAGAGGACGAGGAGGAAGGTTTGCTCCTGCTTCCCCTCCTACCTCTCCCATTATGTCTACCAGTTATACTCCATCTGGCTGAATAGAAATGCTGTACAACGTGTGTCCTACTACATAGCTCATTATACAAGCCAGGGATGGAGGTGTTAAGTTGTTCTGTGGGAGGTTCCTCTGGATTTATCTGGGAAAGAGGAAGAATAGGGTGGTAAGTGAGGGCCCCAGGCCTGTATCGGAGGGAGGAGAGGAAAGACGAGAGAGTGGACCTATCTGAGTGGAGGAGGAAAGGAATGTGAGGGTGCATTGTCTGTAGTCATCGGAGAGGAGCGACTGAGTGGAGTGACTGACTGTTCCTGCTGGCTGATGGAGGAGTGATTTGCAGTGGTAGCTGTGCTCTGTCGGTTCCATTAAACACACTGTCCCCGCTCTCCTCCCTCCACCCATCCATCCTCACAAAAACAGGGCACAGTTTATGACATCACCTGGAATCTTCAGACTGTTGGGCCGATTCTTCTCTTCGCTGTTTTCTAAAGTTCTGGGTGTTTCTTTCACTGTACCGGTAGGCTCAGTGTGCACACGGACACGCACTGTCATCCTCATCTGACATTTACCCATAATCCTCCTCTCCTGATTCTCTCCTCTGTGGCCAACAGGTTGCAGAGTAAGATGAAATGACATTCCATGTTAGATTTGATCATCACTATACTGTGGAAGATACACTGGCTGGTCCCTGACTGAATATACACTCAGGTTATTAGGTACATCCATCTGGTCCCTGACTGAATATACACTCGGGTTATTGGGTACATCCATCCAGTCCACAATGTAAAGTTCAATCGAGCAGTAACTGAATGCCTGTATGCCTGTATGCCTGCTTCATAAGCAGTCTGTAGGAACTATCATTTCTGTGAATGGGGTGGTGTACCTAATAAACTGTCCGGGGAGTCTATATTGTGGTGTTCCAAGATTGTTTTGGTTGGTAATTAGCAGAAGCAGGATAGTGAGTGACAGTCTTAGACGCTGAAGATGAAAGTAGTGGATACTTCCCTGTTCCTGTCGCTCTCTTTCTCTCTGTTGTCTCTCTCTGTGTGCTAGTGGCAGATAAGGCCTGCTGCTTAATTGGAATCTATTCTGTTTGTCATAAAACTGGGAGACGAGTGAAGGATTGCTTGTCATAGACCAGCGTGTGAATCTGCGTCTCTCCCTGTTTGTTAGATGGATGGACTAAGCTGCTAATCGATGAGGACTCTGAGTGAATTATGCTACTTGAGGGTATCAGTTATGCTGTGGCATCGTGGTGTTTTTATCGACGGGCCATGTCACTGAAAGGTGTGTGTGTGGTGTCACTGAGAGACAGCACGTTGACTGATGGAAGGAGGGTTAATTAACTGTCATTAAGACTCTGTCAGTGAGGTAACTCATGTTCCTGCTGGTCTGTTTTCTACTTGGCTGTCCTTCACCTAATGATGAAGTGTATTAAACACAGGCCACACATCTAGCGAACATCTGTCTGGATATGCTGTTGAAACTGCTGGAATACTGTGGCCATAGTCTTCCTCTCTCAGTACCGTCAGTCCTGTAATGTGGTATTGAACACCAGGGAACTGCTGGAATACTGTGGCCATAGTCTTCCTCTCTCAGTACCGTCAGTCCTGTAACGTGGCATTGAACACCAGGGTCCATATGCCAAGCTGTGGACTAGTATCTCTGAGAGAACCTGACACCAGTCACTCCACACACTTCTCACTATAATCACAGTGGCTGTAGCTCTCAACCATCCACTCTCTCTAGTCTCTACACACCTACTCTCTGCTGTTCCAAATGCCACCCTATTCCCTATATAGGCACTGCTTTTGACTAGGGCCCATAGGGTACACCCCTACTCTGTTGTTATAGCCCCTAGACCCCACCCCATTACCCAATCCCAATGCAGTCCACAGCGAGGCCTGAGATTGGCTGCCTTTCTCCAGTAATTGCGATCCTGGCCCTTTCATTTACCTCAGGAGCTCTTCAGCTGAGTGACTGGGAGTGGTGCTGTGGCATTTCACCACTAAACGTGTCATTTTCCCTCCCGTTTTGTCCTGTTAGATACGTGCCTCTAGAGGAGAAGAGAGCTCTAATGAATAGCTTCAGGGGGGCATGTTCGTTTTGAACCGTACTTAGCTAGAGTGGTGCTGGTCTTGTATTGGTCTCCTAGTGTGAGAGGAGTCATTCCACTTCAAAAAGGACAAGACTATCGACACCCATCTCAGATTGTTCTGAAATCGTTTCTGTAGTTAGAAACAGATCGGATTAGCACTCCTGAAACATTTTGTTGAAATATAATTTGATCTCTAATTGATTTCACTTAAATTAGTGATTTTAAAAAACTAAAAAACAACCAAAAAACAGGATTCATATTATCTTCAATACCTATAGTACCTAACATCGGATTTGGACCATGATTAGAATCCAATAAAATGATCAATAGCCGCCCAAAGACCCCCCCCCCCCCCCCCCCCCCCCCACACTCCAATCCCACCCCCAACAACCAGTATATAGTATCAGTTCACTGTCTGACAATGTTACCCTACATTACAGAGGGTGTTAAGCTTGCCAGCAGCACATCCTACCTTATCTAGATCTGCTGACATCAGACAGACTGACAATCATCCAACCTGTCTCTGTCATCCCCTCTGAGCAGGAATAACACACACACACACACACACACACACACACACACACACACACTGTTTCTGTCATGACCCCATGCTGAGGGCTGTCATTCTCTGGGTTGTATTTGAAGAGTTTTTCTTCTGACTGAGTCTTGTTGGCTCTGTCCTCTTCGTCAAGTGATGATTGTCCCTGATTGCTGCACAGCGGTGTGTGGGACTGACTGACTGACTGATATCTCGTCTTCTCAGAACCCACTCAAACCCCCGTGAGTGAGGGGTGTGTCAATTAGAAATATGGTGGTTAACCACTCTGTGTGGTCCAGGGCTTTTCTGTCTGTAAACTCATTTCTGTATGGCTGGTCACGGTCTGTGTATAAAATATGTTTTTCCCCTGAGTACACAGTATGACTGTGTGACTTTAAAATAGACAATGTCCTTTTCAGTTGTGGTCGTCCACTCATGTCCACGTCACATGATTGTTCTTTCAAATAATGTTTGTCAAATGAAGGTAATGTACTGTAGTTAAGAGAATTGTCTGTGCGTTGATGGGTTCTGACTTCGAAACTAGAGGTCGACCGATTTAAATGATTTTTCAATGGCAATACCGATTATTGGAGGACCAAAAAAAGCCGATACCGATTAATCGGACGATTTTAAAAAAAATATATGAAAAAAAAATAAATAAAAAAAATAAAAATCTAAAAATAAAATCAAAATCAAAAAACAACAAAAAAAAGGGGGGGGGAAAATGTATCTGTAATAATGACAATTACAACAATACTGAATGAACACTTATTTTAACTTTTAATATAATACATAAAATAAATGTAGCCTCAAGTAAATAATGAAACATGTTCAATTTGGTTTAAATAATGCAAAAAAAAAAGTGTTGGAGAAGAAAGTAAAAGTGCAATATGTGCCATGTAAGAAAGCTAACGTTTAAGTTCCTTGCTCAGAACAGGAGAACATATGAAAGCTGGTGGTTCCTTTTAACATGAGTCTTCAATATTCCCAGGTAAGACGTTTTAGGTTGTAGTTATAGGAATTATAGGACTATTTCCTTCTATACCATTTGTATTTCGTATACCTTTGACTATTGGAAGTTTTTATAAAGCACTTTAGTATTGCCAGTGTAACAGTATAGCTTCCGTCCCTCTCTTCGCTCCTCCCTGGGCTTGAACCAGGAACACAATGACAACAGCCACCATCGAAGCAGCATTACCCAAGCAGAGCAAGGGAAACAACTACTAGAAGGCTCAGAGCGAGTGACGTTTGAAACACTATTAGCGCGCGCTAACTAGCTAGCCATTTCACTTCGTTTACACCAGCCTAATCTCAGGAGTTGATAGGCTTGAAGTTATAAACAGCGCAATGCTTGACGCACAACGAAGAGCTGCTGGCAAAACGCACGAAAGTGCTGTTTGAATTAATGTTTACGCGCCTGCTTCTGCCTACCACCGCTCAGTCAGATACTTGAATGCTTGTATGCTCAGTCAGATTATACTCAACGCAGGACACGCTAGATAATATCTAGTAATATCATCAACCATGTGTAGTTAACTATTATGTGATTATGATTGATTGATTGTTTTTTATAAGATAAGTTTAATGCTAGCTAGCAACTTACCTTGGCTTACTGCATTCGTGTAACAGGCAGTCAGTCTCCTTGTGGAGTGCAACGAGAGAGAGGCAGGTCGTTATTGCGTTGGACTAGTTAACTGTTAACTGGTTGCAGGACTGGATCCCCCGAGCCGACAAGATGAAAATCTGTTGTTCCTCCCCTGAACAAGGCAGTTAACCCACCGTTCCTAGGCCGTCATTGAAAATAAGAATGTGTTCTTAATTAACTGACTTGCCTAGTTAAATAAAGGTATAATTTTTTTTTTTTTTAATCGGCACCCAAAAATTCAGATTGTTATGAAAACTTGAAATCGGCCACAATTAATCGTCCATTCCGATAAATCGGTCGACCTCTATTTTAAACTTGAAAATATGAAATATTCTTATTCATGTCACTGAGGGAGAGAGGGGAATGTAGAACGTTTACATTGTCAGAATGTTATTGTTAGACATCAGGGATCCTGTGGGGAAGAGTGAGGAATTTGGGGCCGAAGTCAGGTCAGATGATGTGAGGAAGAACAGATATCACTAAAGTTCTGTCTAGCAACAGAGGTGGATTGGCTGTTCAGATGTGTGAGGAGGAGACTGGGCAGAGGAGGATGGCTTTAAATACCAGTGTGAAGATGTCTGACCCTTTGGGTGAATAAACATGGTTTGAGCTTTACTGATCGTCCGTGAGTTTGTACTCTTTATTTAGAACTGAATTCTGTGTGTCCGTGCAGCTACAGCTGTGAGGTTTCTAATGTGCATTTGACCTGGATTAACCCTTCCCCACCTGACACCCAGACACAGGGTATGGTGCCAGGGACTTAGTATATGGCCAGGACCACAGCCAGCCCATGCCAGTACACACGCACGCATGGCATTTGTACCCCTGGATAGTGGATGGCTGGACACCGGGCAGGATGCCAATAGCATTACAGGTCTATGGGCAGGGCCAATGCCAGCCCCATGCCCTCTGGCTGGCTGGAGCCGGGCTACTGTCATTACATAGAGGATCATGGGTTCATTCCATGTCAGTGCAATTCATTTAGGAGATAATTTGGAAAGGTGGGATTTAAATGAACTGAAATGGAATTGAAACATGTAGACTCCAGAGTAGTGTTAATCAGTCTCAGGTCCGTGGACCGACGCTGGACTGTGGGATCTTTCTGTACCTGGTTAACTGAGTACCTGGTTAACTGAGTACCTGGTTAACTGAGTACCTGGTTAACTGACTAATTTGATCAGGGTCAATTCAAAGGTAACAGAGTGATGTTAACTCAGATATTTCACTTTAAAATGTATGTTAACTTCTTTCGGATCATTGGGACGCTAGTGTCCCACCTCGACAACCTCCGGTGAAATTGCAGAGCGCGAAATTCAAAAAACAAAAGTAGTAATATTCAACATTCATAAAAATACAGGTGTTATACACCATTCTTTAGCTTAGAATCTTGGTAATCGAACCGCTTTGTCCGATTTACAATATGCTTTACGGCGAAAGCATAGCATTTGATTGTCTGAGGACAGCGCCTCACCCACTTCCTGCATTAACATGAATTCATAACCTGCACAGGTGTCACAAAACTCAAAAATAGCATTAAAATAAATCACTTAAGTTTGAAGATCTTCATGTTTTTGCAATCCAAAGGGTCCCAGTTATATAACAAATGGTCCTATTGTTTGATAAAGTCCTTCTTTATATCCCCAAAAAGCCAGTTTAGTTGGTGCGCTTCATTCAATAATCCACCGGTTTCCCCTCATTCAAAATACATACAAAATGAATCCCAAACGTTACCAATATACTTCTCCAAACAAGTCAAACAGCGTTCCTAATCAATCCTCAGGTACCCTAATATGTAAATAAACATTCAAATTTAAGACTGAATAAACTGTGATCAATACCGGAGAAAAAGAACGAGGAGCACTCACTCATTCACACACGCCAAAAGACCAGTCCTTCTGAAGAATACGAATACTTCTTAATTTAAAAAAACAAACGAGCATGAAACAATTTCTAAAGACTGGTGACATCTAGTGGAAGCCATAGGAAAAAATGAACATGGAATTGCCCTCAGTTCTACAGTGCTATACAGTTTCCCATTCCACAACAGAGACAGTTCACCCAGCTGAATGTTATGGTTCAACAGGGTTCTACTGTTTCCCATTCCACAACAGAGACAGTTCACCCAGCTGAATGTTATGGTTCTACAGGGTTCTACCGTTTCCCATTCCACAACAGAGACACTTCATCCAGCTATATGACTAACTCTTCTACTCTCAGTAACAATGACATGATGCATCCTGGTACTCTCTCCTTAATGATGTGTGAGGAAGGATTAGGTTCCACACACTGTTACACACTGCCACCCGGCTTCCTGCTTGTGTGTCCAAGCATGTGACCATTATTTCCCATGTTCTGTGTGTGTGTGTGTAAATATGCGGTCAGACTCAGCTGAGGGCTCTTATAAGGACCGGCCGGTAGTTCTGGGGTCAGTGAGCATGGGAGTGGAAACGAGGGGTTGGTGTTCATCTAAACAAACCAGTGTCTGAACGAGATAGAGGAGAAAAAGACCAGGGACAGTAGTTGGCTGTTAATCACCAGCCAAGTGTGTCCAAGGAGTGTGTTTCTCTGTCAGGTCCCAACAGAGGCACTGTGTCCTAGTCCTGTCTGTCTGTGAGCTTTGTCCTGTAGCAGGCTATAACTCAGTAATTAGTTTTTAGCCAGCCAGCCAGTGGACCCGAGCAGGAATGTGAAGCTTTTAATAAGTTCAGCAATGAGAGGGGGAGAGGGCAAAATAATTGAATCTGCCACCTGAAATAGATTATGGAAATAAGGTGTGTGTCTGGCCCCCTCACACACAACCACAGCTAAAGTCTCTAATGCTTGGCTATTGTGTCTAGGTCTGTGACAGGAGCTGACAGCTAACAGTGTGAGCACAGTAGGTCTCTAGACCAGGGGAGTGGGTCTCTCCTCCGGACCAGGGGAGTGGGTCTCTCCTCCGGACCAGGGGAGTGGGTCTCTCCTCCGGACCAGGGGAGTGGGTCTCTCCTCCGGACCAGGGGAGTGGGTCTCTCCTCCGGACCAGGGGAGTGGGTCTCTCCTCCGGACCAGGGGAGTGGGTCTCTCCTCCGGACCAGGGGAGTGGGTCTCTCCTCCGGACCAGGGGAGTGGGTCTCTCCTCCGGACCAGGGGAGTGGGTCTCTCCTCCGGATGTGTTCCTGGTTCGAGCCCAGGTAGGGGCGAGGAGAGGGACGGAAGCTAAACTATTATACTGGCAATATTATAGTGCCTATAAGAACATCCAATAGTCAAAGGTATATGAAATACAAATGGTATAGAGAGAAATAGTCCTATAAATACTATATTAAGTACAACCTAAAACCTCTTACCTTGGAATATTGAAGTCTCATGTTAAAAGGAACCACCAACTTTCATATGTTCTCATGTTCTGAACAAGGAACTTAAACGTTAGCTTTCTCACATGGCACATATTGCACTTTTACTTCTCTAACACTTTAGTTTTTGCATTATTTAAACCAAATTGAACATGTTTCATTATTTATTTGAGGCTGAATTGATTTTTATTGATGTATTATATTAAGAGTTAAAATAAGTGTTCATTCCATATTGTTGTAATTATTTACAAATAAATAACTAAATCGTCTGATTTAATCGGTATCGGCCTTTTTGGTCCTCCAATAATCGGTATCGGTATCAGCGTTGAAAAATCATAATCGGTCGACCTCTAACTAGGACCTTCTGTTGTCAGTACTATGACCTTCTGTTGTCAGTACTATGACTAGGACCTTCTGTTGTCAGTACTATGACTAGGACCTTCTGTTGTCAGTACTATGACTAGGACCTTCTGTTGTCAGTACTATGACTAGGACCTTCTGTTGTCAGTACTAAGACTGGCTATGACTAGGACCTTCTGTTGTCAGTACTATGACTAGGACCTTCTGTTGTCAGTACTATGACTAGGACCTTCTGTTGTCAGTACTATGACTAGGACCTTCTGTTGTCAGTACTATGACTAGGACCTTCTGTTTGTCAGTACTATGACTAGGACCTTCTGTTTGTCAGTACTATGACTAGGACCTTCTGTTTGTCAGTACTATGACTAGGACCTTCTGTTTGTCAGTACTAAGACTGGCTATGACTAGGACCTTCTGTTGTCAGTACTATGACTAGGACCTTCTGTTGTCAGTACTATGACTAGGACCTTCTGTTGTCACTACTATGACTAGGACCTTCTGTTGTCACTACTATGACTAGGACCTTCTGTTGTCACTACTATGACTAGGACCTTCTGTTTGTCAGTACTATGACTAGGACCTTCTGTTGTCAGTACTAAGACTGGCTATGACTAGAACCAGGAGTTTCACCTGACCATGTGACCTGACCAGGACAAACTCTCAGCCCTGGTTGTACCTGAGTAGCTCACATACCCGTGATCTGTTGTCAAGGTTGTCAGACTGCCAATCCGCTGTGTCCAGTGTATGACACAACCCTTCCCCCATATCCCTGTATGAGCCAATAGCCTTACCCCCACATAATCACATGATGCCAGCGGTGGCCAAGCACCTCTCTTATCTGGGTTTCTCCATAATAATGTGTGTCTACTATCAACAGGCCTCCTCTCAGGAATGTGTGTTTAGTCAAACGTGTGTGTGTGTGTGTGTGTGTGTGTGTCAATGCAACTACGCAATGCCCTGAAAAGTTAGATTAGCCATTGTGTTCCATTTGTGTGTGGAATCTGAATCAGAACTTTGCCATGCAACAAGTGTTTACAAGGAATAAATATGTGTGTAGACATGTGTCATTGCGTCGCGGAGGGCTGTGCCATTGCGTCGTGGAGGGCTGTGCCGTTGCGTCGCGGAGGGCTGTGCCGTTGCGTCGCGGAGGGCTGTGCCGTTGCGTCGCGGAGGGCTGCGCCGTTGCGTCGCGGAGGGCTGCGCCGTTGCGTCGCGGAGGGCTGCGCGGTTGCGTCGCGGAGGGCTGCGCGGTTGCGTCGCGGAGGGCTGCGCGGTTGCGTCGCGGAGGGCTGCGCCGTTGCGTCGCGGAGGGCTGTGCCGTTGCCTTCACTATGGTCTCTCATAAGCTCCAGCATCACTACACAGTAGAATGGAAAAGCCCAGTGTTCAGTCCTGTACCTCCAGACTCTATTCATCTCCAGTCACTGTCTGATGTTTCCAATGGGAAGGTTAGTGTGTATTGATATCTGAGAGGCAGGCCCAGGCTCTCTGTGTTACAGCTTCCTGTATTACTGAGTTAGCATAGCTTAATGAACAGAAGAGAGGAACGGGGAGAGAGGAGTGGAAAGGGATGAGATGCAGAGCGGGAGAGACCTGGAGGAGTGGAAAGGGATGAGGAACAGATACTGTAATGTAGACTACTGGACTACTGCCGAGCCCAGAGATACTGTAATGTAGACTACTGGACTACTGCCGAGCCCAGCGATACTGTAATGTAGACTACTGGACTACTGCCTAGCCCAGAGATACTGTAATGTAGACTACTGGACTACTGCCGAGCCCAGCGATACTGTAATGTAGACTACTGGACTACTGCCGAGCCCAGAGATACTGTAATGTAGACTACTGGACTACTGCCGAGCCCAGAGATACTGTAATGTAGACTACTGGTCTACTGCCGAGCCCAGCGATACTGTAATGTAGACTACTGAACTACTGCTGAGCCCAGAGATACTGTAATGTAGACTACTGAACTACTGCTGAGCCCAGCGATACTGTAATGTAGACTACTGAACTACTGCCGAGCCCAGCGATACTGTAATGTAGACTACTGGACTACTGCTGAGCCCAGAGATACTGTAATGTAGACTACTGAACTACAGCTGAGCCCAGAGATACTGTAATGTAGACTACTGAACTACAGCTGAGCCCAGAGATACTGTAATGTAGACTACTGAACTACTGCTGAGCCCAGAGATACTGTAATGTAGACTACTGGACTACTGCTGAGCCCAGAGATACTGTAATGTAGACTACTGAACTACAGCTGAGCCCAGAGATACTGTAATGTAGACTACTGAACTACTGCTGAGCCCAGAGATACTGTAATGTAGACTACTGGACTACTGCTGAGCCCAGAGATACTGTAATGTAGACTACTGGACTACTGCTGAGCCCAGTGGGAAACGCCCACCTCGAGTCAGCAAACACAGGGAACTCCAGGGAGATATTCTCTGTCTCTTTCTCTGTGTGTAATGACTCACGAGGGATTTGTCTACTTTCCAGTAGCACTACCCAACATGATGCAGGGCTGGAACTAGCAACAATGTGCTCTGTCAGTCAGAGCAACTCCACGATGGACACAGGGCTGACAAAGGTGCCTTGTATTGTTCAATGTGGGCCGATCAGATCACATTGTTGCTCGGCTTAAAGACGTCGGCTTACATGTTATTTAAAGTATGACCAAAGTCCCCTACTTACCAGGAAGTGGAGGGAAAGGAGAAAGCCCCGGTGCTCTTGGGAAGTCTGCTACTCATCCATTCCTGTTCCCTGGTATGACTGGGTGTTGGATAAAGTACCCCATTTTCATACTTGAGAAAAAGTACAGACACCTTTAAAGAAAATGACTCAAGTCACCCAGTAAAATACTACTTGAGTAAATATATTTGTTTTTAAATGTTCTGAAGTATCAAAAGTAAAAGTATAAATCATTTCAAATGTCTTATATTAAGCAAACCAGACACGATTTTCTGTTTAATTTATTTACAGACAGCCAGGGTCACAGTTCAACACTCAGACATCATTTATGAACGGAGCATGTGTGTTTAGTGAGTCCACCAGATCAGAGGTCGTAGGGATGACCAGGGATGTTCTCTTGATAAGTGGGTGAATCCTGTCCTGTTAAGCATTCCAGATGTAACCAGTACTTTTAGGTGTCAGGGAAAATGTATGGGGTAAAAAGTACATTATTTTCTTTAAGAATGTAGTGAAGTAAAAGTTGTCAAAAATATAAATAGTAAATTACAGATACCCCAAAAAAACGACAAAGTAATACTTAAGTACTTTACACCACTGGTATGACAGGGGCTCTAATACAGAACAGATTCAGATCTCTTCACCCTGGTTCTCAATTCAATAGACTTTATTGACATGGTCAAGTTAAATGTATTACATTGTCAAAGTATAACAAAATGGTGGGACCAACAGAAATAATAGCAGTAGTGGAAATGGGATTATCATTTAACAGCAACTACAACAACAATATTAATGAGAATAACTATAATACATTAAAGCAATAGTATATCCAGTGAGTAGTACTGTCTCACGCTCTCTCTTCATAGGTGATTATTACTACTGTCTCACGCTCTCTTCATAGGTGATTATTACTACTGTCTCACGCTCTCTTCATAGGTGATTATTACTACTGTCTCACGCTCTCTCTTCATAGGTGATTATTACTACTGTCTCACGCTCTCTCTTCATAGGTGATTATTACTACTGTCTCACGCTCTCTCTTCATAGGTGATTACTACTGTCTCACGCTCTCTCTTCATAGGTGATTATTACTACTGTCTCACGCTCTCTCTTCATAGGTGATTATTACTACTGTCTCACGCTCTCTCTTCATAGGTGATTATTCCTACTGTCTCACGCTCTCTCTTCATAGGTGTTTATTACTACTGTCTCACGCTCTCTCTTCATAGGTGATTATTACTACTGTCTCACACTCTCTCTTCATAGGTGATTATTCCTACTGTCTTATTACTACTGTCTCACGCTCTCTCTTCATAGGTGATTATTACTACTGTCTCACGCTCTCTCTTCATAGGTGATTATTACTACTGTCTCACGCTCTCTCTTCATAGGTGATTATTACTACTGTCTCACACTCTCTCTTCATAGGTGATTATTCCTACTGTCTTATTCCTACTGTCTCACGCTATCTCTTCATAGGTGATTATTCCTACTGTATGGTACAAGTCTTACCCTTCACTAGAAGAGTCTAGTCAGATGGTTATCATTGTCAGGATTCTGCTGAATGTCTCAGTTCTGGTGTTTCATCAGGACCTGTAGAACTTAGCAGGCTAGAAATAGACCCTTCAACTGTTCCTAGGTCTGCTCTTAAATGGACCCCTCAACTGTTCCTAGGTCTGCTCTTAAATGGACCCCTCAACTGTTCCTAGGTCTGCTCTTAAATAGACCCCTCAACTGTTCCTAGGGATGCTTGCTCTTAAATAGACCCCTCAACTGTTCCTAGGGCTGCTGTTATAGTGTCTGGCCCGAGTTGAGTTTCTGGGGTTGCCAGATTTGCCTCATTACTTGCAGGAATTCTACATGAGTTTCCCAGAATGCTCCATTGGCTTTCTTTCAGTCTCTCACTATACTACCTCCACACTCTTAACCCCTCGATGCCCACATTACATTCCATCCAATGTCGACCTTCTGTCTAGATAATCTCTCTCTTCTCTCTGTTAGAGGCATCTCCGTGTCTCTCTGTCCAACAGGCTGTGTTTAAACCCATAAGAGGTTTCTTATGGCATTGGAAATCAATGGCTCCCACCAGCGCGGTGCCATTGAGAACTCTCTTTTGGCTTAATTTAATTCTGTTTTATCTGCTTCCACATCTCCGTCTGTCTTCAGACAGACTGGGTATAGGCTGACGGTGGAGGGGGGGGGAAAGAGGCTGACGGTGGAGGGGGGGGAAAGAGGCTGACGGTGGAGGGGGGGGGAAGAGGCTGACGGTGGAGGGGGGGGGAAGAGGCTGACGGTGGAGGGGGGGGGAAGAGGCTGACGGTGGAGGGGGGGGGAAGAGGCTGACGGTGGAGGGGGGGGGAAGAGGCTGACGGTGGAGGGGGGGGAAGAGGCTGACGGTGGAGGGGGGGGGGAAGAGGCTGACGGTGGAGGGGGGGGGGAAGAGGCTGACGGTGGAGGGGGGGGGGAAGAGGCTGACGGTGGAGGGGGGGGGGGGGGGAGAGGCTGACGGTGGTGGAGGAGGGGGGGAAGAGGCTGACGGTGGTGGAGGAGGGGGGGAAGAGGCTGACGGTGGAGGAGGGGGGGGGGAAGAGGCTGACGGTGGGGGGGGAGAGGCTGACGGTGGAGGGGGGGGGGGGAAGAGGCTGACGGTGGAGGGGGGGGGGAAGAGGCTGACGGTGGAGGAGGGGGGAAGAGGCTGACGGTGGAGGAGGGGGGGGGGGGAAGAGGCTGACGGTGGAGGAGGGGGGGGGGAAGAGGCTGACGGTGGGGGGGGGGGGGGGAAGAGGCTGACGGTGGGGGGGGGGGGGGAAGAGGCTGACGGTGGAGGAGGGGGGGGGAAGAGGCTGACGGTGGGGGGGGGGGGGGGGAAAGAGGCTGACGGTGGAGCGGGGGGGGAAAGAGGCTGACGGTGGAGCGGGGGGGGAAAGAGGCTGACGGTGGAGCGGGGGGGGAAAGATGCTGACGGTGGAGCGGGGGGGGAAAGATGCTGACGGTGGAGGGGGGGAAAGATGCTGACGGTGGAGGGGGGGAAAGAGGCTGACGGTGGAGGGGGGGGAAAGAGGCTGACGGTGGAGGGGGGGGGGGGGAAGAGGCTGACGGTGGAGGGGGGGGGGGGGGGGGAAAGAGGCTGACGGTGGAGCGGGGGGGGAAAGAGGCTGACGGTGGAGCGGGGGGAGAAAGAGGCTGACGGTGGAGCGGGGGGGGAAGAGGCTGACGGTGGAGCGGGGGGGGAAGAGGCTGACGGTGGAGGGGGGGAAAGAGGCTGACGGTGGAGGGGGGGGGGAAAGAGGCTGACGGTGGAGGGGGGGGGGGAAGAGGCTGACGGTGGAGGGGGGGGGGAAAGAGGCTGACGGTGGAGGGGGGGGGAAAGAGGCTGACGGTGGAGGGGGGGGGGAAGAGGCTGACGGTGGAGGGGGGGGGGAAAGAGGCTGACGGTGGAGGGGGGGGGGGAAGAGGCTGACGGTGGAGGGGGGGGGAAGAGGCTGACGGGGGGGGGGGGGAAGAGGCTGACGGTGGAGGGGGGGGGGGAAAGAGGCTGACGGTGGGGGGGGGAAGAGGCTGACGGTGGAGGGGGGGGGAAAGAGGCTGACGGTGGAGGGGGGGGAAAGAGGCTGACGGTGGAGGGGGGGGGAAAGAGGCTGACGGTGGAGGGGGGGGGGGAAGAGGCTGACGGTGGAGGGGGGGGGGGAAGAGGCTGACGGTGGAGGGGGGAGGGAAAGAGGCTGACGGTGGAGGGGGGAGGGAAAGAGGCTGACGGTGGAGGGGGGAGGGAAAGAGGCTGACGGTGGAGGGGGGGGGGAAGAGGCTGACGGTGGGGGGGAAGAGGCTGACGGTGGAGGGGGGAAAGAGGCTGACGGTGGAGGGGGGAAAGAGGCTGACGGTGGAGGGGGGGGGGGAAAGAGGCTGACGGTGGAGGGGGGGGGGGAAGAGGCTGACGGTGGAGGGGGGGGGGAAAGAGGTTGACGGTGGAGGGGGGAAGAGGTTGACGGTGGAGGGGGGGGGGGAAGAGGTTGACGGTGGAGGGGGGGGGGGAAGAGGCTGACGGTGGAGGGGGGGGGGAAGAGGCTGACGGTGGAGGGGGGGGGGAAAGAGGTTGACGGTGGAGGGGGGGAGAGGCTGACGGTGGAGGGGGGGGGGAAAGAGGTTGACGGTGGAGGGGGGGGAGAGGCTGACGGTGGAGGGGGGGGGGGAAGAGGCTGACGGTGGAGGGGGGGGGGGGAAGAGGCTGACGGTGGAGGGGGTGGGTAAAGAGGCTGACGGTGGAGGGGGGGGAAGAGGCTGACGGTGGAGGGGGGGAAAGAGGCTGACGGTGGGGGGGGGAAAAGAGGCTGACGGTGGTGGGGGGGGGAAAGAGGCTGACGGTGGTGGGGGGGGGAAAGAGGCTGACGGTGGTGGGGGGGGGAAGAGGCTGACGGTGGAGGGGGGGGGGAAGAGGCTGACGGTGGAGGGGGGGGGGGAAAGAGGTTGACGGTGGAGGGGGGGAGAGGCTGACGGTGGAGGGGGGGGGGAAAGAGGTTGACGGTGGAGGGGGGGGAGAGGCTGACGGTGGAGGGGGGGGGGGGAAGAGGCTGACGGTGGAGGGGGGGGGGGGAAGAGGCTGACGGTGGAGGGGGTGGGTAAAGAGGCTGACGGTGGAGGGGGGGGAAGAGGCTGACGGTGGAGGGGGGGAAAGAGGCTGACGGTGGGGGGGGGAAAAGAGGCTGACGGTGGTGGGGGGGGGAAAGAGGCTGACGGTGGTGGGGGGGGGAAAGAGGCTGACGGTGGTGGGGGGGGGAAAGAGGCTGACGGTGGGGGGGGGGAAAGAGGCTGACGGTGGAGGGGGGGGGGGAAGAGGCTGACGGTGGGGGGGGGAAGAGGCTGACGGTGGAGGGGGGGGGGGAAAGAGGCTGACGGTGGAGGGGGGGGGGGGGAAGAGGCTGATGGTGGAGGGGGGGGGGGAAGAGGCTGACGGTGGAGGGGGGGGGGAAAGAGGTTGACGGTGGAGGGGGGGGGGAAGAGGCTGACGGTGGAGGGGGGGGAAGAGGCTGACGGTGGAGGGGGGGGGGGAAAGAGGTTGACGGTGGAGGGGGGGAGAGGCTGACGGTGGAGGGGGGGGGGGAAAGAGGTTGACGGTGGAGGGGGGGGAGAGGCTGACGGTGGAGGGGGGGGGGGAAGAGACTGACGGTGGAGGGGGGGGGGTAAAGAGGCTGACGGTGGAGGGGGGGGGAAGAGGCTGACGGTGGAGGGGGGGAAAGAGGCTGACGGTGGGGGGGGGAAAAGAGGCTGACGGTGGTGGGGGGGGGGGAAAGAGGCTGACGGTGGGGGGGGGGAAAGAGGCTGACGGTGGGGGGGGGGAAAGAGGCTGACGGTGGAGGGGGGGAAAGAGGCTGACTGTGGAGGGGGGGAAAGAGGCTGACGGTGGAGGGGGGGAAAGAGGCTGACGGAGGAGGGGGGGGGGGAAAGAGGCTGACGGAGGAGGGGGGGGGGGAAAGAGGCTGACGGAGGGGGGGGGGGGGAGAGGCTGACGGTGGAGGGGGGGAAAGAGGCTGACGGTGGGGGGGGAAAGAGGCTGACGGTGGAGGGGGGGAAAGAGGCTGACGGTGGAGGGGGGGAAAGAGGCTGACGGAGGGGGGGGGGGGAGAGGCTGACGGTGGAGGGGGGGAAAGAGGCTGACGGTGGGGGGGGAAAGAGGCTGACGGTGGAGGGGGGGAAAGAGGCTGACGGTGGAGGGGGAGCCAGAGGAGCAGACAGACTAAAGGGAGAGATTTTCTCTCATGACTGTCCTCCTGCTCAGCCAGTGGGTTAATCAATAGCCAAAATTAGCAACATCTCTCTGACTCACTGTCTGTCTGTAGAGCCAACAGGGAGTTTACTAGTCTGAGGAGAGGAAGAGGGGGAGAGAGAGGAAGAGGGAGAGAGAGACGGAGACAGAGAGTGGTAGTGGAATGTTCCAGTCTGTGTTGGCCAGTGTGCTCTGTTCTCTTAGTCTGTTTTGTGTCTGAGACCTTTCTAATTGGCTGCTGAGGACTGGCCCGGTGATGGATGGAGGACTGGCCCGGTGATGGATGGAGGACTGGCCCGGTGATGGATGGAGGACTGGCCCGGTGATGGATGGATGGCCTCGGCTAGTGCTCAATGAGTCCGTGTGTGTGTGCACGGCGGTTCATTAAATCATCCTAACGTGGTGAACACCTGCATCTATCACAGTGTTCTGTTTTCTGCCTAATGGGGTGGATGTGCCATGGTGGGAGACACACAGTCCGGAAGGACGCGCACACACACACACACACACACACACACGCTAGGAGGCAACCGAGGGGAAAAACAAACTATTGGTCTAGGAACAGCAGCATGCGCTTACACACACACAAACTTACACACGTCTACAAGTGATGAAGAGAAGCTGTTTTGTTTTTATAGGAACACCACTCACAGAAATGAACACACACACGGAAGTACATAGGAAGAGAGCACACACAACCACCCACACATGACAAACAGACCAGCTGTGTGAGTTCATTGTGTCCAACCCTGCTTCAGAAATCTTCAAAAGAAACTATAAAAATCCCTGAATTTTAATGGGATGTTTATTCTCTGTATAATGCATGAATCCATTTGGAATTCTACTGTAATTAAGTCTGCCGAACTTCTGTGGGGAATGTGTGTGTGTTTGTGTGTGTGTGTGTGTGTGTGGTTGCAGTGGTGTTGCAGCATTGTGTTTGATCTTCCCACACACTCCACACCTCACCTCACTGCCGTGGGGAAATCTCATGTCTGGGCGGCTTCCACACACATTATACAGACGTGTGTGTGTCCCTATTCTCCTGAGGAAAAGCCCTTAACAGTGAATGACCTGCTCAGTATGGAGTTAGAGCTGCGGAGGAGGAGCAGGGTCGCAAGTCAGACGAGGCCCTCTTCACTGTATTTAATTGGTTGGCCAGGGGCCCTGGGGGTTTAACTGTGTGTGTCAGATGAATGAGTGTCAGCGGAGCTCTGACACTCCTCTGAAACTCCTCTGCTCCAGTCCTGTATCCTGTTAGACTACACCTGTGACTGACTGGGTCACCTTTTTCCCCTGGCCCTCTGTCTCCTTCAGTCCCTCCAGCTCTCTCAATCGCCCATCTCTCTCCATCCCAAGCCTGTCTATAATGGAGCTTGGTAAGATTGCCTCTCATGCCTAAGATTGACTCCCACTGCCTGTTTCCCAATTGGGCCCTGGTTCAAAAAGAGTGCACTGAATAGGGTTCTATTTGGGACAGGCTGTCTCCCTGCAGCTGGCTCGAGCCGTCTCCCTGCAGCTGGCTCGAGCCGTCTCCCTGCAGCTGGCTCGAGCCGTCTCCCTGCAGCTGGCTCGAGCCGTCTCCCTGCAGCTGGCTCGAGCCGTCTCCCTGCAGCTGGCTCGAGCCGTCTCCCTGCAGCTGGCTCGAGCCGTCTCCCTGCAGCTGGCTCGAGCCGTCTCCGCGCAGCTGGCTCGAGCCGTCTCCGCGCAGCTGGCTCGAGCCGTCTCCGCGCAGCTGGCTCGAGCCGTCTCCGCGCAGCTGGCTCGAGCCGTCTCCGCGCAGCTGGCCCCAGCCGTCTCCGCGCAGCTGGCCCCGAGCCGTCTCCGCGCAGCTGCCCCGAGCCGTCTCCGCGCAGCTGGCCCCAGCCGTCTCCGCGCAGCTGGCCCCAGCCGTCTCCGCGCAGCTGGCCCGAGCCGTCTCCGCGCAGCTGGCCCCAGCCGTCTCCGCGCAGCTGTGTTGTGGACTGACAGAATTCCTCCATGTAGACAAATATCATCGGTCTAGTCGGCATCCTCCACTTCCTCTCTCATTCCTTTGTTCCTCTCTGGGTTATATTCCAGTATAAAGTGTAATAAACCTTGTAGTTGTGTGGGCGTGTTTGTTCCAATGGCTCTGAATACGGTAAGCCTTTTAAACTAGGCAAGTCCGTTAAGAACAAACCCCGGTTTGTTAATGTGTCTCTTGGGGTGGGGCTAGAGGGAGGGGACATGTTAATGTGTCTCTTGGGGTGGGACTAGAGGGAGGGGACATGTTAATATGTCTCTTGGGGGGCTAGAGGGAGGGGACATGTTAATATGTCTCTTGGGGTGGGGCTAGAGGGAGGGGGCATGTTAATATGTCTCTTGGGGTGGGGCTAGAGGGAGGGGACATGTTAATGTCTCTTGGGGTGGGGCTAGAGGGAGGGGACATGTTAATGTGGGGCTAGAGGGAGGGGACATGTTAATATGTCTCTTGGGGTGGGGCTAGAGGGAGGGGACATGTTAATGTGGGACTAGAGGGAGGGGACATGCCCGGAGAAGGGTGGAGCTTGTTCTACAAGGCCTACAGTAGTGTCCCTGGTCTGTTTCCTTCGTGTATCTTTGAATTGTTAATTTGTTGTCGTGTTCAAGTCTCTGCTGACTACTGTACCTGCTGAAAGTTTCTATTCTTCTCCTTTAACTGTCAGAAATTTTCCAGGATAATGTTTTGCCAGGTTAATGTTTTGCCAGGTTAATGTTTTGCCAGGTTAATGTTTTGCCAGGACATCTACTGGGGCTGATTTTTTTTTTTTTAGAAGGCTTTCCTTACATAAACATACACTGATCATTAATAATGATACTATCCGTATCTTGTTCTCCGTTGATACACTGGTTATCATCTTACTGAACAAACAGGTCATTTTTTAAGTGATGATGGAGGGGGAAGCGTGTGTGAGGTTGAGTCTCCTGTCAGAACAGCCCTTTATACATTTCATCTCCCTCACTACGCTACACTACGCTACGCTATGCTACTCTACGCTACGCTACACTACGCTACGCTACGCTACTCTACGCTACTCTACGCTACGCTACTCTACGCTACGCTACACTACGCTACGCTACTCTACGCTACGCTACACTACACTACGCTACGCTACTCTACGCTACTCTACGCTACACTACGCTATGCTACACTACACTATGCTACGCTACACTACACTACGCTACGCTATTCTACGCTACTCTACGCTACACTACGCTACGCTACACTACGCTACTCTACGCTACTCTACGCTACGCTACACTACGCTACGCTACGCTACTCTACGCTACACTACACTACGCTACTCTACGCTACTCTACGCTACACTACGCTATGCTACACTACACTATGCTACGCTACACTACACTACGCTACGCTACTCTACGCTACACTACGCTATGCTACACTACACCCTGGAGGAGAATCAGCCCCATGCTCCTCAGCTAGTGGGTGTAATGTTAACTGTGTTTACCTCACTCATTCCTGAGCACAAACACTCTCAGAACCATGGATTCAAAGGCTCTGGGGGAATTCCAAGGATACAGCTGTTTCCACACAGCCGACATCTAACATACAGTGGGGCAAAAAAGTATTTAGTCAGCCACCAATTGTGCAAGTTCTCCCACTTAAAATGATGAGCGAGGCCTGTAAGTTTCATCATAGGTACAATTCAACTATGACAGACAAAATGAGAAAAAAAAATCCAGAAAATCACATTGTAGGATTTTTAATTATGGTGAAAAATAAGTATTTGGTCAATAACAAAAGTTTATCTCAATACTTTGTTATATACCCTTTGTTGGCAATGACAGAGGTCAAACGTCTTCACAAGGTTTTCACACACTGTTGCTGGTATTTTGGCCCATGGAGGCATGCAGATCTCCTCTAGAGCAGTAATGTTTTGGGGCTGTTGCTGGGCAACACGGACTTTCAACTCCCTCCAAAGATTTTCTATGGGGTTGAGATCTGGAGACTGGCTAGGCCACTCCAGGACCTTGAAATGCTTCTTACGAAGTCACTCGTTGCCCAGGCAGTGTGTTTGGGATCATTGTCATGCTGAAAGACCCAGCCATGTTTCATCTTCAATGCCCTTGCTGATGGAAGGAGGTTTTCACTCAAAATCTCACGATACATGGCCCCATTCATTCTTTCCTTTACACGGATCAGTCGTCCTGGTCCCTTTGCAGAAAAACAGCCCCAAAGCATGATGTTTCCGTCTCCATGCTTCACAGTAGGTATGGTGTTCTTTGGATGCAACTCAGCATTCTTTGTCCTCCAGACACGAAGAGTTGAGTTTTTACCAAAAAGTTATATTTTGGTTTCATATGACATTCTCCCAATCTTCTTCTGGATCATCCAAATGCTCTCTAGCAAACTTCAGACGGGCCTGGACATGTACTGGCTTAAGCAGGGGGACACGTCTGGCACTGCAGGATTTGGATTACTTTGGTCCCAGCTCTCTGCAGGTCATTCACTAGGTTCCCCCGGGTGGTTCTGGGATTTTTGCTCACCGTTGTTGTGATAATTTTGACCCCACGGGGTGAGATCTTGCGTGGAGCCCCAGATCGAGGGAGATTATCAGTGGTCTTGTATGTCTTCCATTTCCTAATAATTGCTCCCACAGTTGATTTCTTCAAACCAAGCTGGTTACCTATTGCATATTCAGTCTTCCCAGCCTGGTGCAGGTCTACAATTTTGTTTCTGGTGTCCTTTGACATCTCTTTGGTCTTGGCCATAGTGGAGTTTGGAGTGTGACTGCTTGAGGTTGTGGACAGGTGTCTTTTATACTGATAACAACTTCAAACAGGTGCCATTAATACAGGTAACGAGTCGAGGACAGAGGAGCCTCTTAAAGAAGAAGTTACAGGTCTGTGAGAGCCAGAAATCTTTCTTGTTTGTAGGTGACGAAATACTTATTTTCCACCATAATTTGCAAATAAATTCATTAAAAATCCTACAATGTGATTTTCTGGATTTTTTTTCTTCTCATTTTGTCTGTGATAGTTGAAGTGTACCCATGATGAAAATGACAGGCCTCTCTCATATTTTTAAGTGGGAGAACTTACACAATTGGTGGCTGACTTCTTTTTTGCCCCACTGTATTTAATCTCAAAGTCATTACATAAACATGTATATGAATGTGGGTCCAGGGTTTCATCTAACATACATTCACACCAACAACGTGATATTCTATAAATCATTACCCACTTCACCTTCTACAACAGCCTTTGGGCCTGGAATAAACTACACGTCTTGATAATGGAGGGAATGGATGGGCGAAATCAATGAGGGGGGGGGGGGTTAGTGTGTGTGTGTGTTGCTCCTGGCCTGTGGTCTTCACCGTGACATGAACATGGCAGCATCTTGTTTTGACCTGAGGAGGAACTCCAGCTTTAGTTTACCCAGAGTACATCTTGTTTTGACCTGAGGAGGAACTCCAGCTTTAGTTTACCCAGAGTACATCTTGTTTTGACCTGAGGAGGAACTCCAGCTTTAGTTTACCCAGAGTACATCTTGTTTTGACCTGAGGAGGAACTCCAGCTTTAGTTTACCCAGAGTACATCTTGTTTTGACCTGAGGAGGAACTCCAGCTTTAGTTTACCCAGAGTACAGCTGACTTCACAGTAGAACACAGCTCTTCAGTCCTGACATTAATGTTTACCAGTCGGACTTCAGGGGTCAAGTCAACAACCAACGCTGCGTGCCAATGGCACTAAGAGAACTGTGTGTGTTATACTAAAAGGCAGCGTCTCAATCTTTCTAGTTCAAGTTTAGCCAACTTGGATCTATTTGCTAACAAGGTTGAACAGTTGACTAGTTATGAACACACCCGTCTGTCTCCACCTGTTTGAACAGCATGTTAGCCTGTCCACGTTGTCGTGTTGAAATCAAGTCGCCGACCTGATTTCTCAGAATCACAACGACTTATTGCACATTTCTAAAAACAGACCAGACAGCTAGTTTAACAGTCTTTGGCTAAAATGCGGCTAGCGACAAACTGAGCATTCATTTTCCAGAATCAATGTTCATTTGATACTCCGGTTTTTAGTGGTCTGTTGTCATGGTAATGGCTCCAATCACAAGACTTTTTAGATTTCTTCAAAACAATTGAACTTTATCATTGCTGAATTACTGCCGTAATGGAGTGTTAACGGTGAGCCAGCGGTGCAGGGTCAAACCCCAATAAACAGGCCTGTGTGATGAAGAACAGATCTATAAAGACACGTTCTGCTCTCACGCAACAGACGTCAACATTTACATGGTGCCACATATCTGTCTCTAGTTCATTTACTGCTCGCTGACACAAAAGTACTTCTGTAACCTGGAACACGAGGTCATTCCCTCAGATGATTTAGTCCAGTGTTCATCTTCCATGTGGGATAAATAAAGTGGAGATGGGTTCTCCCTGGCACCGACACACACACACACACACACACACTAATCATAGAATGGAATGTTGTCACCAAGCCATGGTAAATCTAGTGTCAGTGTTCACACAGACACATCGGTTCTAAGAGCCCTATTCTGTCGTCTCTCAGAAAACCAGTGTGAACGTACCAGTATAGGAATACATTCTAATGTAAAAGTCATGTGATTAACTGAAGGATGTAATTGTACCACACTGCTCTGAGATCAGTTTGAGGAGTTGAGACATAAAAAGGGTATTGTTGGAGAAGTCAACTTCTCTTCCAGTAAAATGATTCAGTTTGTTCTGGTGTCCATATGACAGATTCTCCTGGACCAAACCTTAAATGCAAATTGTGAGTTGAAACCGCTAGTCAGAGAGGAAGATGTGATCTCAACCTTGTTGGCGTGAGAGGCAGGGGGAGGGGCTTGGCGTGTGTGTGGGTGTAAACCATAGAGGAAGAGGATACATGAGAGGCTTCACTCTTGCTGAATTTTGTCCAAAATAAGGCCAATGTGTTTCTATGTACTTATTTTGGACCCAAGATTGTCACCTTCCCGCTTTTGGAACTCCCATTGTTAGTGTGGAGGCGTGCGTCTCTTCATTATATACAGATCTCTGATGTCAATGGAGACGTGCTTCTCTTCATTATATACAGATCTCTGGTGTAAATGGAGACGTGCGTCTCTTCATTATATACAGATCTCTGGTGTAAATGGAGATGTGCGTCTCTTCATTATATACAGATCTCTGATGTAAATGGAGACGTGCGTCTCTTCATTATATACAGATCTCTGGTGTAAATGGAGATGTGCGTCTCTTCATTATATACAGATCTCTTATGTAAATGGAGACGTGCGTCTCTTCATTATATACAGATCTCTGGTGTAAATGGAGATGTGCGTCTCTTCATTATATACAGATCTCTGGTGTAAATGGAGATGTGCGTCTCTTCATTATATACAGATCTCTGATGTAAATGGAGACGTGCGTCTCTTCATTATATACAGATCTCTGGTGTAAATGGAGACGTGCGTCTCTTCATTATATACAGATCTCTGGTGTAAATGGAGATGTGCGTCTCTTCATTATATACAGATCTCTGATGTAAATGGAGACGTGCTTCTCTTCATTATATACAGATCTCTGGTGTAAATGGGGGCGTGCGTCTCTTCATTATATACGGATCTCTGGTGTAAATGGAGACGTGCTTCTCTTCATTATATACAGATCTCTGGTGTAAATGGAGGCGTGCGTCTCTTCATTATATACGGATCTCTGGTGTAAATGGAGACGTGCTTCTCTTCATTATATACAGATCTCTGGTGTAAATGGAGGCGTGCGTCTCTTCATTATATACGGATCTCTGGTGTAAATGGAGAGATGCACACAGCACAGAAGGAACAAAGGAGACGAGACCAAAAATACGACATGATCAGACAAAAGCACATAAAAATAACCAAACCTTGATTCTTACAATACAGGCATTTGGAATATCGCTCAGAACCCCAGATTGAAATGAGTGTAGTAGATCACCCAGTCCAGGGCTGCAGGACCTTACTTCAGCAGGAGAAGGAGAGCAGCATGGACCTTTTAGTTCTCACTGTCCTTGGTTGAGTTCATGTCCAGTTATGTAAATACACACTGTTGTTGGTGCTTTTAAAATGCTTAACTGGAGGTTTGTACTCTGGAAATGGTTTTAGTCTGTTAGAGAATGTTGGAGAATGTTCCTGCTGTTGGTTGACAGTCCAGTCACTCAGTCATAGTACTGACTGGGGTTGAGGGGAGCTGGGTGGCCTCGGTGTGAATGACATTCCACTAGAACAGCACTATAAAACATCTATCTAGAACTGGACCAGAACCCCACGGTCACGACACATGATGAAGAGGGAATGTGTTCAGCGTGTCGTTTCCTTAGCAACACCAATGATGAAAATAAACGATGGTCCTCCTCAAACAGCTGACACCAATCAGAGCCCAATCACTCTGGGTCTAGATGATGAAGTGGTATGACCTACTGAAGGTCGTTACCGTAGTAACCGCTTCAGACGTAGACCTGCATTCCCTGTCCCCCTGTTTCCCCTCTCCTGGAGCCCTGGCAGAGTCATCTGAGGGAGAGATTAGGGTTGAGGAGGGCTGAGGCTGTGGGTGATTGGAGGGGGTAACGCGATGAGGGCGGTGGTTATGATTAGCCCAACGCAGCCAGTGAGTGATCACACGCACTCTTGAGCCCTGATTGCCCTGAGTCACAGTCTGATTGGTGTACTTTTCATTAATTTCATTACATCAATGTTCTCTCTATCCCTCTCTCTCTCCTCTCTCTCACTCTCTCACTCACTCACTCACTAGGACGTTAAGAGCTGAAAATTACCGGCCTGTGTGATTAATCGTGTAAGAATAACCAGCTTGGTGGCTGCAGAAGGCCACTAATTGCCTGCCAGGTGTGGGGAGGGTGATACGGTGGAGCGTAATGGATGCTCTGACATGTCTGTTCTCTGCTCGGTGTTTAACCATGGATCTCTTATCTCTCCCTGCCTCCATCCCTGGGCCTCGACACGGCCCTCATCGCCCCTCTGCTCAGCCATCAGCACCGCTCTGTTTACAACACAGACACACACACACACCAGCCCTGCTCCATTCAAGAGCTATTGTTGTCCTAAAGGATTTTCTATGAGCGGAGACAGACGGTGTTTGTGATAGACTCACAGGGCTCTGTTGCTACAGTTAGGTTATTCCTGTAGGAGTCTTTAGAGCAGGACGATCAGCTATGACCCCCATTCTAAACCTCTACTCACTCCTCTCTCTCTTCTCACTCCTCTCTCTCTTCTCACTCCTCTCTCTCTTCTCACTCCTCTGTCTCTTCTCACTCCTCTGTCTCTTCTCACTCCTCTCTCTCTTCTCACTCCTCTCTCTCTTCTCACTCCTCTCTCTCTTCTCACTCCTCTGTCTCTTCTCACTCCTCTCTCTCTTCTCACTCCTCTCTCTCTTCTCACTCCTCTCTCTCTTCTCACTCCTCTCTCTCTTCTCACTCCTCTCTCTCTTCTCACTCCTCTCTCTCTTCTCACTCCTGTCTCTTCTCACTCCTCTCATTATTTCTTGGCAGGAGAGGGACATGGTGAATATCTAGTGGGTTTTGTATTGAGCAGATATGTAGATGTAGAGAACCTCTGTTTAATGGGTCTGGAGGAATGGGCTTGCATCCCAAATGACACCCTATTCCCTATATGGTGCACTACTTCTGGCCAGGACCTATAGGGCTCCCATAGTATGGAGTCTCTGGCCCACTTCAAATCAAATCATTTATCAAATGTATTTATATAGCCCTTCGTACATCAGCTGATATCTCAAAGTGCTGTACAGAAACCCAGCCTAAAACCCCAAACAGCAAGCAATGCAGGTGTAGAAGCACGGTGGCTAGGAAAAACTCCCTAGAAAGGCCAAAACCTAGGAAGAAACCTAGAGAGGAACCAGGCTATGTGGGGTGGCCAGTCCTCTTCTGGCTATGCCGGGTGGAGATTATAACAAAACATGGCCAAGATGTTCATAAATGACCAGCATTGTCCAATAATAGTAAGGCAGAACAGTTGAAACTGGAGCAGCAGCACGGTCAGGTGGACTGGGGACAGCAAGGAGTCATCATGTCAGGTAGTCCTGAGGCATGGTCCTAGGGCTCAGGTCCTCCGAGAGAGAGAAAGAAAGTGAGAAGGAGAGAATTAGAGAACGCACACTTAGATTCACACAGGACACCGAATAGGACAGGAGAAGTACTCCAGATATAACGAACTGACCCTAGCCCCCCGACACATAAACTACTGCAGTCACTTGTGTGACTCCTCAACCCAGCTCATGACCTCTACATGCTGCGTCATCACAAAGTAAAGCAGGGCCATAAAGTATCCACTCTCCTCCACACTACCAGGTGGCCCAGCTTCATTTAGTGTATTTCTGCCCTTCAATGTGGGGTTTCAGCATCACTGCTTACAAACGTTCCACTTGATTTACTCTGTTTGATTTCAAGATCCCAGTTTACAGGCTGTCATCAAAGCTCTTTTCATGCTCTGTCATCACACAACTAAAGATCTTCGCTCTGAGGTCGTGTGACTCCACTGTGAATCGTGTGTGTGCTGTGTTGACAGCGTGTGTGGTGTGACACTTAGCAACAGCAGCAATGCGGGACGACACCAGAAAGGGGAAGTGATCATTTCCAGGCTCCTGAAGGCTGCTAGAGGAAGTTGTTGAGCTGTAACAGGAAGTCAGCACCTGACCTCTGTAGATACGACCCAATCATCTCTGTCGTGGGCTGTTGGCTGTCCTCCAATGATGGGCCTTGTGAGGCTACTTCTGCCGTGGTGATGGAATGGTCCACTGTGAGTGGAGAGTCGACCAACGACCTGCTCCAGAACTCAATCTGTGTGTCTGGTCATCTTAAACACCCAACAAAGATGTTGTGACTCCCAACAGGAGTGTGATCATCCACTCCCTCCCTCAGGGAGTCCTCAGCTGCTACCGATGTCACTATTTAACTACTTCCCTTTTCTCTGTCCCCTGAAGACACAAATGAATTTAAACGTTAGCCTGTAATAACTCTCTGTCGTTGGTGATTGGTACCTCTACGTCTGTCTGTTCTCCAGTCAGTCTGACAGTGGTCTCTTCAACAGCCTTGACGTGTACGACAGAGTCCAGAATCCTGTCACGTTGTACACCAGACCACTCTGATGGGAACTCATCGTCTTCTCATCCACTCTAATAACTCAATCTGTGCTGTTTACTGAGGCCTCTCTGAAGATCCACGTTCATCAACACATTACGTGTTTATAAATGTGGAGGAGGGCTGCTGGCGTTACAATGATTGATAGTGGTGGAATGATGGTGTTCTGGCGGAGGTGTGTGTGTATCTAACTACGATTGTTTGGCACACGGCTGATTTTCCGCTCGGTGATTGTGGTAGTGGTGTTCATTAGTGTGTGATTTATTAGGGTGTCCATTAGTCGATGCCAGTGGGGACAGCTAGTCTTACTGGGGCCGACATATAACCAACGAGACATTACACACTAAATACATTACAGTTGACAGATTTATAAACATGAACATGTAGTGTGTGTACATCTAATAGTTCCACGTGTCGGTACGTACACACACAACATGTAGATACTCACACACACACAACATGTAGGTACTCACACACACACAACATGTAGGTACGTACACACACACAACATGTAGGTACGTACACACACACAACATGTAGGTACGTACACACACACAACATGTAGGTACTCACACACACACAACATGTAGGTACTCACACACACAACATGTAGGTACTCACACACACACAACATGTAGGTACTCACACACACACAACATGTAGGTACGTACACACACAACATGTAGGTACGTACACACACAACATGTAGGTACTCACACACACAACATGTAGGTACTCACACACACACAACATGTAGGTACTCACACACACACAACATGTAGGTACTCACACACACACAACATGTAGGTACTCACACACACACAACATGTAGGTACTCACACACACACAACATGTAGGTACTCACACACACACAACATGTAGGTACGTACACACACAACATGTAGGTACTCACACACACACAACATGTAGGTACTCACACACACACAACATGTAGGTACTCACACACACACAACATGTAGGTACTCACACACACACAACATGTAGGTACTCACACACACACAACATGTAGGTACGTACACACACAACATGTAGGTACGTACACACACAACATGTAGGTACTCACACACACATGTAGGTACTCACACACACACAACATGTAGGTACGTACACACACAACATGTAGGTACGTACACACACAACATGTAGGTCACGTGTTGGTAAGTACACACAACACGTAGGTCGTCACGTGTTGGTAAGTACACACAACACGTAGGTCACGTGTCGGTACGTACACACAACATGTAGGTCACGTGTTGGTAAGTACACACAACACGTAGGTCACGTGTTGGTAAGTACACACAACATGTAGGTCACGTGTTGGTACGTACACACAACACGTAGGTCACGTGTTGGTAAGTACACACAACATGTAGGTCACGTGTCGGTACGTACACACAACACGTAGGTCACGTGTTGGTAAGTACACACAACATGTAGGTCACGTGTTGGTACGTACACACAACATGTAGGTCACGTGTTGGTACGTACACACACAACATGTAGGTCACGTGTTGGTACGTACACACAACTTGTAGGTCACGTGTTAGTACGTACACACAACATGTAGGTCACGTGTTGGTACGTACACACAACACGTAGGTCACGTGTTGGTACGTACACACAACACGTAGGTCACGTGTTGGTAAGTACACACAACATGTAGGTCACGTGTTGGTACGTACACACAACATGTAGGTCACGTGTTGGTACGTACACACACAACATGTAGGTCACGTGTTGGTACGTACACACAACATGTAGGTCACGTGTTGGTACGTACACACAACATGTAGGTCACGTGTTGGTACGTACACACACAACATGTAGGTCACGTGTTGGTACGTACACACAACATGTAGGTCACGTGTTGGTACGTACACACAACATGTAGGTCACGAGTTGGTACGTACACACAACTTGTAGGTCACGTGTTGGTACGTACACACAACATGTAGGTCACGTGTTGGTACGTACACACAACATGTAGGTCACGTGTCGGTACGTACACACACAACATGTAGGTCACGTGTCGGTACGTACACACAACTTGTAGGTCACGTGTTGGTACGTACACACAACATGTAGGTCACGTGTTGGTACGTACACACACAACATGTAGGTCACGTGTTGGTACGTACACACATGTAGGTCACGTGTTGGTACGTACACACAACATGTAGGTCACGTGTCGGTACGTACACACACAACACGTAGGTCACGTGTCGGTACGTACACACACAACACGTAGGTCACGTGTCGGTACGTACACACAACACGTAGGTCACGTGTCGGTACGTACACACAACACGTAGGTCACGTGTCGGTACGTACACACTACACGTAGGTCACGGGGGAGAGGGGCGTTTTGAGGTGTTGTTTTTGGAAAGCAGGTTTTCGGTTCACTTGCGCTATATAAGAAGGGAGGTCCACGCGCTCATGTCTCTGTATAATAGTGTGTGTGGAGCTGAGGACAGGCAGCAGAGCTGTTAACCGTGTCAACATGAACCGTAAGTCTTCTCTTGGTCCGTCTCTACAGGCCAGGGATAATTCCTCACTTCCTCCCTGTGTTCTCTTGGTCCGTCTCTACAGGCCAGGGATAATTCCTCACTTCCTCCCTGTCTTCTATTGGTCCGTCTCTACAGGCCAGGGATAATTCCTCACTTCCTCCCTGTGTTCTCTTGGTCCGTCTCTACAGGCCAGGGATAATTCCTCACTTCCTCCCTGTGTTCTCTTGGTCTGTCACTACAGGCCAGGGATAATTCCTCACTTCCTCCCTGTTTTCTCTTGGTCCGTCTCTACAGGCCAGGGATAATTCCTCACTTCCTCCCTGTGTTCTCTTGGTCCGTCTCTACAGGCCAGGGATAATTCCTCACTTCCTCCCTGTGTTCTCTTGGTCCGTCTCTACAGGCCAGGGATAATTCCTCACTTCCTCCCTGTGTTCTCTTGGTCCGTCTCTACAGGCCAGGGATAATTCCTCACTTCCTCCCTGTGTTCTCTTGGTCCGTCTCTACAGGCCAGGGATAATTCCTCACTTCCTCCCTGTGTTCTCTTGGTCCGTCTCTACAGGCCAGGGATAATTCCTCACTTCCTCCCTGTGTTCTCTTGGTCCGTCTCTACAGGCCAGGGATAATTCCTCACTTCCTCCCTGTGTTCTCTTGGTCCGTCTCTACAGGCCAGGGATAATTCCTCACTTCCTCCCTGTGTTCTCTTGGTCCGTCTCTACAGGCCAGGGATAATTCCTCACTTCCTCCCTGTGTTCTCTTTGTCCGTCTCTACAGGCCAGGGATAATTCCTCACTTCCTCCCTGTGTTCTCTTGGTCCGTCTCTACAGGCCAGGGATAATTCCTCACTTCCTCCTTGTGTTCTCTTGGTCCGTCTCTACAGGCCTCACTTCCTCCACAGGACTTGACGGATCAGACCTCTTTCTCTTTCCTCCCTTTTATTCATTCACCCTGTGCATCTCCTCTCTCTGCTCCGGTCTTCAGTCTTGGGAGCATGGTGGAACCACAGGAAAGCGTTTGTTGGTCTGGTCTGTGGAGGGAAGGTGTGGGTCTACATGTTGTCTTGTTCTGTTCCTCTGTGGAGGGAGGACTTCACATAGTTCAGCCAAACCTCACACAGCTGTAGCACGCACACACACACACACACACACACACACACACTGTTGGACACGATGGACCGGTAGTGAGTCTGAAAACAAATGAAAGCAGTATCTTCCTGCTATCTGAACGAGGACAAACCCCTAGGATGTACAGAGTTAAACCTGTAGCATTACTGTCCCTGGTGTTTGGATTCAGACATTTTGAAACATCACTGTTAAAGACAGTGGAATACATAGACCATCAGAATATGGCTTCCTTCTGCTTGCCAAATGGCACTCTATTCCCTATATAGTGCACAGCATTTTACCTGGGCCCTTAGGGCTCCGGTCTAAAGTAGTGCACTATATAGGGAATAGAGTGCCATTTGGGACACCATCATGACTTCTGGTGGCAGGTCTGCAGAAAATGTATTAATTTAGAGAACAATGACGGGTCCATTGTAGTTGTATTGAATAGAAGCTGCAGATGCCAGCCTCTCAGACTTCATGCTACTGTTATGACTGGCTGAGTCCCAAATGGCTCCCTGTTCGCTATATAGTGCACTACATTGGACCAGGGCCCATAGGGCCTCCATAGAGCTCTGGTCAAAGTAGTGTACTACGTAGAGAATAGGTTACCATGTGGGACTCAGACACAGTCTGACTCCATCTGACTCACACAAAGAACAGCCTGTATGATGGGCCATTCCATTAGTTTTCCCCTTAATTGATTTCAGGCCAACTTTGATGAAGACGATTCTATCCGTTGTTTTTCTTCCTCCATTGTACTGGGTGATGGAATGGTGAGGAACTCAAATCAGATCAGATTTCTATTGTATTTATTTTGCAGAATGTGATTGTTGGGATAAAAGGCAGGTTTTGATAATGGAATGCATTAACATCTGATTTAGGACCGTCTGATTGGGCAGAATGGGAAAGCTGTGTGTCTCCTCTCCTTCAAACACCCAGACGAGGAATCTCAAACGTTCTGACCGGAACCAGATGTGTAACCTCCACCCTGTCCCCTCTCTCTGCCCTCTCACCCCCAGCAGCCCTCACGCTGCCTGGGTAAATCAGAGGAGCAGGATGCCTTGGTCATAAGAGAGAGAGAGAACTCTCATATCAAGGCTGAAGGGAGGCCGTGTTTGTGTTATCTCAGCTCTGTCATTCCTCCTCCCTCCTTCATCTCCAACTCGACACATGCCAGGCTGTTGGCTGACTCCAGGTCAGATCATAAAACCACAGCACAAACACTCTCCGTTCTCACATAGGGCCTTACGACTGATCCAGGCACTGAGATTGGATCAGTAACATAAACACATTCCTCACTTAGAAAGGATCTTACTAACAAAGGACTGCAGTGGTCAACCTGATTTCTTCAACTCACTCTGTCCCCTTCATAAGCTCATTAAGGCTAAAGGGCCGGTTGTTCCCCAGTCTTCCTGGCGGTGGTCAGCTGGAGACGTGACAAGCGCTTGGTTGTGTAAAGGTTGCCTAATGGTTGCGTAAAGGTGGCTGATTAAGATTTGACCGGTCAGTGGCTCAGTTCCAAGTGTTTGAGATTTGGTGTCCATGTTTCACCCTCTAGCCTCTTGGTCAAATACTGCTAGTCTTGTTCTGTGGCAATTCATGACCAGGCTGCCCAGAAAGGACTTTCTGAGAGAGTGGTGTGTTTGCTTTAGAAGAGGGGGAATGGGAGGGGGAGGGGGGGAATGTTGAGAGGCCTGGTTGGTGTGGGAGTATCTGGTAATCAGAACAGGAAGTTAGAGGACTGTGGATTTGAGGTCCCAGTAGAGTTGTGCTATTCACTGTCAGCACAGAGACACAGACCACTGACACACCGATCGCTGTCAGCACAGACCACTGACCTCCTAGAACCTTCCGGAACCACACAGAACCATTCCAACCCATTACTGAACAATCTGGTCATTCAGGGAGATGGATAGAGAGGGGGAGAGAACATCAATTCTCTGGTGGCTCCTCATGAACAGGCAACAACCTGAGTGTCGTATCGGAGCACTTCCTCACCTTTCATTGTTTGATTTTGAAGAGTTCATCTAAAATGTTCTCTCTTTCTGTCACTCTCTCTGTCTCTTTCTGTCTCTGTCTGTCTCTCTCACTCTCTTTCTGCCTCTCTTGTTGTCTTTCTTTCTGTCTCGATAACACAGAATAAGCGGAGAACTCGTCTTTCGGTCTCGTCTCTCTCGGTCTCGTCTCTCTCTGTCTCGTCTCTCTCTGTCTCGTCTCTCTCTGTCTCGTCTCTCTCTGTCTCGTCTCTCTCTGTCTCGTCTCTCTCTGTCTCGTGTCTCTCTCTGTCTCGTCTCTCTCTCTGTCTCGTCTCTCTCTCTGTCTCGTCTCTCTCTCTGTCTCGTCTCTCTCTCTGTCTCGTCTCTCTCTCTGTCTCGTCTCTCTCTCTGTCTCGTCTCTCTCTCTGTCTCGGCTCTCTCTGTCTCTCTCTGTCTCTCTCTGTCTCCTCTCTCTGTCTCGTCTCTCTCTGTCTCGTCTCTCTCTGTCTCGTCTCTCTCTGTCTCGTCTCTCTCTGTCTCGTCTCTCTCTGTCTCGTCTCTCTCTGTCTCGTCTCTCTCTGTCTCGTCTCTCTCTGTCTCGTCTCTCTCTGTCTCGTCTCTCTCTCTCTCTCTCCGTCTCTCTCCGTCTCGTCTCTCTCCGTCTCGTCTCTCTCCGTCTCGTCTCTCTCCGTCTCGTCTCTCTCCGTCTCGTCTCTCCCCTCCTGCGTCTCAGTCTCCTCTCCTCTCTCTGCCTCCTCTCTCCTCTCTCTCTCTCCTCTCTCTCTCTCTGCCTCATCTCTCTCTCTCTCTCTCTCTCTCGCTGTCTCCTCTATCTCTCTCTCTCTCCTCTCTCTCCCCCTGCTCTGTCTCCTCTCTCTCTCTCTCTGTCTCCTCTCTCTCTCTCTGTCTCCTCTCTCTCTCTCTGTCTCCTCTCTCTCTGTCTCCTCTCTATGTCTCCTCTCTCCCTCTCCTCTCCTGCGTCTCAGTCTCCTCTGTCTCCTTTGTCTCCTCTCCTCTCTCTGCCTCTCTCCTCTCTCTGCCTCTCTCCTCTCTCTACCTCCTCTCTCCTCTCTCTGCCTCCTCTCTCCTCTCTCTGCCTCCTCTCTCCTCTCTCTTCCTCCTCTCTCCTCTCTCTGCCTCCTCTCTCCTCTCTCTGCCTCCTCTCTCCTCTCTCTGCCTCCTCTCTCTCTCTCTGTCTTCTCTGTCTCCCTCTCCTCTCTCCCTCTCCTCTCCTGCGTCTCTGTCTCCTCTCCTTTCTCTGTCTTCTCTCTGCCTTCTCTCCTCTCTCTGCCTCCTCTCCTTTCTCTGCCTCCTCTCCTCTCTCTGTCTATCCTCTCTCTGTCTCCTCTCCCCTCTCTGTCTCCTGGCACTCTGCTTCTTTCATCTTCACAACATGAAAGCTGGAGCTGAAATTAATTGGGTTAAAGTTTATACTGCTGTGGCGCGACGACGACCATGGTGTTTCTCTCCGCCCTCTCTCTCACACACACTTTCTCTCGCTCGCACTCACACTCACACACAGTACAGTTGCATTTTGGGTAGTGGAGAAATGTCCTCGGAACTGCTCTGTCTGTGTGTGTGTGTGTGTGTGACTGTGTAGAAGGACTGTGGTGGCTCACTTTCACCGTTACATCATCACATCCTCTGTGATTTTATGATGGAGGAGGATGTATTGGCACAAAGCAGGATTTGTGTCCGAGGTTCCCTGGACAGAGCAGTGACTCCTCATTGGGTTTCCACACATTTATCTTCATCTTTACATCCCCCCTATCATCCATCCGCTGTCATCTCCCTATCATCCATCCCTTCATCCATCCTGTCATCCATCCCGTCATCCATCCCTTCATCCCCCTATCATCCATCCCTTCATCCCCCTATCATCCATCCCTTCATCCCCCTATCATCCATCCCTTCATCCCCCTATCATCCATCCCTTCATCACCCTATCTGGACTAGATGAGCTCAGAACCAGGACCACCTCCTTTCTCTCGGTCTCTCTCTCACTCGGACACACTTTCATTCTCACTCTCTTTCTCCCCCTTCTCTCCTTCTCTCCCTCTCCTCGGTGTGTTAGTAAGGGTTGTGGAGGGTCTCGTTGCCAGCTGTCTCAGGCCTCATGTGGCCTCCCGCCAAGGTTCCTCTCTGTCTCCCCATCGTTTATCCATCTCCGTTTGTTTACTCATTTTCTGCGTGAGTCTGAATGCAGCCTTTTGTCTGTGAAGATCCCTGCATGTCGAACTGCCTCTCTGACAGTTTTACAAGAGCATTTACAGACATATTCTGGAATCATCCAGAGTGTGTTTTTAAGTGTGTGTGTGTGTGCGTTGGGGCTCTCTCACTCTTCTTGGTGTCTGTTATCCTAGTTGTCTTTGTGTGGCTACTCCTAGCACCCCAGCGTGTCTCTTGGCAGGCGTGCCAGTGTCCACAACACCCTGTGGTGAGTGCCACAAAGGTCTGCTTTTGGTAGAGGATGCCCACGTCTGCAATCTGTGCCCGCTGTCTGTCTCGCGCTGTCTGTTAACTACAGAGTGTTGGGTAAGATGCTCTGTAGATATAGTTGACCAATTACTTGACACTGGAAGAAGTTGAGCTGCACTAAAACTACCATTAAACTCTTGTTTTCTTACTTAACTGAAGTTACTTTGAAATATGTGTTCACTACATCCAAACTACTTCGGTATAAATTATCATATTAAAATGTGATGTCTTAGATGACAGATTGCAAGAACAGATCACTCTGGAGTCATGTTAACAGAATGTGTAGTTTGGCCTATTAAACGCAAAAACAATGTTTCAAGTGAGAATTAGGCCGTCTGATGCTAAAATGGAAGCACATTCTTGACCAATTATTTTATTTTTGCATTAAAAACGAGTCTAGTTCCACGAGTTAGCTACCTAGTAAAACAGTAGCGTCTAGGTTCCACTAGTTAGCTACCTAGTAAAACAGTAGCGTCTAGTTCCACTAGTTAGCCACCTGGTTAAACAGTAGCGTCTAGTTCCACTAGTTAGCTACCTAGTAAAACAGTAGCGTCTAGTTCCACTAGTTAGCCACCTGGTTAAACAGTAGCGTCTAGTTCCACTAGTTAGCCACCTGGTTAAACAGTAGCGTCTAGTTCCACTAGTTAGCCACCTGGTTAAACAGTAGCGTCTAGTTCCACTAGTTAGCCACCTGGTAAAACAGTAGCGTCTAGTTCCACTAGTTAGCCACCTGGTGCGTCTAGTTCCAGTTGAGCGAGAGAGACGGACCTTGACCAAGTTATCTAAACATTGCGTTCTTGCCGTCTGTGACATTTTCTTACGTGGCATTTTATTTTTCTCTCTAATCAGAGCAGAGATCTTACCGTGTTGCAGCTGTGAAATGGCCTCCCCTTTATTGAGTTTGTCACAGGATTTGGACCACGGAGGGTTTAGAACACTTATCCAGCTGACCCCTGACCTCTCACACGGAGCTCATTCAGCCCAGGTCAGACAAAACCTCTTAGATGATTACATCATAGAGTAGGTCCACACAGACATGCCTTTATATGGCCACAGAGCACATGTATTTGTTGCTTTTAATTACTGACCTAAGATTCGTTTTGTGTTTCTCCTTAATGGTTAGGTTTAAGGTTGAGGGCAGGTAAGCTGATCTTAGAGCCATTCCTATGAGGAACTTCTAAATGGAGCCTTATAGTCCCTGTGATGGAGCCTTACAGCTTCTGTGATGGTCTTGGAGAGATGTTTCTGAAGTCCCCAGCCAGCCATAATCTAACTCTGTTCACTATACTCTCTCTGACCTCTCTGACCTCTCACAAACACATGCCAGTCATCACCAAGTCTGAGGCTTGGAGAAACCGAATCCAATAAAGACATGAAATGGCAGCACACACACACACACACACACAAAAGTGGAACAAACATCAGATCTCCTTTCAGAGCGCAGCAAACGAAGGGAGACGATATCTTTCTTAGGGGGACGATATCTTTCTCAGGGGGACGATATCTTTCTCAGGGGGACGATATCTTTCTCAGGGGGACGATATCTTTCTCAGGGGGACGATATCTTTCTCAGGGGGACGATATCTTTCTCAGGGGGACAATATCTTTCTCAGGGGGATTTCATGGATGAGGGTTCTTGATGGACATGAGGCACTTTGATAACTAGGCAGTGGACTGTTGTCTGGTACCCATCTGGAGTACACTGCAGTTAAAACCACATCTGACTGAATGAGGTGAGGTGGTGTGGAGCTCTGTGGTCTTCTCTGGGGTGGACTGCAGACCACCTGGCTCCAGTAGCCCAACATATGTCTCTACACTCAAACAGTACTGCAGTACATATGTCTCTACACTCAAACAGTACTGCAGTACATATGTCTCTACACTCAAACAGTACTGCAGTACATATGTCTCTACACTCAAACAGTACTGCAGTACATATGTCTCTACACTCAAACAGTACTGCAGTACATATGTCTCTATGCTCAAACAGTACTGCAGTACATATGTCTCTACACTCAAACAGTACTGCAGTACATATGTCTCTACACTCAAACAGTACTGCAGTACATATGGCTCTACACTCAAACAGTACTGCAGTACATATGGCTCTACACTCAAACAGTACTGCAGTACATATGTCTCTACACTCAAACAGTACTGCAGTACATATGTCTCTACACTCAAACAGTACTGCAGTACATATGTCTCTACACTCAAACAGTACTGCAGTACATATGTCTCTACACTCAAACAGTACTGCAGTACATATGTCTCTACACTCAAACAGTACTGCAGTACATATGTCTCTATGCTCAAACAGTACTGCAGTACATATGGCTCTACGCTCAAACAGTACTGCAGTACATATGGCTCTACACTCAAACAGTACTGCAGTACATATGTCTCTACACTCAAACAGTACTGCAGTACATATGGCTCTACACTCAAACAGTACTGCAGTACATATGTCTCTACACTCAAACAGTACTGCAGTACATATGTCTCTATGCTCAAACAGTACTGCAGTACATATGTCTCTACACTCAAACAGTACTGCAGTACATATGTCTCTACACTCAAACAGTACTGCAGTACATATGGCTCTACACTCAAACAGTACTGCAGTACATATGGCTCACTGAGATCGAATGAGGAGACAATCTGGACTACTGTTTGAACACCAGCTGGTTAGAGACAACAGCAGGTTAGAGACAACAGCAGGTTAGAGACAACAGCTGGGTAGAGACGGTGCGAGACGTGTTTCTGAACTAAGTTTACCTCACTCTGAGAACAAATTACAGCAGTGTACTGAGCAGAGGTTGAGGGTCAATGCCTTCAGGATATTAGTGGATGTTTTAATTTCTTACATTTGAGTTTAAATTCCCTTCCTGAAATTCGTGAATTGACCAAATTGAAATGGAACGAACTTCAACCTCGGCAACACAAACAACCATCTCATCGCCAGGGTAACCTACAGGTCAAGAGGTTGCTAGGTGTCAAAGCTTCACTTCATTATCCTCTCTCTGGTCAGACCAAACACATCATCAATTTATCTTTTATCCTCTCCTCTCTATTTTCTCTCTTACCCTCTCCTCTCTAATTTCTATTTTACCCTCCTCTCTAATTCCTCTTTTACCCTCTCCTCTCTAATTTCTCTCTTACCCTCTCCTCTCTAATTCCTCTTTGACCCTCTCCTCTCTAATTTCTCTTTGACCCTCTCCTCTCTAATTTCACTTTGACCCTCTCCTCTCTAATTTCACTTTGACCCTCTCCTCTCTAATTTCACTTTGACCCTCTCCTCTCTAATTTCTCTTTGACCCTCTCCTCTCTAATTTCTCTTTGACCCTCTCCTCTCTAATTTCTCTTTGACCCTCTCCTCTCTAATTTCTCTTTGACCCTCTCCTCTCTAATTTCTCTTTGACCCTCCTCTCTAATTTCTCTTTGACCCTCTCCTCTCTAATTTCTCTTTGACCCTCCTCTCTAATTTCTCTTTGACCCTCTCCTCTCTAATTTCTCTTTTCTCTATCCCTCTTTCTCTGTTCTCTATCCCTCTCTCTCTGTTCTCTATTCCTCTTTCTCTCCACATGATTCAGGATTTGGTAGTGCGCTCTATTCAGACTCAAGTCTTAATCTCGGGCTTAAAAAAGCTGTTTTTGATTGCATGCCAGGAAAGAAGAGCCATATTAAAATAAGGACCAGCTTTCCTCTCAGATGCCATTTAGTGTTTATTTATGTATCTTCTGCTACTAGCGTGGCAGGCGGGGTGAATGGAGGTTCAAGGGGTTAATTGGAAGCTCCCAGCCTTTCAAGGGTCCAGGTTCTTGAGTCCTGACAGTCAAAACACAGCTCTCTCATTTCAGCTAATCACCTCGGTCACATTCTCTCTCCTCTCTCCTTCTGTCTCTCTCGCAAGTGAAATAGATAAACAAAAGTGAAATAAACAAAGTACAGTAAACATTAAACTCACAAGTTCCAAAAGAATAAAGACATTACAACTGTCACATAAATAAATATAGGTTGTATTTACAATGGATGTTTTGTTCTTCACTGGTTGACCTTTTCTTGTGGCAACAGGTCACAAATCTTGCTGCTGTGATGCACACTGTGGTATTTCACCCAGTAGATATGGGAGTTGATCAAAATTGGGTTTGTTTTAAAATTCCTTGTGGATCTGTGTAATCTGAGGGAAATATGTGTCTCCAATATGGTCATACATTTGGCAGGAGGTTAGGAAGTGCAGCTCAGTTTCCACCTAATTTTGTGGGCAGTGGGCACATAGTCTTCTCTTGAGAGCCATGTCTGCCTACGGCGGCCTTTCTCAATAGCAAGGCTATGCTCACTGAGTCTGTGCATAGTCAAAGCTTTCCTTAAGTTTGGGTCAATCAGTGGTCAGGTATTCTGCCACTGTGTACTCTTTGTTTAGGGCCAAATAGCATTCTAGTTTGCTCTGTTTTTTTGTTAATTCTTTCCAATGTGTCAAGTCATTATCTTTTTGTTTTCTCATGATTTGGTTGGGTCTAATTGTGTTGCTGTCCTGGGGCTCTGTGGGGTCTGTTTGTGTTTGTGAACAGAGCCCCACGACCAGCTTGTTTAGACTTCTCCAGGTTCATCTCTCTGTAGGTGATGGCTTTGTTATGGAAGGTTTTGGGAATCGCTTCCTTTTAGTTGTTTTTGGAATTTAACAGCTCTTTTCTGGATTTTTTAAAATAATTTTGGTAATATCTCCTTTTCTCTCTCTCAATGGAACAAACTCTGTACTAGCCAGATTAACAGGCAGTCGGGCCTAGTCAAAAACCTCATACCTTAAAGTCGCTGAAATGTGACGCATGAAATGGTATTTTCTTGGATCTGAGTGTTTATGCAAATAAACCAATTTTCATTCCTTTTTATTCTTGTCTTATTTCTGGGGTTTTCTTTGAGCCGGATTTCATCTTTCATTCTGAGTCAGTGAGTCTGTTAGGAATGTGATCTTCAGATGGATGTCTAGAGAGGTCTGAAAGGTAATCAGACAGCTGGCTGACTGCACCATACAGTTAATCAGCCCTCAGTGTGACGGCTTGTTGTCTCTGATGGTACAAGCCAGACTTTCTTATACCCTGTCCCTCTCTGTCTCTCTCTGTCTCTCTCTCTGTCTGTCCCCTCCATGATCCACTGTGAAATGGAATTGGCTGCTCATTGGTTAGCATTCTTCCTACATCTGTCTCTCAGGCCTTTGTTTCTCTCTCCTCTCACATCCTCAGCTGAAGCAAAAGCGTGTTATGGCACAGAAGACAGTTAGGCCATGGGCTTGGGTTACCATGGGAGCACGGTTCATTTGGGTACAGAGCTGGGTTTGAGCTGCCAAAGTCTCTGCCCACGGGTTTCCTGTGTGTGTGGTGTGTTTCTAAGGACCTGAGGGGTAGAGAGCGAGAGCCATATTGGCAGTTTTGAATCTGGGCCTTTTATGGAGCTGGGAGCTCTTTCTCTCTCCCTCATCCCTCTTTCTCTCTCCCTCATCCCTCTTTCTCTCACCCTCATCCCTCTTTCTCTCTCCCTCATCCCTCTTTCTCTCTCCCTCTCTCCCTCATCCCTCTCTCCCTCATCCCTCTCTCCCTCATCCCTCTCTCCCTCATCCCTCTCTCCCTCATCCCTCTGTCTCTCTCCCTCATCCCTCTGTCTCTCTCCCTCATCCCGCTGTCTCTCTCCCTCATCCCGCTGTCTCTTTCCCTCATCCCGCTGTCTCTCTCCCTCATCCCGCTGTCTCTCTCCCTCATCCCGCTGTCTCTCTCCCTCATCCCGCTGTCTCTCTCCCTCATCCCGCTGTCTCTCTCCCTCATCCCGCTGTCTCTCTCCCTCCATCCCGCTGTCTCTCTCCCTCATGGCATGTTTTGATTTGTGCTTGAAAAGTGTCCATTCCTACATGTCAGCCGTTTTCACATCCCTTCATGGGAGCTTGTTCTTTTCATTCTCTCACATTGGGGAAAGGAAAACATTATATTCATAAAGGCCAATGACTTTCCCTGACCCCCCCCCCTGTCATCCATCCATCCCTTCATCACCCTATCATCCATCCATCCCTTCATCACCCTATCATCCATCCATCCCTTCATCACCCTATCATCCATCCATCCCTTCATCACCCTATCATCCATCCATCCCTTCATCCCCTATCATCCATCCATCCCTTCATCACCCTATCATCCATCCATCCCTTCATCACCCTATCATCCATCCATCCCTTCATCACCCTATCATCCATCCATCCCTTCATCCCCTATCATCCACCCCCCCCCTGTCATCCATCCATCCCTTCATGGGAGCTTGTTCTTTTCATTTTCTCACATTGGGGAAAGGAAAACATTATATTCATAAAGGCCAATGACTTTCCCTGACCCCCCCCCCCTGTCATCCATCCATCCCTTCATCACCCTATCATCCATCCATCCCTTCATCCCCTATCATCCATCCATCCCTTCATCACCCTATCATCCATCCATCCCTTCATCACCCTATCATCCATCCATCCCTTCATCACCCTATCATCCATCCATCCCTTCATTCCCTATCATCCATCCATCCCTTCATTCCCTATCATCCATCCATCCCTTCATCACCCTATCATCCATCCATCCCTTCATCCCCTGTCATCCATCCCTTCATCCCCTGTCATCCATCCCTTCATCCCCCTGTCATCCATCCCTTCATCCCCCTGTCATCCATCCCTTCATCCCCCTATCATCCATCCATCCCTTCATCACCCTATCATCCATCCATCCCTTCATCTCCATATCATCCATCCCTTCATCACCCTATCATCCATCCCTTCATCACCCTATCATCCATCCCTTCATCACCCTATCATCCATCCCTTCATCACCCTATCATCCATCCCTTCATCACCCTATCATCCATCCCTTCATCACCCTATCATCCATCCCTTCATCACCCTATCATCCATCCCTTCATCACCCTATCATCCATCCCTTCATCACCATATCATCCATCCCTTCATCTCCCTATCATCCATCCCTTCATCTCCCTATCATCCATCCCTTCATCTCCCTATCATCCATCCCTTCATCTCCCTATCATCCATCCCTTCATCACCATATCATCCATCCCTTCATCTCCCTATCATCATCCATCCCTTCATCTCCCTATCATCCATCCATCCCTTCATCCCCTATCATCCATCCATCCCTTCATCCCCTATCATCCATCCATCCCTTCATCCCCTATCATCCATCCATCCCTTCATCCCCTATCATCCATCCATCCCTTCATCCCCTATCATCCATCCATCCCTTCATCCCCCATCATCCATCCATCCCTTCATCCCCCATCATCCATCCATCCCTTCATCCCCTATCATCCATCCATCCCTTCATCCCTTCATCCCCTATCATCCATCCATCCCTTCATCCCCTATCATCCATCCATCCCTTCATCCCCTATCATCCATCCATCCCTTCATCCCCCTATCCAGCTCTGCTGGCTGTCTGGCTGTACAAACCACAGCTGATAAGACCTGTTTTGTTTTTCATCATTTGCTGGGCTTCTGCATTGTCAGGACTTTTTAATGGATTTCTCTCTGTACAAATATTGTAGGAGAACACACACACCAACTCGTGTCCCACCTGGCCTTGTCCTGAGGCGTATTTTGTGTGTGTGTAATCACTTTCAAGTTCAACCCACCTGTGACAACCCACTCGTCCCCTTGAGAGGGTGGATAGAATCCTAAATGATCCTGAACCACCGACTGAGCTCGTCTCCGGACCGGTCCACTGGTTCCACCTATAGGATGGAGCTCCAGAGGCCCCTGCTCGGCATAGGAAGCCCATCAGCTGACTCGGGCAGTTGGACCGGAAGCTAGGCGGGACAGGGTTTCAACTAGGGCCTCCAGGGGCCTCCAGGCTCTGTTTGTTTAAAGACAACATGTCTTTACTGTGACAGTTGTGACTGAGTTACATGCCAGCTCTACAGACCGGTCCGCTGGGGGCTGGTGAACATAGTGAGTGTGTGTGTTACTGGTGAACATAGTGAGTGTGTGTGTGACTGGTCCGCTGGGGGCTGGTGAACATAGTGAGTGTGTGACTGATCCGCTGTGGACTGGTGAACATAGTGAGTGTGTGTGTGACTGGTGAACATAGTGAGTGTGTGTGTGACTGGGCTGATGTGGGCCTGTGAACACTGTAGGCTTTATGACTCTGGTTAATAGAGGTCAGATGGGAGGGTGTGGTTGGCTCTCTACATAGAGGAATGTGGAAAATCCCTTGTCTGTTTTCACTGTGTGGCATGTACAGACCGACGCAGACCGACAGACAGACGCAGACCGACAGACAGACGCAGACCGACAGACAGACGCAGGCCGACAGACAGACGCAGGCCGACAGACAGGCGCAGGCCGACAGACAGGCGCAGGCCGACAGACAGGCGCAGGCCGACAGACAGACAGGCGCAGGCCGACAGACAGACAGACGCAGGCCGACAGACAGACAGACGCAGGCCGACAGACAGACAGACAGACGCAGACAGACAGACGCAGACCGACAGACAGACAGACAGACGCAGACCGACAGACAGACAGACGCAGACCGACCGACAGACAGACGCAGACCGACCGACAGACAGACAGACGCAGACCGACCGACAGACAGACAGACGCAGATCGACCGACAGACAGACAGACGCAGACCGACCGACAGACAGACAGACGCAGACCGACCGACAGACAGACAGACGCAGACCGACCGACAGACAGACAGACGCAGACCGACCGACAGACAGACAGACGCAGACAGACAGACAGACGCAGACCGACCGACAGACAGACAGACGCAGACCGACCGACAGACAGACAGACGCAGACCGACCGACAGACAGACAGACGCAGACCGGCCGACAGACAGACAGACGCAGACAGACAGACGCCGACAGACAGACAGACGCAGACCGACCGACAGACAGACGCAGACCGACCGACAGACAGACAGACGCAGACCGACCGACAGACAGACAGACGCAGACCGACCGACAGACAGACAGACGCAGACCGACCGACAGACAGACAGACGCAGACAGACAGACAGACGCAGACCGACCGACAGACAGACAGACGCAGACCGACCGACAGACAGACAGACGCAGACCGACCGACAGACAGACAGACGCAGACCGACAGACAGACGCAGACCGACCGACAGACGCAGACCGACCGACAGACGCAGACCGACCGACAGACGCAGACCGACAGACAGACGCAGACCGACAGACAGACCGACAGACAGACGCAGACCGACAGACAGACACAGAAAAGGGGACTGTGTGTAGAATGTGTACAATAGTCAGATATTTAGAATGTGTGTTTTTAAAGGGATGTAAAGGGATGTATTCCTGCTGGGACTGTGTGACTGTGTTTAGTCATGAGTTACTTTTCATCAGTAGTCTCTCTCTCGTTACCTTACCACTCTGCTCGTCTCTCTCTCTCTCGTTACCTCACCACTCTGCTCGTCTCTCTCGCTCTCGTTACCTCACCTCTCTGCTCGTCTCTCTCTCTCTCGTTACCTCACCACTCAGCTCGTCTCTCTCTCTCTCGTTACCTCACCTCTCTGCTCGTGTCTCTCTCTCTCGTTACCTCACCGCTCTTCTCTCTCTCATTACCTCACCTCTCTGCTCGTCTCTCTCACGTTACCTCACCACTCTGCTCCTCTCTCTCACGTTACCTCACCACTCTGCTCGTCTCTCTCACGTTACCTCACCACTCTGCTCGTCTCTCTCTCACGTTACCGCACCGCTCGTCTCTCTCACGTTACCTCACCACTCTGCTCGTCTCTCTCTCACGTTACCTCACCACTCTGCTCGTCTCTCTCTCACGTTACCTCACCACTCTGCTCGTCTCTCTCTCACGTTACCTCACCACTCTGCTCGTCTCTCTCACGTTACCTCACCACTCTGCTCGTCTCTCTCACGTTACCTCACCACTCTGCTCGTCTCTCTCTCACGTTACCTCACCACTCTGCTCGTCTCTCTCTCACGTTACCTCACCACTCTGCTCGTCTCTCTCTCACGTTACCTCACCACTCTGCTCGTCTCTCTCACGTTACCTCACCTCTCTGCTCGTCTCTCTCACGTTACCTCACCACTCTGCTCGTCTCTCTTTCACGTTACCTCACCACTCTGCTCGTCTCTCTTTCACGTTACCTCACCACTCTGCTCGTCTCTCTTTCACGTTACCTCACCACTCTGCTCGTCTCTCTCTCACGTTACCTCACCACTCTGCTCGTCTCTCTCTCACGTTACCTCACCACTCTGCTCGTCTCTCTCTCACGTTTCTTCACCACTCTGCTCGTCTCTCTCACGTTACCTCACCACTCTGCTCGTCTCTCTCTCACGTTACCTCACCACTCTGCTCGTCTCTCTCTCACGTTACCTCACCACTCTGCTCGTCTCTCTCTCACGTTACCTCACCACTCTGCTCGTCTCTCTCTCACGTTACCTCACCACTCTGCTCGTCTCTCTCTCACGTTACCTCACCACTCTGCTCGTCTCTCTCTCACGTTACCTCACCACTCTGCTCGTCTCTCTCTCACGTTACCTCAGCTGCCTCAGATGTCACTTGGCTGTGTGTGTAGGGTCTTCTCCTCAGCCAGCTCCACAGGAGAGAGGCTGAGCTCTCTGGGTTGTGTCCCGGGGATGTGTCACCCTCTGAGGCATAGCCTCTAACTGCTTCAATTCTGCTCCCCCAAACTTCAACACCAGCCAAGACTCTGAATGAATCCACAATCCATCCATATGTGATGTGTCCACGAGTGTGTGTCCACGTGTGTGTGTGTGGGTGGGTCAAATATAATTTAATCCATCCTCCCGTTCATCTATCAGGTATGTGTTCACAGTTGATGTGAGGGAGACTGTAGTTCAGTGGTTGCCAGTTAATGTGAGGGAGACTGTAGTTCAGTTGTTGCCAGTTAATGTGAGGGAGGCTGTAGTTGATAGTTAATGAGGGAGGCTGTAGTTGATAGTTAATGAGGGAGGCTGTAGTTGATAGTTAATGAGGGAGGCTGTAGTTGATAGTTAATGAGGGAGGCTGTAGTTGATAGTTAATGAGGGAGGCTGTAGTTGATAGTTAATGAGGGAGGCTGTAGTTGATAGTTAATGAGGGAGGCTGTAGTTGATAGTTAATGAGGGAGGCTGTAGTTAATAGTTAATGAGGGAGGCTGTAGTTGATAGTTAATGAGGGAGGCTGTAGTTGATAGTTAATGAGGGAGGCGATAGTTAATGAGGGAGGCTATAGTTAATGAGGGAGGCTGTAGTTGATAGTTAATGAGGGAGGCTGTAGTTGATAGTTAATGAGGGAGTCTGTAGTTGTCATCGCTGGGAGGGGAGGGAGAGGAAGGCCCCCGACTGGAAGGGGAGGGGGAGAGAAGGCCCCCGACTAGAAGGGGGGGAGAGAGAAGGTCCCCGACTAGAAGGGGGGGAGAGAAGGCCCCCGGCTGGAAGGGGGGGGGGGAGAAGGCCCCTGGCTGGAAGGAGAGGAAACTAATAAAACAGTCCATATTTTTCTGCTATACATAATTTATATGAACAGTTTGAGTCCCTCCCTGCTTCATGATGTTTCTAACAGAAACTCAACTGTTTGAAAGAGGGAGAAAATAAAGACTATCTCTCTGAATGCTCTGCCTCAGAGGGATTCCTTTCTGTCAAGGTTCAGCCTCTCTGGCGGGTTGTTTTCACTCCACACATGTCCAATAGTTAGCTCTCTCTGTCTCTCTGTCTCACTGTCTCGCTGTCTCTCTCTCTGTCTCGCTCTCTCTCTATCTCTCTGGCGGGTTGTTTTCACTCCACACATGTCCAATAGTTAGCTGTCTCTCTCTCTGTCTCGCTGTCTCTCTCTCTGTCTCGCTGTCTCTCTCTCTGTCTCTCTGGCGGGTTGTTTTCACTCCACACATGTCCAATAGTTAGCTGTCTCTCTCGCTGTCTCTCTCTCTCGCTGTCTCTCTCTCTCGCTGTCTCGCTGTCTCTCTCTCTCGCTGTCTCTCTGGCGGGTTGTTTTCACTCCACATGTCCAATAGTTAGCTGTCTCTCTCTCTCTCTCTCTCTCTCTCTCTCTCTCTCTCTCTCTCTCTCGCTGTCTCTCTGGCGGGTTGTTTTCACTCCGCATGTCCAATAGTTAGCTGTCTCTCTCTCTCTCTCTCTCTCTCTCTCGCTGTCTCTCTGGCGGGTTGTTTTCACTCCACACATGTCCAATAGTTAGCTCTCTCTCTCTCTCGCTGTCTCTCTGTCTCTCTGGCGGGTTGTTTTCACTCCATACATGTCCAATAGTTAGCTGTCTCTCTCGCTGTCTCTCTCGCTGTCTCGCTGTCTCTCTCGCTGTCTCGCTGTCTCTCTCGCTGTCTCGCTGTCTCTCTCTCTCTCGCTGTCTCTCTCTCTCTCGCTGTCTCTCTGTCTCTCTCTGTCTCTCTGTCTCTCTGTCTCTCTGTCTCCTCTGTCTCCTCTGTCTCCTCTGTCTCTCCTCTCTCTGTCTCCTCTCTCTCTCTGTCTCCTCTGTCTCCTCTGTCTCTCTGTCTCCTCTGTCTCCTCTGTCTCTCTGTGTATGTGGAAACATTGGTATATTGTCCTTCTACTTATGTTGTTTGTGTTAAAGTGTGTGTATTGGCAGTGTGATGTGGGACCTCAACATCTGGTTGTCATCGCTGGGAGAATAGGTGCTGGGGCCTCGTTCTGGGAGCTGGCTACACTGTGTTAGTCTGGGAGCTGGCTACACTGTGTTAGTCTGGGAGCTGGCTACACTGTGTTAGTCTGGGAGCTGGCTACACTGTGTTAGTCTGGGAGCTGGCTACACTGTGTTAGTCTGGGAGCTGGCTACACAGACACGGCGACACAGACAGAGACACCGGCGCAGACGCAGAGACGCGCAGACAGAGGGACGCAGACAGAGGGACGCAGACAGAGGGACGCAGACAGAGGGACGCAGACAGAGGGACGCAGACAGAGGGACGCAGACAGAGGGACGCAGACAGAGGGACGCAGACAGAGGGACGCAGACAGAGGGACGCAGACAGAGGGACGCAGACAGAGGGACGCAGACAGAGGGACGCAGACAGAGGGACGCAGACAGAGGGACGCAGACAGAGGGACGCAGACAGAGGGACGCAGACAGAGAGACGCCAACAGACACATGTACCCAAAGGGATTAGGATGAGTGGTATTGAATAACAACCTGAAGACATGACTGACTCAGACAGAGGATGAGTACTGGAATACCACACACATAATATTCCTCAGGTACCAGAGAGGCTTGTAGAGGGTGGGTGTGTGTGATGGTACACATGAGATTCTCTGTCCCTGAGTGATGTGTTGGGCTAATGAAATTTGACTGTGGTGTTTAAACACGTCTGAGCCCCAGTGTCATGAGTAACCTCTTAGTATTCCTCAGGTTAGAACCACCAACGTGTGTGTGATGTCTGTCTTCGTATTCCCTTAGGTAAGAACCCGCTACAAAGGGACTCGAGGCTGAATAAGAAATCATTTCACATCACTAATTATTATCAGCGTTCCTTTATTACTGTCTGAACGCCTGGCTCTTTATCTGGAACTTTCCAAGCAACCTGTCTCCATCTCTCTTTCTTTCCCTCTCTCAATCTTTCTTTCTTCCCCCTCTCTCCCCAGTGCAGGATTGGAACTAGGCCGTGACAAATCAACATTCCATTTTAAGCTGTGTTAAATGTGTCTGAGATAGCAGTGGAGCACAGAAACAGAGCAGCCTCTCTAGTGGGGCCTGCTGCATTATGGGATCCTCCATGATTATGGGAAGATTTGAAGAGAATATTCTCATCCCTAAAAGATTTGCACACACACCAGTTTGGCTTTTGTTATCGAGAAAATAGTCACTTCCTCAATCTCCCCACACACACCACGCCAGAGAGGAGGTTCTCTGACATCAATGAGATTGGGTGAGAGAGTGAGGGATCAGGTTTCAGAAACATGTCAGAACACGTCTGTTCTACTTGCTACTGTTCTACTTGCTACTGTTCTACATGCTACTGTTCTACATGCTACTGTTCTACATGCTACTGTTCTACATGCTACTGTTCTACATGCTACTGTTCTACAAGCTACTGTTCTACATGCTACTGTTCTACATGCTACTGTTCTACATGCTACTGTTCTACTTGCTACTGTTCTACTTGCTACTGTTCTACTTGCTACTGTTCTACTTGCTACTGTTCTACATGCTACTGTTCTACTTGCTACTGTTCTACTTGCTACTGTTCTACTTGCTACTGTTCTACATGCTACTGTTCTACAAGCTACTGTTCTACATGCTACTGTTCTACATGCTACTGTTCTACATGCTACTGTTCTACTTGCTACTGTTCTACTTGCTACTGTTCTACTTGCTACTGTTCTACTTGCTACTGTTCTACATGCTACTGTTCTACTTGCTACTGTTCTACTTGCTACTGTTCTACTTGCTACTGTTCTACTTGCTACTGTTCTACTTGCTACAGCCCCAGGCCAATGGTTTAATCATAATACAATCTTATCACCATTTTACTACATTCACAATGGTAAGAGGAATAGTTGAAGTGCTCATGAAAAGTTACTGAAGTGATGGTGGAGTAATGTAGCGATGGTGGTGTAATGTGGTCGATGGTGGAGTAATGTAGCGATGGTGGTGTAATGTGGTCGATGGTGGAGTAATGTAGCGATGGTGGAGTAATGTAGCAATGGTGGTGTAATGTGGTCGATGGTGGAGTAATGTAGCGAGGGTGGAGTAATGTAGCGATGGTGGTGTAATGTGGTCGATGGTGGAGTAATGTAGTGATGGTGAAGTAATGTAGTGATGGTGAAGTAATGTAGTGATGGTGAAGTAATGTAGTGATGGTGAAGTAATGTAGTGATGGTGAAGTAATGTAGCGATGGTGAAGTAATGTAGCGATGGTGAAGTAATGTAGTGATGGTGAAGTAATGTGGCGATGGTGGTGTAATGTGGCGATGGTGAAGTAATGTAGCGATGGTGGAGTAATGTAGCAATGGTGGAGTAATGTGGCGATGGTGAAGTAATGTAGTGATGGTGAAGTAATGTAGTGATGGTGAAGTAATGTAGCGATGGTGTAATGTAGCGATGGTGGAGTAATGTAGCGATGGTGAAGTAATGTAGCGATGGTGAAGTAATGTAGCGATGGTGGTGTAATGTAGCGATGGTGGAGTAATGTAGCGATGGTGGAGTAATGTAGCGATGGTGGAGTAATGTAGCGATGGTGGTGTAATGTGGTCGATGGTGGAGTAATGTAGCGATGGTGGAGTAATGTAGCGATGGTGGAGTAATGTAGCGATGGTGGAGTAATGTAGCGATGGTGGTGTAATGTGGTCGATGGTGGAGTAATGTAGCGATGGTGGAGTAATGTAGCGATGGTGGTGTAATGTGGTCGATGGTGGAGTAATGTGGTCGATGGTGGTGTAATGTGGTCGATGGTGGAGTAATGTAGCGATGGTGGAGTAATGTAGCGATGGTGGAGTAATGTAGCGATGGTGGAGTAATGTAGCGATGGTGGTGTAATGTGGTCGATGGTGGTGTAATGTAGCGATGGTGGTGTAATGCAGCGATGGTGGTGTAATGTAGCGATGGTGGAGTAATGAAGCGATGGTGGAGTAATGTAGCGATGGTGGAGTAATGTAGCGATGGTGGTGTAATGTAGCGATGGTGGAGTAATGTAGCGATGGTGGTGTAATGTAGCGATGGTGGTGTAATGTAGCGATGGTGAAGTGATGTAGCGATGGTGGAGTAATGTGGTCGATGGTGGAGTAATGTAGCGATGGTGGAGTAATGTAGCGATGGTGGAGTAATGTAGCGATGGTGGAGTAATGTGGAGTAATGTGGCGATGGTGGAGTAATGTAGCGATGGTGGTGTAATGTGGTCGATGGTGGAGTAATGTGGTCGATGGTGGTGTAATGTGGCGATGGTGAAGTGATGTAGCGATGCTCGTGTAATGTAGCGATGGTGGAGTAATGTAGCGATGGTGAAGTGATGTAGCGATGGTGAAGTGATGTAGCGATGGTGGAGTAATGTGTCGATGGTGGAGTAATGTAGCGATGGTGGAGTAATGTGGTCGATGGTGGAGTAATGTAGCGATGGTGGAGTAATGTGGTCGATGGTGGAGTAATGTGGTCGATGGTGGTGTAATGTAGCGATGGTGGTGTAATGTAGCGATGGTGGAGTAATGTAGTCGATGGTGGAGTAATGTGGCGATGGTGGTGTAATGTGGTCGATGGTGGAGTAATGTGGTCGATGGTGGTGTAATGTAGCGATGGTGGAGTAATGTAGCGATGGTGGTGTAATGTGGTCGATGGTGGTGTAATGTAGCGATGGCGGAGTAATGTAGCGATGGTGGTGTAATGTAGCGATGGTGGTGTAATGTAGCGATGGTGAAGTAATGTGGTCGATGGTGGAGTAATGTGGTCGATGGTGGTGTAATGTGGTCGATGGTGGTGTAATGTGTCGATGGTGGAGTAATGTGGTCGATGGTGGAGTAATGTAGCGATGGTGGTGTAATGTGTCGATGGTGGAGTAATGTAGTCAATGGTGGAGTAATGTAGCGATGGTGGAGTAATGTAGCGATGGTGAAGTAATGTGGTCGATGGTGAAGTAATGTGGTCGATGGTGGAGTAATGTGGTCGATGGTGGTGTAATGTGTCGATGGTGGAGTAATGTGGTCGATGGTGGAGTAATGTGGTCGATGGTGGTGTAATGTAGCGATGGTGGTGTAATGTGGCGATGGTGGAGTAATGTGGTCGATGGTGGTGTAATGTGGTCGATGGTGGTGTAATGTGGTCGATGGTGGTGTAATGTGGTCGATGGTGGAGTAATGTGGCGATGGTGGAGTAATGTAGCGATGGTGAAGTAATGTGGTCGATGGTGGAGTAATGTGGTCGATGGTGGTGTAATGTAGCGATGGTGGTGTAATGTGGTCGATGGTGGAGTAATGTGGTCGATGGTGGTGTAATGTAGCGATGGTGGAGTAATGTGGCGATGGTGGAGTAATGTAGCGATGGTGGTGTAATGTGGCGATGGTGGAGTAATGTGGTCGATGGTGGTGTAATGTGGTCGATGGTGGAGTAATGTGGTCGATGGTGGAGTAATGTGGTCGATGGTGGTGTAATGTGGTCGATGGTGGTGTAATGTGGTCGATGGTGGAGTAATGTGGCGATGGTGGAGTAATGTGGGCGATGGTGGAGTAATGTGGCGATGGTGGAGTAATGTGGCGATGGTGGAGTAATGTGGGCGATGGTGGTGTAATGTGGCGATGGTGGAGTAATGTGGTCGATGGTGGAGTAATGTGGTCGATGGTGGAGTAATGTGGTCGATGGTGGTGTAATGTGGTCGATGGTGGTGTAATGTGTCGATGGTGGAGTAATGTGGTCGATGGTGGAGTAATGTAGCGATGGTGGTGTAATGTGTCGATGGTGGAGTAATGTAGTCAATGGTGGAGTAATGTAGCGATGGTGGAGTAATGTAGCGATGGTGAAGTAATGTGGTCGATGGTGAAGTAATGTGGTCGATGGTGGAGTAATGTGGTCGATGGTGGTGTAATGTGTCGATGGTGGAGTAATGTGGTCGATGGTGGAGTAATGTGGTCGATGGTGGTGTAATGTAGCGATGGTGGTGTAATGTGGCGATGGTGGAGTAATGTGGTCGATGGTGGTGTAATGTGGTCGATGGTGGTGTAATGTGGTCGATGGTGGTGTAATGTGGTCGATGGTGGAGTAATGTGGCGATGGTGGAGTAATGTAGCGATGGTGAAGTAATGTGGTCGATGGTGGAGTAATGTGGTCGATGGTGGTGTAATGTAGCGATGGTGGTGTAATGTGGTCGATGGTGGAGTAATGTGGTCGATGGTGGTGTAATGTAGCGATGGTGGAGTAATGTGGCGATGGTGGAGTAATGTAGCGATGGTGGTGTAATGTGGCGATGGTGGAGTAATGTGGTCGATGGTGGTGTAATGTGGTCGATGGTGGAGTAATGTGGTCGATGGTGGAGTAATGTGGTCGATGGTGGTGTAATGTGGTCGATGGTGGAGTAATGTGGCGATGGTGGAGTAATGTGGGCGATGGTGGAGTAATGTGGCGATGGTGGAGTAATGTGGCGATGGTGGAGTAATGTGGGCGATGGTGGTGTAATGTGGCGATGGTGGAGTAATGTGGTCGATGGTGGAGTAATGTGGTCGATGGTGGAGTAATGTGGTCGATGGTGGAGTAATGTAGCGATGGTGGAGTAATGTAGCGATGGTGGTGTAATGTGGTCGATGGTGGTGTAATGTGGTCGATGGTGGTGTAATGTGGTCGATGGTGGTGTAATGTAGCGATGGTGGTGTAATGTGGTCGATGGTGGAGTAATGTAGCGATGGTGGAGTAATGTGGTCGATGGTGGTGTAATGTAGCGATGGTGGAGTAATGTGGCGATGGTGGTGTAATGTGGTCGATGGTGGAGTAATGTGGTCGATGGTGGAGTAATGTGGCGATGGTGGTGTAATGTGGTCGATGGTGGTGTAATGTGGTCGATGGTGGAGTAATGTGGTCTGGTGGAGTAATGTGGTCGATGGTGGAGTAATGTAGCGATGGTGGTGTAATGTGTCGATGGTGGAGTAATGTGGTCGATGGTGGTGTAATGTTGCGATGGTGGAGTAATGTAGCGATGGTGGAGTAATGTGGTCGATGGTGGAGTAATGTGGTCGATGGTGGAGTAATGTGGTCGATGGTGGAGTAATGTGGTCGATGGTGGAGTAATGTGGTCGATGGTGGAGTAATGTGGTCGATGGTGGAGTAATGTAGTCAATGGTGGAGTAATGTAGCGATGGTGGAGTAATGTAGCGATGGTGAAGTAATGTGGTCGATGGTGAAGTAATGTGGTCGATGGTGGAGTAATGTGGTCGATGGTGGTGTAATGTGTCGATGGTGGAGTAATGTGGTCGATGGTGGAGTAATGTGGTCGATGGTGGTGTAATGTAGCGATGGTGGTGTAATGTGGCGATGGTGGAGTAATGTGGTCGATGGTGGTGTAATGTGGTCGATGGTGGAGTAATGTGGTCGATGGTGGAGTAATGTGGTCGATGGTGGTGTAATGTGGTCGATGGTGGTGTAATGTGGTCGATGGTGGAGTAATGTGGCGATGGTGGAGTAATGTAGCGATGGTGAAGTAATGTGGTCGATGGTGGAGTAATGTGGTCGATGGTGGTGTAATGTAGCGATGGTGGTGTAATGTGGTCGATGGTGGAGTAATGTGGTCGATGGTGGTGTAATGTGGCGATGGTGGAGTAATGTGGCGATGGTGGAGTAATGTAGCGATGGTGGTGTAATGTGGCGATGGTGGAGTAATGTGGTCGATGGTGGTGTAATGTGGTCGATGGTGGAGTAATGTGGTCGATGGTGGAGTAATGTGGTCGATGGTGGTGTAATGTGGTCGATGGTGGTGTAATGTGGTCGATGGTGGAGTAATGTGGCGATGGTGGAGTAATGTGGGCGATGGTGGAGTAATGTGGCGATGGTGGAGTAATGTGGCGATGGTGGAGTAATGTGGGCGATGGTGGTGTAATGTGGCGATGGTGGAGTAATGTGGTCGATGGTGGAGTAATGTGGTCGATGGTGGAGTAATGTGGTCGATGGTGGAGTAATGTAGCGATGGTGGAGTAATGTAGCGATGGTGGTGTAATGTGGTCGATGGTGGTGTAATGTGGTCGATGGTGGTGTAATGTAGCGATGGTGGTGTAATGTGGTCGATGGTGGAGTAATGTAGCGATGGTGGAGTAATGTGGTCGATGGTGGTGTAATGTAGCGATGGTGGAGTAATGTGGCGATGGTGGTGTAATGTGGTCGATGGTGGAGTAATGTGGTCGATGGTGGAGTAATGTGGCGATGGTGGTGTAATGTGGCGATGGTGGTGTAATGTGGTCGATGGTGGAGTAATGTTGTCTGGTGGAGTAATGTGGTCGATGGTGGAGTAATGTAGCGATGGTGGTGTAATGTGTCGATGGTGGAGTAATGTGGTCGATGGTGGTGTAATGTGGCGATGGTGGAGTAATGTAGCGATGGTGGAGTAATGTGGTCGATGGTGGTGTAATGTGGTCGATGGTGGAGTAATGTTGTCTGGTGGAGTAATGTGGTCGATGGTGGAGTAATGTAGCGATGGTGGTGTAATGTGTCGATGGTGGAGTAATGTGGTCGATGGTGGTGTAATGTGGCGATGGTGGAGTAATGTAGCGATGGTGGAGTAATGTGGTCGATGGTGGAGTAATGTGGTCGATGGTGGAGTAATGTGGTCGATGGTGGAGTAATGTGGTCGATGGTGGAGTAATGTGGTCGATGGTGGAGTAATGTGGTCGATGGTGGAGTAATGTGGTCGATGGTGGAGTAATGTGGTCGATGGTGGAGTAATGTGGTCGATGGTGGAGTAATGTGGTTGATGGTGGAGTAATGTGGTCGATGGTGGAGTAATGTGGTCGATGGTGGTGTAATGTGGTCGATGGTGGTGTAATGTGGTCGACGCTGGAGTAATGTAGCGACGCTGGAGTAATGTAGCGACGCTGGAGTGGAGTAGCGACGCTGGAGTAATGTAGCGACGCTGGAGTGGGGTAGCGACGCTGGAGTGGAGTAGCGACGCTGGAGTAATGTAGCGACGCTGGAGTGGGGTAGCGACGCTGGAGTGGGGTAGCGACGCTGGAGTGGGGTAGCGACGCTGGAGTGGGGTAGCGACGCTGGAGTGGGGTAGCGACGCTGGAGTGGGGTAGCGACGCTGGAGTGGGGTAGCGACGCTGGAGTGGGGTAGGGTAGCGACGCTGGAGTGGGGTAGCGTAGCGACGCTGGAGTGGGGTAGCGTAGCGACGCTGGAGTGGGGTAGCGTAGCGACGCTGGAGTGGGGTAGCGTAGCGACGCTGGAGTGGGGTAGCGACGCTGGAGTGGGGTAATGTAGCGACGCTGGAGTGGGGTAATGTAGCGACGCTGGAGTGGGGTAATGTAGCGACGCTGGAGTGGGGTAATGTAGCGACGCTGGAGTGGGGTAATGTAGCGACGCTGGAGTGGGGTAGCGACGCTGGAGTGGGGTAGCGACGCTGGAGTGGGGTAGCGACGCTGGAGTGGGGTAATGTAGCGACGCTGGAGTGGGGTAGCGACGCTGGAGTGGAGTAATGTAGCGACGCTGGAGTGGGGTAGCGACGCTGGAGTGGTGTAGCGATGGTAAATCATCAGTGTTTCCAAGATAATTGGTTGGTGTCCACTTTGACTGAACGGAGTCTAAAATGACTGCCTTGGTTAAAAAGCTTTAGTGGGTCACAGTATTAAAATAGGCTGAAGTTAGAGACCCACTGGTCTGGTTATTGCCTGATAAAATCTGTTTCTCTGCCCTGTCCTCAACTGACCTGTTCTTCTTTCCTCTGTCTACATGATCCTCTCTCTTTCACTGTCTACATGATCCTCTCCCTTTCACTGTCTACATGATCCTCTCCCTTTCACTGTCTACATGATCCTCTCCCTTTCACTGTCTACATGATCCTCTCCCTTTCACTGTCTACATGATCCTCTCCCTTTCACTGTCTACATGATCCTCTCCCTTTCACTGTCTACATGATCCTCTCCCTTTCACTGTCTACATGATCCTCTCCCTTTCACTGTCTACATGATCCTCTCCCTTTCACTGTCTACATGATCCTCTCCCTTTCACTGTCTACATGATCCTCTCCCTTTCACTGTCTACATGATCCTCTCCCTTTCACTGTCTACATGATCCTCTCCCTTTCACTGTCTACATGATCCTCTCCCTTTCACTGTCTACATGATCCTCTCCCTTTCACTGTCTACATGATCCTCTCCCTTTCACTGTCTACATGATCCTCTCCCTTTCACTGTCTACATGATCCTCTCCCTTTCACTGTCTACATGATCCTCTCCCTTTCACTGTCTATATGATCTTCTCTCTCCCTTTCACTGTCTACATGATCCTCTCTCTCCCCCTCTCCCTTTCACTGTCTACATGATCCTCCCCCTCTCCCTTTCACTGTCTACATGATCTTCTCTCTCCCTTTCACTGTCTACATGATCCTCTCTCTCTCCCTTTCACTGTCTACATGATCCTCTCTCTCTCCCTTTCACTGTCTACATGATCCTCTCTCCATTTCACTGTCTACATGATCCTCTCTCCCTCTCCCTTTCACTGTCTACATGATCCTCTCTCTCCCCCTCTCCCTTTCACTGTCTACATGATCCTCTCTCTTTCACTGTCTACATGATCCTCTCTCTTTCACTGTCTACATGATCCTCTCCCTTTCACTGTCTACATGATCCTCTCTCTCCCCCTCTCCCTTTCACTGTCTACATGATCTTCCCTCTCCCTTTCACTGTCTACATGATCCTCTCTCTCACCCTTTCACTGTCTACATGATCCTCTCTCCCCCTCTCCCTTTAACTGTCTACATGATCCTCTCTCCCCCTCTCCCTTTCACTGTCTACATGATCCTCTCTCCCCCTCTCCCTTTCACTGTCTACATGATCCTCTCTCTTTCACTGTCTACATGATCCTCTCCCTTTAACTGTCTACATGATCCTCTCTCTCCCCCTCTCCCTTTCACTGTCTACATGATCCTCTCTCTTTCACTGTCTACATGATCCTCTCTCTCCCCCTCTCCCTTTCACTGTCTACATGATCCTCTCCCTTTCACTGTCTACATGATCCTCTCCCTTTCACTGTCTACATGATCCTCTCCCTTTCACTGTCTACATGATCCTCTCCCTTTCACTGTCTATATGATCTTCTCTCTCCCTTTCACTGTCTACATGATCCTCTCTCTCCCCCTCTCCCTTTCACTGTCTACATGATCCTCCCCCTCTCCCTTTCACTGTCTACATGATCTTCTCTCTCCCTTTCACTGTCTACATGATCCTCTCTCTCTCCCTTTCACTGTCTACATGATCCTCTCTCTCTCCCTTTCACTGTCTACATGATCCTCTCTCCATTTCACTGTCTACATGATCCTCTCTCCCTCTCCCTTTCACTGTCTACATGATCCTCTCTCTCCCCCTCTCCCTTTCACTGTCTACATGATCCTCTCTCTTTCACTGTCTACATGATCCTCTCTCTTTCACTGTCTACATGATCCTCTCCCTTTCACTGTCTACATGATCCTCTCTCTCCCCCTCTCCCTTTCACTGTCTACATGATCTTCCCTCTCCCTTTCACTGTCTACATGATCCTCTCTCTCACCCTTTCACTGTCTACATGATCCTCTCTCCCCCTCTCCCTTTCACTGTCTACATGATCCTCTCTCCCCCTCTCCCTTTCACTGTCTACATGATCCTCTCTCCCCCTCTCCCTTTCACTGTCTACATGATCCTCTCTCTTTCACTGTCTACATGATCCTCTCCCTTTCACTGTCTACATGATCCTCTCTCTCCCCCTCTCCCTTTCACTGTCTACATGATCCTCTCTCTTTCACTGTCTACATGATCCTCTCTCTCCCCCTCTCCCTTTCACTGTCTACATGATCCTCTCTCCCCCTCTCCCTTTCACTGTCTACATGATCCTCTCTCCCCCTCTCTCTTTCACTGTCTACATGATCCTCTCTCTCCCCCTCTCCCTTTCACTGTCTACATGATCCTCTCTCCCCCTCCCCTGCTCTCTCCCCCTCTCTCTTTCACTGGCTACATGATCCTCTCTCTTTCACTGTCTACATGATCCTCTCCCTTTCACTGTCTACATGATCCTCTCCCTTTCACTCTCTACATGATCCTCTCCCTCTCCCTTTCACTCTCTACATGATCCTCTCCCTCTCCCTTTCACTCTCTACATGATCCTCTCCCTTTCACTCTCTACATGATCCTCTCCCTTTCACTCTCTACATGATCCTCTCCCTTTCACTCTCTACATGATCCTCTCCCTTTCACTCTCTACATGATCCTCTCTCTCCCCCTCTCCCTTTCACTCTCTACATGATCCTCTCTCTCCCCCTCTCCCTTTCACTCTCTACATGATCCTCTCTCTCCCCCTCTCCCTTTCACTCTCTACATGATCCTCTCTCTCCCCCTCTCCCTTTCACTCTCTACATGATCATCTCTCTCCCCCTCTCCCTTTCACTCTCTACATGATCTTCTCTCTTCCCCTCTCCCCTGCTCTCTCCCCATCTCTCATTCACTGTCTACATGATCTTCTCTCTCCCCTTCTCCCTTTCACTGTCCACATGATCCTCTCTACCCCTCTCCCTTTCACTGTTTACATTATATTCTCTCTCCCCTTCTCCCTTTCACTGTCTACATGATCTTCTCTCTCCCCCTCTCCCTTTCACTGTCTACATGATCCTCTCTCCCCCTCTCCCTTTCACTGTCTACATGAACCTCTCTCCCCCTCTCCCTTTCACTGTCTACATGATCCTCTCTCCCCCTCCCCTGCTCTCTCCCCCTCTCTCTTTCACTGGCTACATGATCCTCTCTCTTTCACTGTCTACATGATCCTCTCCCTTTCACTGTCTACATGATCCTCTCCCTTTCACTCTCTACATGAGCCTCTCCCTCTCCCTTTCACTCTCTACATGATCCTCTCCCTCTCCCTTTCACTCTCTACATGATCCTCTCCCTTTCACTCTCTACATGATCCTCTCCCTTTCACTCTCTACATGATCCTCTCCCTTTCACTCTCTACATGATCCTCTCCCTTTCACTCTCTACATGATCCTCTCTCTCCCCCTCTCCCTTTCACTCTCTACATGATCATCTCTCTCCCCCTCTCCCTTTCACTCTCTACATGATCTTCTCTCTTCCCCTCTCCCCTGCTCTCTCCCCATCTCTCATTCACTGTCTACATGATCTTCTCTCTCCCCTTCTCCCTTTCACTGTCCACATGATCCTCTCTACCCCTCTCCCTTTCACTGTTTACATTATATTCTCTCTCCCCTTCTCCCTTTCACTGTCTACATGATCTTCTCTCTCCCCCTCTCCCTTTCACTGTCTACATGATCCTCTCTCCCCCTCTCCCTTTCACTGTCTACATGAACCTCTCTCCCCCTCTCCCTTTCACTGTCTACATGATCTTCTCTCTCCCCCTCTCCCTTTCACTGTCTACATGATATTCTCTCTCCCCTGCTCTCTCCCCATCTCTCATTCACTGTACATGAGCCTCTCTCTCTGCTCTCTTCTCTGTTCAAACTGAGACCAGCCTGGACCACCAGGATTACAAGGTCTTTGTGTTGCAGCAGAGAGAAAGGGAGGGAGAGAAAAGGAGCTGAATGTGAAATAAAGAGGGGGTGTTCAGCTAGGAGGGGAAGGGGTTGGTGGTGGTTTGGGTGGTTGGTGTTGGTTGGTTGGGGGGGTAGTTTGGTGAGGGAGGGGTTGGTAGGTTGGTTGGTTTGGTGGGGTGTGTGGTTTGGTGAGGGTGGTTGGTTGGTTTGGTAAGGGGGTGGTGTGGTAGGTAGGTGGTTGGTTGGTTTGTTTGGTGAGTGAGTGGTTTGGTGAGGGTGGTTTGGTGAGGGAGTGTTTGGTTGGTGGAGTGTTTGGTTGGTGGAGGGGTGGGTGGTTGGTTGGTTGGTTTGGTGAGGTTTGGTGGGTTGGTTGGTTTGGTGGGGTGGGTTGGTTGGTTTGGTGGTGAGGGTTGGTTTGGTGGGGTGGTTGGTTGGTTTGGTGGGGTGGAGTGGTTGGTTGGTTGGTTTGGTGGGGTGGAGTGGTTGTTTGGTGGGGTGGAGTGGTTGGTTGGTTGGTTTGGTGGGGTGGAGTGGTTGGTTTGGTGGGGTTGGTTGGTTTGGTGGGGTGGGTTGGTTGGTTTGGTGAGAGGGTGGTTGGTCTGTCTGCCTGTCTGGAAGTCTGCTTTTCTTTCTCTGTCCAGGGATGTGTCCCACATGGCACCCTATTCACTTTGTAGTGCACTACTTTAGACCAGAATCCTATGAGCCCTGGTCAAAAGAAGTACACTGTATAGTGGATAGGGTGCCATGGTGGGGCCCAGTCTGTCTGGCTTTCCGTCCCCTCCCTCCCTCCCTCCCTCCCTCCCTCCCTCCCTCCCTCCCTTGTCATTAGGGTGGTTAAGTGTGCTATTGGGCTCTTAGTGGTCTATTCAGCCTGAAGAATGTTTCACAGGCAAGGACCACAATGAAATACGAGACTGACACACCTCCCTCTGAATCAACACACACACACACACACACACACACACATTCATTCTCGCATGCAGGCTCAGTCACTCACATACACGAGCTTGCAGGGATGCACGGGCACGTAGACACACGCACACACAACCCGATACTCGCATTCTGACACACACACAACTCAATACTTTCCCCTCATCACATTGCATTCATTCCTCCCCATTGTGAAATTGCATTTATATTGGCATCAGTTAATGCCTATTGTGGCCAGATCACTTTTCATAAACTAATAAACCTGATCCTTTAAAGGAAATGATGACTGAAGGACAGATTAAAAATAGACTCCTTCACAATGATTGAGGGGAGAGAGGATGGAAGTAGAGGAGAAGGGGGGTTGATGAGAGGATGGAAGTAGAGAAGGGCGGTTGAGGAGAGGATGGAAGTAGAGAAGGGCGGTTGAGGAGAGGATAGAAGTAGAGGAGAAGGGGGGTTGAGGAGAGGATGGAAGTAGAGAAGGGCGGTTGAGGAGAGGATAGAAGTAGAGGAGGGGGGGTTGAGGAGAGGATGGAAGTAGAGGAGAGGGGGGGTTGAGGGGATGGAAGTAGAGGAGAAGGGGGGTTGAGGAGAGGGGATGGAAGGAGAGAAGGGGGGTTGAGGAGGGGGATGGAAGTAGAGGAGAAGGGGGGTTGAGGAGAGGTGATGGAAGTAGAGGAGAGGGGGGGATGGGAGGAGAGGGGGTGTTGAGGTGATGGAAGTAGAGGAGAGGGGGGGTTGAGGAGAGGGGATGGAAGTAGAGGAGACGGGGGGATGGGAGGAGAGGGGGTGTTGAGGTGATGGAAGTAGAGGAGGGGGGGTTGAGGTGATGGAAGTAGAGGAGTGGTGAGTTTGAGGGGAGGGAGAGGGGAGGTTGAGGAGAGGGGATGGAAGTAGAGAAGGGGGGTTGAGGAGAGGAGGGGTGGAAGTAGAGGACAGGGGGGGTTGAGCAGGGTTGAGGAGCTGGATGGAAGTAGAAGAGAAGGGGGTTGAGGAGATGGAAGTAGAAGAGAAGGGGGTTGAGGAGAAGGGGGGGTTGAGGGGATGGAAGTAGAGGAGAAGGGGGGTTGAGGAGAGGGGATGGAAGTAGAGAAGGGGGGTTGAGGAGAGGGGATGGAAGTAGAGAAGGGGGGTTGGGTTGAGGTGATGGAAGTAGAGGAGTGGTGAGTTTGAGGAGAGGGGAGGTTGAGGAGAGGAGAGGGGAGGGGGAGGGGAGGTTGAGGAGAGGGGATGGAAGTAGAGAAGGGGGGTTGAGGAGAGGAGGGGTGGAAGTAGAGGACAGGGGGGTTGAGCAGGGTTGAGGAGCTGGATGGAAGTAGAAGAGAAGGGGGTTGAGGAGATGGAAGTAGAAGAGAAGGGGGTTGAGGAGAAGGGGGGGTTGAGGGGATGGAAGTAGAGGAGAAGGGGGGTTGAGGAGAGGGGATGGAAGTAGAGAAGGGGGGTTGAGGAGAGGGGATGGAAGTAGAGGAGAAGGGGGATTGAGGAGAGGGGATGGAGAGACGAGGGGAGGGGGATGGAAGAGCAGAGAGGAGTGTTTGTGCTCAGCTACTAGTGGTGGTGGAGGCAGGCCCAGCCTGGTGGTGGAGGCAGGCCCAGCCTAGTGGTGGTGGAGGCAGGCCCAGCCGAGTGGTGGTGGAGGCAGGCCCAGCCTAGTGGTGGTGGTGGAGGCAGGCCCAGCCGAGTGGTGGTGCTGGAGGCAGGCCCAGCCGAGTGGTGGTGCTGGAGGCAGGCCCAGCCGAGTGGTGGTGCTGGAGGCAGGCCCAGCCGAGTGGTGGTGGAGGCAGGTCCAGCCGAGTGGTGGTGGAGGCAGGCCCAGCCGAGGGGTGGTGGAGGCAGGCCCGGCCGAGGGGTGGTGGAGGCAGGCTGGCCGAGGGGTGGTGGAGGCGGGCCTGGCCGAGTGGTGGTGGAGGCGGGCCCGGCCGAGTGGTGGTGCTGGAGGCGGGCCCGGCCGAGTGGTGGTGCTGGAGGCGGGCCCGGCCGAGTGGTGGTGCTGGAGTCGGGCCCGGCCGAGTGGTGGTGCTGGAGGCGGGCCCGGCCGAGTGGTGGTGCTGGAGACGGGCCGAGTGGTGGTGGTGGAGGCGGGCCCAGCGTGGTGGCGGGCCCAGCCGAGTGGTGGTGGTGGTGCTGGAGGCGGGCCCAGCCGAGTGGTGGTGCTGGAGACGGGCCGAGTGGTGGTGGTGGAGGCGGGCCCAGCGTGGTGGCGGGCCCAGCCGAGTGGTGGTGGTGGTGCTGGAGGCGGGCCCAGCCGAGTGGTGCTGGAGGCTGTCTCTTTCAAAAACTATTTGTTTTCTCTTCTTAAAACAGCCTCCTGAGAAAGACTGTAAATATATTCTCCATTCTTCAAACTTCCCCTATTTCCCAGCAGACTGCTGATGGACTTAGGTCCACTTCAGGCTCTGGGGTTGATTAATAGTCCTTGTCAATCATGTAAGCATGTGTGATTTAGCAGCCTGGATTACAGTCATAAATCTATAGAGAGCAGTGTTAAATGATAAAGATGTGTGTAAATGCAGTAATGTGGGTCTGGCAGGTATTGAATACTGTGTAAATGGCAGCATAGCATTTCCCCACTGAGCTGCTGGCCCTGTTCACACACTAATAACACAGACCTAACAAAGAGCAGGAGAGAGAGGAATGACTAAGTAGTGTGGCCTTAAGAAATGTTCTTCATCACTGTGTGTGGTTAGTAGGGTCCACAGTGGGTAGGGGACAGACCTTTATTGAGAGAGACGGGCTCTATTCACTCACTCACACTCACTCACTCACTCACTCACATACTCACACTCACATATATACAGTTGAAGTCATACACCTTAGCCAAATATATTTAAACTCAGTTTTTCACAGAATAATAGAGAGAGTGATTTATTTCTGCTTTTATTTCTTTCATCACATTCCCAGTGGGTCAGAAGTTGACATACACTCAATTAGTATTTGGTAGCATTGCCTTTAAATTGTTTAACTTGGGTCAAACGTTTTGGGTAGCCTTCCACAAGCTTCCCACAATAAGTTGGGTGAATTTTGGCCCATTCCTCCTGACAGAGCTGGTGTAACTGAGTCAGGTTTGTAGGCCTCCTTGCTCGCACACGCTTCTTCAGTTCTGCCCACACATTTTCTATAGGATTGAGGTCAGGGCTTTGTGATGGCTACTCTAATACCTTGACTTTGTTGTCCTTAAGCCATTTTGCCACAACTTTGGAAGTATGCTTGGGGTCATTGTCCATTTGGAAGACCCATTTGCGACCAAGCTTTAACTTCCTGCAGCAAAGCACCCCCACAACATGATGCTGCCACCCCGGTGCTTCATGGTTGGGATGGTGTTCTTCGGCTTGCAAGCCTCTCCCTTTTTCCTCCAAACATGATGATTATCATTATGGCCAAACAGTTCTATTTTTGTTTCATCCGACCAGTGGACATTTCTCCAGAAAGTATGATATTTGTCCCAATGTGCAGATGCAAACCGTAGTCTGGCTTTTTTAAGGTGATTTTTATACAGTGACTTCATCCTTGCTGAGTGGTGTTTCAGGTTATGTCGATATAAGACTCGTTTTACTGTGGATATTGATACTTTTGTATCTTCACAAGGTCCTTTGCTGTTCTGGGATTGATTTGCACTTTTCGCACCATAGTTCATTCATCTCTAGGTGACAGAACGTGTCTCCATACTGAGCGGTATGATGGCTGTGTGGTTCCATGGTGTTTATACTTGAGTACTATTGTTTGTGCAGATGAACGTGGTACCTTCAGGCATTTGGAAATTGCTCCCAAGGATGAACCAGACTTGTGGAGGTCTACAATGTTTTTTCTGAGGTCTTGGCTGATTTATTTTGATTTTCCCATGATGTCAAGCAAAGAGGCACTGAATTTGAAGGTAGGCCTTGAAATACATCCACAGGTACACCTCCAACTGACTCAAATGATGTCAATTAGCCTATCAGAAGCTTTTAAAGCCATGACATCATTTTCTGGAATTTCCAAAGCTGTTTAAAGGCACAGTCAATTTAGTGTATGTAAACTTCTGACCCACTGGAATTGTGATATAGTGAATTATAAGTGAAATAATCTGTCTGAAACAATTGTTGGAAAAATTACTTGTCATGCACAAAGTAGATGTCCTAACAGACTTGCCAAAACTATAGATTGATAACAAGAAATTTGTGGAGGGGTTGAAAAACAAGTTTTAATGACTCCAACCTAAGTGCATGTAAACTTCTGACTTCAACTGTACATACATACATACATACATACATACATACATACATACACACATACACACATACACACATACACACATACACACACACACACACACACACACACACACACACACACACCTGAGGCATAGAACCCATCTATAAGCCAGTTTAACAGCCCAGTAGGGCTCTGTGGGGCCTCTGTGGCTGAGTTGTCTCACTGTGGTGTGTGGTTTTGGTTTGCAGTGAGGCCAGGATAGACAGACTCACAGCCCCAGGCACCTCTCTCTCTACAATATGTTGGGCCCACTCTGTCCCTGCACTGTGGAACCCAGGAGTCATGTTTTAGGAGGTTGGACATGATTTATTTAACCTTTTTATTTAACTAAGGAAGTCAGTTAAGGACAAATTCTTATTTATTATGACTTCCACTGTTGTGTATTTTAAAGTCATAAACCCATGTAAACAACTACGCCAGCATGTCCCCCAGTCCCCCGGCTGTCCCCTGGTCCCCCGGCTGTCCCCCGGCTGTCCCCTAGTCCCCCGGCTGGCCCCTGGTCCCCCGGCTGTCCCCCGGCTGTCCCCCGGCTGTCCCCTGGTCCCCCGGCTGTCCCCTGGTCCCCCGGCTGTCCCCTAGTCCCCCGGCTGTCCCCTAGTCCCCCGGCTGTCCCCTAGTCCCCCGGCTGTCCCCTAGTCCCCCGGCTGTCCCCTGGTCCCCCGGCTGTCCCCTGGTCCCCCGGCTGTCCCCTGGTCCCCCGGCTGTCCCCTGGCTGTCCCCCGGCTGTCCCCTAGTCCCCCGGCTGTCCCCCGGTCCCCCGGCTGTTCCCTGGTCCCCCGGCTGTCCCCCGGCTGTCCCCCGGCTGTCCCCTGGTCCCCCGGCTGTCCCCTGGTCCCCCAGCATGTCCCCTAGTCCCCCGGCTGTCCCCTGGTCCCCCGGCTGTCCCCTGGTCCCCCGGCTGTCCCCTGGTCCCCCGGCTGTCCCCTGGTCCCCCAGCATGTCCCCTAGTCCCCCGGCTGTCCCCTAGTCCCCCGGCTGTCCCCTAGTCCCCCGGCTGTCCCCTAGTCCCCCGGCTGTCCCCTGGTCCCCCGGCTGTCCCCTGGTCCCCCGGCTGTCCCCTAGTCCCCCGGCTGTCCCCTGGTCCCCCGGCTGTCCCCTAGTCCCCCGGCTGTCCCCTGGTCCCCCGGCTGTCCCCTGGTCCCCCGGCTGTCCCCTGGTCCCCCGGCTGTCCCCTGGTCCCCCGGCTGTCCCCTGGTCCCCCGGCTGTCCCCTGGTCCCCCGGCTGTCCCCTGGTCCCCCGGCTGTCCCCGGTCCCCCGGCTGTACCCCGGTCCCCCGGCTGTACCCCGGTCCCCCGGCTGTACCCCAGTCCCCGGGTGTGGCTGAAACAGACAAACCCACTCATTTGAAGAGGTGTTCTCATGCTGCTGAAGTTATAGTGTATCTGCGGGCCTGTCAGTGGCCGGACCAGTGAAACACCCAGTCCGACAGCACTGTGGAGGAGGGGCGGTGTGTGACAGCGAGCTGCCACTGTGTCAGATCTCTGGGACGTGGTGTCTTCTCTGTCACACACACCTTCGCTGGCCTTCCTGTAGAGCCAAAAGAAACCACTGCGTCACTTGTTTTTCTGTGTGTGTGCGCGTGTGTGCGCGCGTGTGTGTGTGTGTGTGTGTGTGTGTGTGTACTTTTTGATTGATAATCCCTGCAATAGGCAGAGCTAGGGGATTTATCAGAGTTCAGGCTGCTCATTGGAACTATACAACACTACTGCTAATAAATAACCCCATCTGAGAATATTGACCCTCTGCCGGGGAGAATTCTGGGTCATTTCTCCAGGCTCCATATCTGATCGTCCCACAAAGTTAGAGGGAGAGCGAGGGATACGGGAGGAATGAGGTGGTCAGAATTCAATTACTGAAAAGGTTACTATTGTTGGGGGGATATATTATACTATTTCACTACGTTTTCTTTCTCCCATCCCTCTCTTTCTCTTTCTCCCGTCCCTCTCTCAGGTCTAGGTATTAGTCAGCTCTCCTCCTGGGGGAGCTGTTGTTATAATGGATGTGTGGTCTGACTCTTTCACCTATAATGATGCCAGTCCAGTCCACACTGTCAGCTGTAATGGTAGTGGATGGCAGCAGCAGTCCACTGCTCAGTCTGTTATCCAGCTGAGGTGAAATGGTGCTTGTTGCTATGGCAGTAGGTAGAGGGGGTTTTGGTAGAAGGCGTTGCTATGGCAGTAGGTAGGGAGTAGGGTAGATGGTTGAGGGGGTTTTGGTAGAAGGCGTTGCTATGGCAGTAGGTAGGGAGTAGGGTAGATGGTTGAGGGGGTTTTGGTAGAAGACGTTGCTATGGCAGTAGGTAGGGAGTAGGGTAGACGGTTGAGGGGGTTTTGGTAGAAGACGTTGCTATGGCAGTAGGTAGGGAGTAGGGTAGATGGTTGAGGGGGTTTTGGTAGAAGGCGTTGCTATGGCAGTAGGTAGGGAGTAGGGTAGATGGTTGAGGGGGTTTTGGTAGAAGGCGTTGCTATGGCAGTAGGTAGGGAGTAGGGTAGATGGTTGAGGGGGTTTTGGTAGAAGGCGTTGCTATGGCAGTAGGTAGGGGGTTTTGGTAGAAGGTGTTGCTATGGCAGTAGGTAGGGAGTAGGGTAGATGGTTGAGGGGGTTTTGGTAGAAGGCGTTGCTATAGCAGTAGGTAGGGAGTAGGGTAGATGGTTGAGGGGGTTTTGGTAGAAGGCGTTGCTATGGCAGTAGGTAGGGAGTAGGGTAGATGGTTGAGGGGGTTTTGGTAGAAGGCGTTGCTATGGCAGTAGGTAGGGAGTAGAGTAGATGGTTGAGGGGGTTTTGGTAGAAGGCGTTGCTATGGCAGTAGGTAGGGAGTAGGGTAGATGGTAGAGGGGGTTTTGGTAGAAGGCGTTGCTATGGCAGTAGGTAGGGAGTAGGGTAGATGGTTGAGGGGGTTTGGTAGAAGGCGTTGCTATGGCAGTAGGTAGGGAGTAGGGTAGATGGTTGAGGGGGTTTTGGTAGAAGGCGTTGCTATGGCAGTAGGTAGGGAGTAGGGTAGATGGTTGATGGGGTTTTGGTAGAAGGCGTTGCTATGGCAGTAGGTAGGGAGTAGGGTAGATGGTTGAGGGGGTTTTGGTAGAAGGCGTTGCTATGGCAGTAGGTAGGGAGTAGGGTAGATGGTTGAGGGGGTTTTGGTAGAAGGCGTTGCTATGGCAGTAGGTAGGGAGTAGGGTAGATGGTTGAGGGGGTTTTGGTAGAAGGCGTTGCTATGGCAGTAAGTAGGGAGTAGGGTAGATGGTTGAGGGGGTTTTGGTAGAAGGCATTGCTATGGCAGTAGGTAGGGAGTAGGGTAGATGGTTGAGGGGGTTTTGGTAGAAGGCGTTGCTATGGCAGTAGGTAGGGAGTAGGGTAGATGGTTGAGGGGGTTTTGGTAGAAGGCGTTGCTATGGCAGTAGGTAGGGAGTAGGGTAGATGGGGTTTTGGTAGAAGACGTTGCTATGGCAGTAGGTAGGGAGTAGGGTAGATGGTTGAGGGGGTTTTGGTAGAAGGCGTTGCTATGGCAGTAGGTACGGAGTGGGGTCGATGGTTGCGGGGGTTTTGGTAGAAGGTGTTGCTATGGCAGAGGGTTGTTGTTGTTTTGAAGGAGGACTGTAATCATTACATCCAGGACTGATATTCCATCCGGGAGATAAAAGGGGGGTGGAGAGAACGACACGCGGGGGGGGGTGCAGAGAGCGACACGCGGGGGGGTGCAGAGAGCGACAGACAGCATTCAGGCTCTGCTGTGTTTAGTCCAGACAGCGTTCAGGCTCTGCTGTGTTTAGTCCAGACAGCGTTCAGGCTCTGCTGTGTTTAGTCCAGACAGCGTTCAGGCTCTGCTGTGTTTAGTCCAGACAGCGTTCAGGCTCTGCTGTGTTTAGTCCAGACAGCGTTCAGGCTCTGCTGTGTTTAGTCCAGACAGCGTTCAGGCTCTGCTGTGTTTAGTCCAGACAGCGTTCAGGCTCTGCTGTGTTTAGTCCAGACAGCGTTCAGGCTCTGCTGTGTTTAGTCCAGACAGCGTTCAGGCTCTGCTGTGCTGTAGCACTAAGATGTGGAGGCCAAGGGAACAGTCAGTGTGTTGTCTTGTTATCAGCTTGTCAGTTGGACTCAAAATGTCAAAACTGTGACAGAGTATTGATCTCTGGACTCTGACCCCATAAATGCAAGATGGGATGTTTTCCTCTGTATGTCAGCTGTTATTGCTGGCCTCAGGAAGATGCTGTGTCAATGTTCACGCTGGTGGAAAGAAATTGTAAAGCTTGGCTGTAATTTCTTCTCAACTTGACAAGAAAATGCCTGACACGGTCTATTGCCCGAGTCATCATTTAATGGTGCTGACAGATTAGATGTTGAGTGACTATTTTTCTCTCTCTGTCTGTGTGTCAATCTTTTATCTCTCTGAAACCCCCAGGTCTATAGGCTCAGAAAGAGAGTCTGAGACAGAGATGGAGAGAAGAGAGGGGTTCTGAGAGAGAGAAAGAAGAGAGGGATTCAGAGAGTCTGGGAGAAGAGAGGGGTTCAGAGAGTCTGAGAGAAGAGAGGGGTTCAGAGAGAGAGTGAGAGATGGAGAAGAAAGGGATTCAGAGAGTCAGAGATGGAGAGAAGAGAGGGGTTCAGAGAGTCAGAGATGGAGAGAAGAGGGGTTCAGAGAGAGAGTCTGAGAGATGGAGAGAAGAGAGGGGTTCAGAGAGAGAGTCTGAGAGATGGAGAGAAGAGGGGTTCAGAGAGAGAGTCTGAGAGATGGAGAGAAGAGAGGGGTTCAGAGAGAGAGTCTGAGAGATGGAGAGAAGAGAGGGGTTCAGAGAGAGAGTCTGAGAGATGGAGAGAAGAGAGGGGTTCAGAGAGAGTGAGAGATGGAGAGAAGAGAGGGGTTCAGAGAGAGTCAGAGAGATGGAGAGAAGAGAGGGGTTCAGAGAGAGAGTGAGAGCTGGAGAGAAGAGAGGGGTTCAGAGAGAGAGTCTGAGATGAAGAGAGGGGTTCAGAGAGAGTCTGAGACAGAGATGGAGAGAAGAGAGGGTCAGAGCTGGAGAGAAGAAAAGGTTTCAGAGAGAGAGTCTGAGAGATGGAGAGAAGAGAGGGTTTCAGAGAGTCTGAGAGATGGAGAGAAGAGAGGGGTTCAGAGAGATGGAGAGAAGAGAGGGTTTCCGAGAGAGAGTCTGAGAGATGGAGAGAAGAGAGGGGTTCAGAGAGAAAACACACTGGAAGAGGGGTCAGGCCTAGACCACTGAAATATAACGTAGCCACTCTATCAGAATGTTCCAGAACAGATAACAGGATGGAGGGTTTGGGCTGGGTGAGACTGGGAAGGCCCAGTCAGCAGGAGATGAACATCTAGCTGCAGTCTCTCACCAATAGTTCTACTACTGGGCCTCTATATGGGGAAGAAACTCCACGGGTGTAAAATACCTTAAAGTACTACTTACGTAGTTTTTGGGGTTATCTGTACTATACTATTTATAGTTTTGACAACTGTACTTTTTACCCCATTTTCCCTGACACCTAAAAGTACTGGTTACATTTTGAATGGTTAGCAGGACAAGAAAATTGTCAAATTTTTGCACTTCTCAAGAGAACATCCCTGGTCATCCCTACTACCCCTGATCTGGCAGACTCACTAAACACACATGCTTACTTTGTAAATGATGTCTGAGTGTTGGAGTGTGTCCCTGGCTGTCTGTAAATAAAAAGGTGCCGTCTGGGTTGCTTAATGTAAGGAATTTGAAATGATTTCTACATTTACTTTTGATACTTAAGTATATTTAAAACCAAGTACTTTTAGACTTTACCTCCAGGTGTATTTTACTGGGTGACTTTCACTTTACCTCCAGGTGTATTTTACTGGGTGACTTTCACTTTACCTCCAGGTGTATTTTACTGGGTGACTTTCACTTTACCTCCAGGTGTATTTTACTGGGTGACTTTCACTTTACCTCCAGGTGTATTTTACTGGGTGACTTTCACTTTACCTCCAGGTGTATTTTACTGGGTGACTTTCACTTTACCTCCAGGTGTATTTTACTGGGTGACTTTCACTTTACCTCAAGGTGTATTTTACTGGGTGACTTTCACTTTACCTCCAGGTGTATTTTACTGGGTGACTTTCACTTTACCTCCAGGTGTATTTTACTGGGTGACTTTCACTTTACCTCCAGGTGTATTTTACTGGGTGACTTTCACTTTACCTCCAGGTGTATTTTACTGGGTGACTTTCACTTTACCTCCAGGTGTATTTTACTGGGTGACTTTCACTTTACCTCCAGGTGTATTTTACTGGGTGACTTTCACTTTACCTCCAGGTGTATTTTACTGGGTGACTTTCACTTTACCTCCAGGTGTATTTTACTGGGTGACTTTCACTTTTACTTTTTTTCAAGTTTTCCAATTGGGTACTTTTTCCAATACTGTACTCTTCCACACATTCTCCTCCTGAAAGAGACTGGCTCTAAGTGCTATTTTCTCTCTGAAGTGTCAGATTGAGGCCACTGTAGAAGGATCTGTGGGCTACAGGGCATCTCCCTGCCTGCCATCAGCTGACTAGAAGGGTCTGTGGGCTACAGGGAATCTCACTGCCTGCCATCAGCTGACTGTAGAAGGATCTGTGGGCTACAGGGCATCTCCCTGCCTGCCATCAGCTGACTGTAGAAGGGTCTGTGGGCTACAGGGCATCTCCCTGCCTGCCATCAGCTGACTGTAGAAGGGTCTGTGGGCTACAGGGAATCTCCCTGCCTGCCATCAGCTGACTGTAGAAGGGTCTGTGGGCTACAGGGAATCTCCCTGCCTGCCATCAGCTGACTGTAGAAGGGTCTGTGGGCTACAGGGAATCTCCCTGCCTGCCATCAGCTGATTGTAGAAGAGTCTGTGGGCTACAGGGAATATCCCTGCCATCAGCTGACTGTAGAAGGGTCTGTGGGCTACAGGGAATCTGCCTGCCATCAGCTGACTGTAGAAGGGTCTGTGGGCTACAGGGAAATCTCCCTGCCATCAGCTGACTGTAGAAGGGTATGTGGGCTACAGGGAATCTGCCTGCCATCAGCTGACTGTAGAAGGGTCTGTGGGCTACAGGGAATCTCCCTGCCTGCCGTCAGCTGACTGTAGAAGGGTCTGTGGGCTACAGGGAATCTCCCTGCCTGCCATCAGCTGACTGTAGAAGAGTCTGTGGGCTACAGGTAATCTCCCTGCCTGCCATCAGCTGACTGTAGAAGGGTCTGTGGGCTACAGGGAATCTCCCTGCCTGCCATCAGCTGACTGGGTGGCTCGTTCTCAGTCATTTCCTGCATGGTAAAATCGAGAAGGGAAGTCGTAGATTTGGCATCAGTTTTCCTTTCCACTGTAAGCTTGGTTTATTCATGTCCATTTATAGAATGTTGTGTGTCATAGACATTTTGTTCTGAACAGCAAAATCCAATTATTTAGTCATAATTTGCCTGTAACCTCCCAATCTGATATACTGTAGGATGGCATGAATGGAGTGTGATGGAGATGAGTAACGTGGGGGGTCAGATAGCTGGCGAAGGCTTTTACATGAATGATGTGGGTTGGACTGTGGTTGACTGGACAGTTGTGGAAGTTGTACAACACCATTACATTCATCATAATGGACTGAAGTAGATCTCCTATTAGACTACTGAATGAACCCAGCTGGTTGTGAGTGAGAGAGTGAGAGAGAGAGAGAGAGAGAGAGAGAGAGAGAGAGAGAGAGAGAGAGAGAGAGAGAGAGAGAGAGAGAGAGAGAGAGAGAGAGAGAGAGAGAGAGAGAGAGAGAGAGAGAGAGAGAGAGAGAGAGAGAGAGAGAGAGAGAGAGAGAGAGAGAGAGAGAGAGAGAGAGAGAGAGAGAGAGAGAGAGAGAGAGAGAGAGAGAGAGAGAGAGAGAGAGAGAGAGAGAGAGAGAGAGAGAGAGAGAGAGAGAGAGAGAATAAAGAGCTGGAGGGGGGGAGAGGGAGAATAAAGATCTGGAGGGAGAGGGGGGGGGAATAAAGAGCTGGAGGGGGAGAGGGAGAATAAAGAGCTGGAGTGAGAGGATAAAGAGCTGTACAGAGAGGTAGAGTCATTCAGGTAGACAGAGGGAGAGTGAAAGAAACTGATATTAGTTCCATTTTGGCACAGAGCAGCCATTCCTGTGTTGTAATATGAGCCTCCACTACAGGACTGTTCCCCTCAGCAGAGAATGGCCTTTCATTCCCTGTTTCCTGTCAACTGGAATGGACTGTAAACCTCCCATTGAGTTATCAGTGCCACACACACACAGTGTATGTTATCAGTGCATGAGACCCAGAGGGTTGCTGGCTGCCCATTGGTTCAGCAGCAGTATTATTGTTGTGTTTTGGAACACCATGAAGGGGATTTAGATTGGGAGAAATATCACCTTCTCTATGATAACCTGTCTGGTAACCTTCTCTACGATAACCCTCATCACTCACTCAATCTCTCACACACTCTCTCACTCTCTCTCACACTCTCTCACTCTCTCACTCTCTCACTCTCTCTCTCTCTCACTCTCTCTCACTCTCTCACTCTCTCACACACACTCACTCTCTCACACACACTCACTCTCTCACACACACTCACTCTCTCACACACACTCACTCTCTCACACACACTCACTCTCTCACACACACACACACACACACACACACACACACACACACAGTAATTCCAGCACTCCTCCTACAGTGGAGGGATTTGATCAAGGTTTATATTGTGATGGAGATTAACTCTGAGAACCGAACCTAAAGCAGCAGAGAGAATCACAATGTGAGTCACATGAGCGAGCTAGCTCCGTATTACCTCAGTCGTCTTATAGCCGTGCAAAGGCCTCTGCTCAGTTGTGTGTGTGTGAGACTTAGTGATTCTCCCCATTTATACAACCTTTTCAATGTCTACTCAGATGTCTCATCCTAGTCAATACATTACCAGTAATGACTGGAATTCAATGTGTCCGTTTTCCTGACCGATGCACTGGTTGGGAGACCTTGGTGACTGTGTGACATGTCGGGTGGTGGTGGTGGTGGTGGTGGTGTGGATTGCCTGTTGTGTGTCGAGTGGTGGTGGTGGTGTGGATTGCCTGGTGTGTGTCGGGTGGTGGTGGTGTGGATTGCCTGGTGTGTGTCGGGTGGTGGTGGTGTGGATTGCCTGGTGTGTGTCGGGTGGTGGTGTGGGTTGCCTGGTGTGTGTCGAGTGGTGGTGGTGTGGATTGCCTGTTGTGTGTCGAGTGGTGGTGGTGGTGTGGATTGCCTGGTGTGTGTCGGGTGGATTGCCTGGTGTGTGTCGGGTGGTGGTGGTGTGTATTGCCTGGTGTGTGTCGGGTGGATTGCCTGGTGTGTGTCGGGTGGTGGTGGTGGTGGTGTGTGTGTGTCGGGTGGTGTGTGTGGGTTGCCTAAAGATCCTCCCCATTGGAATGAAGGAGAGGAGGACGGCTGGTTCTAGTCCAGGTTCTGTTTCATGTAAAGACATGTCTCAGTTACTTGGCTGGTGACCAAAACACTCTGTGTGTGTGTGTGTGTGAGACTGAGGGGGAAGCCTGGATGATGAAACGCGGGTGTCATCCCCTCTCCCGTCCCTACCCAGCCCGTCTCCATAGAGACCTATCTCACCCTGCCCGTCTCCATAGAGACCTATCTCACCCTGCCCGTCTCCATAGAGACCTATCTCACCCTGCCCGTCTCCATAGAGACCTATCTCACCCTGCCCGTCTCCATAGAGACCTATATCACCCTGCCCGTCTCCATAGAGAACTATCTCACCCTGCCCGTCTCCATAGAGACCTATATCACCCTGCCCGTCTCCATAGAGACCTATATCACCCTGCCCGTCTCCATAGAGAACTATCTCACCCAGCCATGGCACCAGGATGGGGGAGTGACTGAAACCCTCTGGATGCCTGGCAGCGGGTGGAACTCCCAGATGAAACACTGCTGTCTCGCTTTCTTTCATTTCTCTCTCTCTCTCATCTTTGAAACACACACACACACACCACACACACAGGCACTCATGTACTCCCACCGTCAGTGGGGACCCTGTTGTCAGACTGTAATACATTTCTCTCTGGAGGAGAGCTGTCCGTGTTTCTGATGAAATCCATAGACTCTTAACACCCTCTCTGCTCTCCTACAGAACACTGTCTCTGTCTGGTTCAACCTCATTTCTCTGACTGATGGTTATTTTCTACATTTCCACTCAATACATGAACATAATGGCTTATTGTCTTCTGAGTGTTCTTGTGATTTGTGTTATGGTGTGTAGACATGATTAATACCAATTCCACAGCTTTTCACTGAGCCAACATTGACTTCAGAGTGTGTGGCTGCGTGTGTACATGTGTGTTGCCTGCATGCTCGCGCAGGCTTCTGTGTGTGTGTGTGTGTGTGTGTGTGTGTGTGTACCACATCCCAGGCCTGGATAAAAACACAGAGAGCAGCATATTAGTGGGGTTTTGTTTATCACTATGGATGTTGTAATGATTATAATCCTCATTTAAAATGATGCTAACAGAGACAGGGTGGTGTGTGTGTGTGGTGGAGGTATGAACTAACCCCCCCCCCCCCCCCCCCCCCCCGGTTTCCTCTCCTTAGACGAGGGACACAAGCCTGGGGAATGTGGGTCATGGTCGGCACCAGCCACTAGGCACCTCACCACTGTGTGTGTGTGTGTAGAATAGGACTGTGATGATAAGCATTTCCTGCTGTAGAATAGAGATGTGATGATAAGCATTTCCTGCTGTAGACTAGTACTGTGATGATAAGCATTTCCTGCTGTAGACTAGTACTGTGATGATAAGCATTTCCTGCTGTAGAATAGGGATGTGATGATAAGCATTTCCTGCTGTAGAATAGGGATGTGATGATAAGCATTTCCTGCTGTAGACTAGTACTGTGATGATAAGCATTTCCCGCTGTAGACTAGTACTGTGATGATAAGCATTTCCTGCTGTAGACTAGTACTGTGATGATAAGCATTTCCTGCGGTAGACTAGGGCTGTGATGATAAGCATTTCCCGCTGTAGACGAGGACTGTGATGATAAGCATTTCCTGCTGTAGAATAGGGATGTGATGATAAGCATTTCCCGCTGTAGACTAGTACTGTGATGATAAGCATTTCCCGCTGTAGACGAGGACTGTGATGATAAGCATTTCCTGCTGTAGACGAGGACTGTGATGATAAGCATTTCCCGCTGTAGACGAGGACTGTGATGATAAGCATTTCCTGCTGTAGACGAGGACTGTGATGATAAGCATTTCCCGCTGTAGACTAGTACTGTGATGATAAGCATTTCCTGCTGTAGAATAGGGATGTGATGATAAGCATTTCCTGCTGTAGACGAGGACTGTGATGATAAGCATTTCCCGCTGTAGACTAGTACTGTGATGATAAGCATTTCCTGCTGTAGACTAGTACTGTGATGATAAGCATTTCCCGCTGTAGAATAGGGATGTGATGATAAGCATTTCCTGCTGTAGACCAGGGCTGTGATGATAAGCATTTCCCGCTGTAGAATAGGGATGTGATGATAAGCATTTCCTGCTGTAGACGAGGACTGTGATGATAAGCATTTCCTGCTGTAGAATAGGGATGTGATGATAAGCATTTCCTGCTGTAGAATAGGGATGTGATGATAAGCATTTCCTGCTGTAGACCAGGGCTGTGATGATAAGCATTTCCTGCTGTAGAATAGAGATGTGATGATAAGCATTTCCTGCTGTAGACTAGTACTGTGATGATAAGCATTTCCTGCTGTAGACTAGGGCTGTGATGATAAGCATTTCCCGCTGTAGACTAGGGCTGTGATGATAAGCATTTCCCGCTGTAGACTAGTACTGTGATGATAAGCATTTCCTGCTGTAGACCAGGGCTGTGATGATAAGCATTTCCTGCTGTAGACTAGGGCTGTGATGATAAGCATTTCCCGCTGTAGACTAGGGCTGTGATGATACAAGTATCGCAATATTTTTTTCCATTGCAAAAATGAAAACACAAAACAGACAACTCTTTGGTTCTTTAAAATCCTGCTGTATGTAACATATTGTATGCTATGGCTTGGAAAATAAATGTGTCTCTGGATGACAACATAATGATGTTTGTTTCCAACATTAGGGCTGTTCTAAAGAAGTTAAATCTGTTTTGTTTCATAGCTACAATACTAAGGAGTACAGTGATACTGGTGTCATTCCAGCCCAACTATAGACTACAGGATGGGAGCCCTCTGATACTCTATCAATACTGGTTAGCGCCTGATGGGCTAGCACCTGGGTAGCGCCTGATGGGCTAGCACCTGGGTAGCGCCTGATGGGCTAGCACCTGGGTAGCGCCTGATGGGCTAGCACCTGGTTAGCGCCTGATGGACTAGCACCTGGTTAGCGCCTGATGGGCTAGCACCTGGTTAGCGCCTGATGGGCTAGCACCTGGGTAGCGCCTGATGGACTAGCACCTGGGTAGCGCCTGATGGGCTAGCACCTGGTTAGCGCCTGATGGGCTAGCACCTGGGTAGCGCCTGATGGGCTAGCACCTGGGTAGCGCCTGATGGGCTAGCACCTGGGTAGCGCCTGATGGGCTAGCACCTGGGTAGCGCCTGATGGGCTAGCACCTGGGTAGCGCCTGATGGGCTAGCACCTGGGTAGCGCCTGATGGGCTAGCGCCTGATGGGCTAGCGCCTGGGTAGCGCCTGATGGGCTAGCGCCTGGTTAGCGCCTGATGGGCTAGCACCTGGTTAGCGCCTGATGGGCTAGCACCTGGTTAGCGCCTGATGGGCTAGCACCTGGGTAGCGCCTGATGGGCTAGCACCTGGGTAGCGCCTGATGGGCTAGCACCTGGGTAGCGCCTGATGGGCTAGCACCTGGGTAGCGCCTGATGGGCTAGCACCTGGGTAGCGCCTGATGGGCTAGCACCTGGGTAGCGCCTGATGGGCTAGCACCTGGGTAGCGCCTGATGGGCTAGCACCTGGGTAGCGCCTGATGGGCTAGCGCCTGGGTAGCGCCTGATGGGCTAGCGCCTGGGTAGCGCCTGATGGGCTAGCGCCTGGGTAGCGCCTGATGGGGTAGCGCCTGGGTAGCGCCTGATGGGCTAGCGCCTGGGTAGCGCCTGATGGGCTAGCACCTGGGTAGCGCCTGATGGGCTAGCACCTGGGTAGCGCCTGATGGGCTAGCACCTGATGGGCTAGCGCCTGGGTAGCGCCTGATGGGCTAGCACTGAGGGAACTTTATGAACTTGGCCAGATGATTCTGCATCTTTGTTGCATTCTTCACATATGAATTGGCACAGTATTTGGAAATGTGCACAGCTTTTCCTTCTACAGTAGCTACACATCAGATAGTGCCCATTGCATTTTCCTGTAAAGATTAAGAAAAAAAGGAGTAAAAAATCAGTAAGGAGTAAAAAATCAAATACAATTCTATGTATAGATAAATAGTTAATATTAGATTAAACAACTCCTTTTGTAAGATAAATGTTTTAAAATGATACATGTATGGAAACAGGTGAATTAACACTCGGTTAGCAGGCTCAAACAAGCTAAAACCCACATGGTAGCAAATACTAACTAGCAGAAATTGTTAACAAGTTAGAAATGATTTAAACACACTTTGCTGTAGGCTACTGATTACTAGTTAACAAAAAATGATGTATGTCATATAAAATATATTCACCCCACCCAGTATTCTAATCAAAACTTCCCAGAAAGCGTGTAGTCCTTGGCTCAGACAGTATAGTAGTGTGGGCTCAAAAGCATCTCATTAGCGTGCAAGATCTTGAGAATCAGCTGTACATGTGATGGAAGAATGCACTGTGCATACAGGGGGTTGCAATTCCATTGAATTGGGGATAGTTTAACCAAAATATGCCACAACACCTAGAATTGCCTTGTGTATCCCACAGAAGAAGGTTCACGGTTCTAAACCATCATTTTTGTATGAATTTAAGCAAAATTCCCCAAATTCCAGGGCTTAACTTCCCATGGAAAGTTTCCGACCCTTTGCAACACTACTCACTCACTCACACGTGCACACTCACACACCCTCCCTCTCTCTCGGCCGGCCTGGTTTGAGCTGTGCTTAATAATGTGTGTATTAGCCCTCTGGTAAAGGGATACAGATAATTACAGCCAACTGCTAATGATTTAAATAATGGTGTCTGGGATGATTCTGGGGGATTTTGAAGTGAGATCAATTAGACAAAGTATCAGACGTGTTATCTGTGTCTTGATCTAACACAGCCTGAGGCAGAGACTGCTTTTTGTCTTTCTCAGGGTAGCAGACACTTTCAGTAGGAACCTGCTTTTCTTTCATTAAACCCATCTCCTCTTCTCTCATTCCCCTCACCCCTCCTCACCTCTCCTCTTCTCTCCGTCCCCTCACCTCTTCTCTCATTCCCCTCACCCCTCCTCTTATCTCTGTCCCCTCTCCTATTCTGTCTCCTCACCTCTCCTCTCATTCCCCTCTCCTCTTCTCTCCGTCCCCTCACCTCTCCTCTTCTCTCCGTCCCCTCACCTCTCCTCTTCTCTCCGTCCCCTCACCTCTCCTCTTCTCTCCGTCCCCTCACCTCTCCTCCTCTCTCCGTCCCCTCACCTCTTCTCTCCGTCCCCTCACCTCACCTCTCCTCTTCTCTCCACCCCCTCTCCCCTCCTCTTCTGTCTCCTCACCTCTCCTCACCTCTCCTTTTCTCTCCGTCCCCTCACCTCTTCTCTCCGTCACCTCCCCTCACCTCTCCTCTTCTCTCCGTCTCCTCACCTCTCCTCTTTCCTCTCCTTGTTTTTTCTTTACCCTCATGATGCCTTCAATCACCTTTTTTCTCTGTTCTCCAGTCTCTTCAGCCCTGTCAGTTCTAGTCTCCAGTTGTGTTCCAGAGGTCTGGTATCATGCTCTGCGTCTGTTCAGCTAGTCTTTACTTCTCTGTTGAATCCCCTAGTAAGGATAGTTGCAGTAAATCCTAGAATGTCCAGAGGAATGAGAGTTCTCTTTCTCCCTGTGCTGGGCTTCCTGGGGCAGCAGAGGAACAATCCCTCAAATGGAGAAACAAAGACAGCCTTGTTAACGTGGTGCTGTGCAGAACTCTGCTCTCTCTGTGTGTAACCTCTCTCCTATTTCTGTCTTGTTCTCTATGTGTAACCTCTCTCTATTTCTGTCTCGTTCTCTGTGTGTAACCTCTCTCTTTCTGTCTCGTTCTCTGTGTGTAACCTCTCTCCTATTTCTGTCTCGTTCTCTGTATGTAACCTCTCTCCTATTTCTGTCTCGTTCTCTGTGTGTAACTCTCTCCTATTTCTGTCTCGTTCTCTGTGTAACCTCTCTCCTATTTCTCTCGTTCTCTGTTTGTAACCTCTCTCCTATTTCTCTCTCGTTCTCTGTGTGTAACCTCTCCTATTTCTGTCTCGTTCTCTGTGCGTAACCTCTCTCCGATTTCTGTCTCGTTCTCTGTATGTAACCTCTCTCCTATTTCTCTCTTGTTCTCTGTATGTAACCTCTCTCCTATTTCTGTCTCGTTCTCTGTGTGTAACCTCTCTCCTATTTCTCTCGTTCTGTGTAACCTCTCTCGTTCTGTGTGCAAACTCTTGATTTCTGTTTGCCTTCTCTCTTTCCTCTCTCTTCTCTCTCTGTCCACTCATTCTTTCACTCACTTTCTCTCCTCTCGCATTAGGACTAACACACACACACACACACACACACACACACACACACACACACACACACTGTCAGTTTCTTGGACGATTCTCACATACATCAAATATTCATTATGAATAATCCGTATTCATATCCATGCTCGCACATGCCTTTCTCAGGAAGAAACAAGGTCACACTCTTATTCCTAGGATGTGTTTAAACGTGCCTGTGTGTTTAGGCACGGTTGTGGTTCTCATGGCCTGTTAGCAAACTGTAGGATTAGTTCAGTGTGTGTGTTTGACCTCCCAGCCTCTGACCTCTCTGCCTCCATACCAGCACTTCTGCTCTCTGTCTACCTTTCTCTCGCTCTCTGTCTACCTTTCTCTCGCTCTCTGTCTACCTTTCTCTCGCTCTCTGTCTACCTCTCTCGCTCTCTGTCTACCTCTCTCGTTCTCTGTCTACCTCTCTCGTTCTCTGTCTACCTCTCTCGCTCTCTGTCTCTCATAGCCTGTTAGTTTGCTAACAGGCCATGAGAACCACAACCGTGCCTAAACACACAGACACGTTTAAACACATCCTCGCTCTCTGTCTACCTCGCTCTCTTCTTGTCGTAGTCACTGGAACAGAATTATGAACTCTGCACAATGAATAGATTAAAGTTTAATCTGCACATTTTGAATAGGAGGCAGTGAAACTGTTGGTTCAGTGTTTCCCCATTGGAATCCAGTCATAATTACTCTGGCTGGCAGACATATTACATCTCTCAGGGTGGAGCGGAGTGGGAACACACACACACACTCGTAGGGGTCTATCTGGGCCAGGTTAATAAAATGGGGGGTTGCTCCACAGTGCAGTTATTAATCATCCTTGCGTGAAGCGAGAGAAGGCCATACACCAGAGAAAATTACATTTGCGTAACGCAGCCTTTTAATCAGTGTGTGTGTGTGTGTGTGTGTGTGTGTGTGTGTGTGCGTGCGCGCGCTAGGGGTGTAACTGTTCACCAGACCCACAGTTTGGTATGTATTGTTGTTCTGGAGTTTGTTTCGGTACAGTGGAAGTGAAATGCCTACAGTTACTGTAGTTATTTCTGGTTGATTTAAGTGTTGGTCTTCCTGATTACAGATGTGATCTTTAGTCCTGTAAGGCCTGGTGACATCACCACCAGGAATAACAACACTTTGGATTCTCTTACATCAGAACTCACCATTACTCATCAACCACTCTGACTTGCAGTATGTGTGTGAAATCGATATGTAAACTTGGCTCAGACATTGTTTAGGTCTGTGTGCTGTTTTCTTCCCAAGACAAGAAGGTGCTGACTTGTGTGACATAAAGGGGTTGTGTCTGTAGCACGGTACTTGTCCTCTCCCACTCTGGGGGGTCATGTGATGAGCTGTCACTGTTAAGTAGCTCTCTGTGACCCTGGAGGTCCATCTGTCTGGAGTAAACGCAACACAAATGAAAGACAACTTTGGCTTTAGCTTGTGTCATGTCTTTACTATCATTAAACTGAAAACATAGTTTTCATCTGTAATTAGTATTACGCAATCAACTGATTAATCATGTAAATGTAATTAACTAGGAAGTCGCGGCATCAAGGAAAAATATTCAGATTACAAAGTTATCATTTCCTAAAATAACTTTTCAGATATTTTATCTGATCAATTAGTCTTCTGATTAATGAATGATTTACTTTACCTCACGTTAGTCTCATTCCAAACGTTGTAAATTGTTGGTTATCTGCACGAACCCAGTCTTCACTATGAGTCATCCATACATCAGTTGTCTTAAATCATTTATTTATTACTAACTAAGTAATTCACAGAAATGCATAAACAGACAAACAAACAAACAAACAAGGTAAATGTAATGATAGGAGGATGTGCCCTAGTGGGCTAAACTGGCATGGCGGCTTGTTAGACAAAAGGAGAAGTGGGGGTTGACTAAGTGACTACAGAGTGATAATTATAACAATTGAAATGCTAATCCTTTACACATGAACGCTCACTCATTCGGGAACAATTGCAATCAATATATATATTTACGCTCAGTGTGTCGTCTTGATCTCTGCTGAAAAGTTTTTCTTTTGTAGAATTGTCCTCTCTCTCTCTGTCTTGGTTATAGTGGAGAGTTCAGAGTGACATTCATTTGTTTCGTTATAGAGTGGATGTTTCGGCGGTTGTCGTTCTTCGCGTTCAATGATATCGAATTCCTAGCTGCAGACTAGTAATTAATATCAAAGACTTGTTCTTATTCTGTCAGTATCGATAGTCTAAGAGTTTAACCACGTGGGATGGTTAAAAGATTCAGCAATGGTCTGCAACCTTTGGCCTCCCCCAATGGAGAAAAACATGATGATCATTTCTCAAAGTTGGGTTTTATTCGGAATGACAGAGAAAAGGGCTGTCCCAGGAGGCCTGACCCTAACTGGGCTCAGGGGCTGTCCCAGGATGTCTGACCCTAACTCGGCTCAGGGGCTGTCCCAGGATGTCTGACCCTAACTGGGCTCAGGGGCGGTCCAGGATGTCTGACCCTAACTGGGCTCAGGGGCGGTCCTCTGATTTAGTTCAAATCAAAAGGGAATTGTATTTTTCTTCATTAAACAGTTCAAAATCATATTACACAATTATACAAACAGTATCATACTCACTCATTCATCTAATACAACAATTAGATGTAAACCTCATATCTGAGGCTATTATATAAACAGGATTCTTCACCGATCTTTTATACTTTCTCCGGAACATGAAAGTTCTGTGAGGTAGAAGGATTTACTCTCTCTATACTGTGTGTCCATGAGGAGATCCTCAGGGATTTACGACGTCTCTCTGACCACAGCAACCTAGTTGAAGGAGGAATGGGGGAGGCAGGGAGAGGGGGATGGGGCTTGCTATACCCAAAGAGGCCAACATCATGACACTTGCTACTATAGAGCGGGTACTACCTATTTGCTGTGTGTGAGCGGACGAAATTCATAACATCGCTTGAGCTATTTCATGAGGTGCTGAAACCCTCTATTCTTCACAGCCACTGACAATGGGTGCACATCCTCCACTATTAAACACATCCTCTACTATAAAACACATCCTCTACTATAAAACACATCCTCTACTATAAAACACATCCACTACTATAAAACACATCCACTACTATTAAACACATCCTCTACTATTAAACACATCCTCTACTATTAAACACATCCTCTACTATAAAACACATCCTCTACTATAAAACACATCCTCTACTATAAAACACATCCACTACTATAAAACACATCCACTACTATAAAACACATCCTCTACTATTAAACACATCCTCTACTATTAAACACATCCTCTACTATAAAACACATCCTCTACTATAAAACACATCCTCTACTATAAAACACATCCTCTACTATAAAACACATCCACTACTATAAAACACATCCTCTACTATTAAACACATCCTCTACTATAAAACACATCCTCTACTATTAAACACATCCTCTACTATAAAACACATCCACTACTATAAAACACATCCACTACTATAAAACACATCCTCTACTATAAAACACATCCTCTACTATAAAACACATCCTCTACTATAAAACACATCCTCTACTATAAAACACATCCACTACTATAAAACACATCCTCTACTATAAAACACATCCTCTACTATAAAACACATCCTCTACTATAAAACACATCCTCTACTATAAAACACATCCTCTACTATAAAACACATCCACTACTATAAAACACATCCTCTACTATAAAACACATCCTCCATCTCCACTCTGTATAGAATGTGATTATCCTGGCATAGGCTCTCTATAGGCTCTCTATAGAATGTGATTATCCTGGCGTAGGCTCTCTATAGGCTCTCTATAGAATGTGATTATCCTGGCGTAGGCTCCATGTGGATTGAGATCAAAGGGGATACTGAGAACAGACCCCAGAACATTCCCTGCTCGGCTAACTTCTCCTTCACAACCCTGACTGGGAGTCCTGGTCTGGCTCCATTGGGAATGGATCTGGGAATGGTTTGTGATGACAGACAGGTTGTTCCATGTCATTTCAACAAGCCATGACCCCCACCATGTCAGATTGTTCTGAAATCCTTTGTTAGAAACAGATGAGATGTTTGCCTGAGTTACACCAGGAATGCACAATCCCTCAATCAGTGCTCAGACTGTCCGCAATAGGCTGAGAGGCTGAACTGAGGGCTTTTAGGCCTGTTGTAAGGCAGGTCCTCACCAGACATCACTGGCAACAACGTCGCCTATGGGCACAAACGCACCGTCGCTGGACCAGACAGGACTGGCAAAAAGTGCTCCGTCATGGTCTGGGGCGGTGTGTCACAGCATCATTGGACTGAGCTTGTTGTCATTGCAGGCAATCTCAACGTTGTGCGTTACAGGGAAGACATCCTCCTCCCTCATGTGGTACCCTTCCTGCAGGCTCATCCTGACATGACCCTCCAGCATGACAATGCCACCAGCCATACTGCTCGTTCTGTGCGTGATTTCCTGCAAGTCAGGAATGTCAGTGTTCTGCCATGGCCAGCAAAGAGCCCGGATCTCAATCCCATTGAGCACGTCTGGGACCTGTTGGATCGGAGGGTCAGGGCTAGGGCCATTTCCCCCCAGAAATGTCTGGGACCTGTTGGATCGGAGGGTCAGGGCTAGGACCATTTCCCCCCATAAGTGTCTGGGACCTGTTGGCTCGGAGGGTCAGGGCTAGGGCCATTCCCCCCAGAAGTGTCTGGGACCTGTTGGATCGGAGGGTCAGGGCTAGGGCCATTTCCCCCCAGAAGTGTCCGGGAACTTGCAGGTGCCTTGGTGGAAGAGTGGGATAAACATCTCACTGCAAGAACTGGCAAATCTGGTGCAGTCCATGAGGAGATGCACTGCAGTACTTAATGCAGCTGGTGGCCACACCAGATACTGACTGTTACTTTTGATTTTGTCCCCCCCCTTTTGTTCAGGGACACATTATTCCATTTCTGTTAGTCACATGTCTGTGGAACTTGTTCAGTTTATGTCTGTTGTTGAATCTTATGTTCATACAAATATTTACACATGTTAAGTTTGCTGAAAATAAACTCAGATGACAGTGAGAGGACTTTTATTTTATTTTTTGCTGATTTTATGAATCCTAGAAATTAAAATTACCAAATTGGAGATCAAATTATATTTCAACAAAATGTTTCAGGAATGGTAATCATATCTGTTTGTAACAACAGAACATTCTGAGATGGTGTGTGTCGATATCCTCTTAATTTAGTTTTTTGAGGTGGAACGACCGTATAAGGTGGGGGGAAACCGGACCAAACTGGTTTCTTTACAGGAAGAGTAATCACTTTAACCTTTGTGTGTGTGTTGATTGGAAGCAGCTGTCTCTCACACATTACAGGACATTGGAGGTTAACAGCAGGGCAACGGGGCTAATTACCTCGGCACAGAGAGGATATAGTATAGCTTTACACAGTAGTCAATCATAGAGTAACACTGACAGACTGGACACACACACACACACACACACACAGTATGTTGAACACACACACACACGCACACTGTATGTTGACGACACAGATCTCTTGAGATTGCGTGAGTTCTTAGATAAGTGAAACTTCCATGACTCTAGTTGAAATGTCATCCTCAGTGAGATGTATACACAGGTCTACCACGCTAATCAATAGACTTACCTGTCCTACCATGAGTCAAGGAGGAGATGGAGGCATCAACCCAGTTGAGGTGCCTGACAAATCTGAGAGAACCACATTTGGAGCAAAAAGTTCATTCGTACCTCCCCCAAACGCAATGTGTCCATAGAAACCTTCTGTAGGATTGTTGAAAATGATGTAGGTGACCTACTGAAAGACAAACAGAAACACAAATCCTATGATAACCTGAGTAGAGACGAGAGAATGGCTCTTAAGGACTTAGTCAGATCCTTCCATTATCATGAACAGAATGTGACGGAGGAGGAATTTGTATACAAAACAAATGTGACTGTGTGAATGAATGTCGCTGACAACTATCTAAAGGTGGCTTCTATCGTAAACTGAATTGTGACCCAACCCTAGAATTCCAGCATAAATCTCATCCACAGTGGAAAGCTGTTTGGAATCAGGACAAATCAAACAAGAAGAAGCTGAATTTCTATGTGTGAAATTTCCTAAGTTACCAACTTTCTATACAGTTGCTAAATTACACAAACAAGTGTCTCCTCCCCCAGGTAGACCCAGTGTCTCGTCCCCCGGGTAGACCCAGTGTCTCGTCCCCCGGGTAGACCCAGTGTCTCGTCCCCCGGGTAGACCCAGTGTCTCGTCCCCCGGGTAGACCCAGTGTCTCGTCCCCCGGGTAGACCCAGTGTCTCGTCCCCCGGGTAGACCCAGTGTCTCGTCCCCCGGGTAGACCCAGTGTCTCGTCCCCCGGGTAGACCCAGTGTCTCCTCCCCCGGGTAGACCCAGTGTCTCCTCCCCCGGGGAGACCCAGTGTCTCCTCCCCCGGGGAGACCCATTGTAGCAGCAATCGACTCTGTGACATCCAACATTTCTACATTTGTGGATTACCACATTAAACCGATGGTTGAGAATCTCCCATCTTCTGTCAGACACTAGTCACATGACCTCATTGATAGAGGGCTTAGGAAGGATACCAGAGGGCACTCTGCTGGACACTTTTGATGTGGAGAGCTTGTACACTAACATCCCACACACTGGAGGCTTGCAGGCGCTGCAGCATGTCCTACAGCAGAGAGACTCCACTTGCTCCATCTAATGATTGCATCTTACAACTTACTGAACTGGTATTATCCCATAACTACTTTGTCTTTGAGTCAGACCTTTTCCTTCAAATTTGGGGTGTAGCCATGGGCTCCCCCTTTTCCCCCAACTATGCAAACCTGTATGTGGGACAATTTTAAGAAGCACTCCTTTATAAAACGGAGACACACCCCTTACTTTATAAAATAGTCCTATGGAAGAGATACATAGATGTCTTTGTGTTCTGGGAAGGAAGTCCGCGGGAGCTAAATTAATTCCAAACTCTACTAAACGAGAGCTCTGAATACCTCAAATTCACCATGCAGACTGATGAGAGAAAAATAAACTACCTGGACTTATGGATCATCAAAGAGTGATGCATTACACACAGACTTGTACACAAAGCCCACAGATCGCAATACCCTGCTACATGGGGGTAAAGGTCAAATGAAAAAGAATGTTCTACCATACAGCCAGTCATGCAGGGTTAAACCAATCTGTGGTCATCAGACAGATTTTGACAGCAATGCTAAAAAAAAAGACATTCAAAATGAGGCTACAAGGACAAAACTCTTGATGCTGCCATGATTAAAATATCTCAAAAACCAAGAGAGGAATGACTAAAAACTCAACCAAAGAAGAAAAACAACACAACCGTCTTTTGCACTAAGTACACCAAGGGTTCAGTGGAAATGAAAGCAATCCTGATAAAGCACTGGCATATTCTGCAATCAGACAACAAAAATCACACACCTCTTCAAGGAAACCCCACTGGTGGTCTATAAGTGTGGTCGTAATATTGGAGATAGTTTGGTGAGATCTGACCTGCCCCCTGAGCCCACTCAGACACTCTTGGAGACAGTTTGGTGAGATCTGACCTGCCCCCTGAGCCCACTCAGACACTCTTGGAGACAGTTTGGTGAGATCTGACATGCCCCCTGAGCCCACTCAGACACTCTTGGAGACAGTTTGGTGAGATCTGACATGCCCCCTGAGCCCACTCAGACACTCTTGGAGACAGTTTGGTGAGATCTGACATGCCCCCTGAGCCCACTCAGACACTCTTGGAGACAGTTTGGTGAGATCTGACATGCCCCCTGAGCCCACTCAGACACTCTTGGAGACAGTTTGGTGAGATCTGACATGCCCCCTGAGCCCACTCAGACACTCTTGGAGACAGTTTGGTGAGATCTGACATGCCCCCTGAGCCCACTCAGACACTCTTGGAGACAGTTTGGTGAGATCTGACCTGCCCCCTGAGCCCACTCAGACACTCTTGACACCTAACCCAAATGGGAATGACAAACGTGGCTCATGAGCACAGTGCAATAGCACTATAAAACGTTTTTCTTCAGACACCCACATACAGGTTGAAAGATCCCTGTGAGGGGATCATCTCATGCAAGACCACGGGAGTAATCCATCTCATCACCTGTTCATGTGGAAAAGCCTACGTAGGACAAACGAAAAGACAATTAAAAAAACGCATAGCTGGACCCTGCAGCTCAATCGGGTGTAAGAACATTGACTATCCAGTAGCAGCTCACTTTGTTGAAGCTAACCATTCAATCTCCTCCCTCAAATACACAGGCATTGAGCATGTTGCTCTACCAAGGAGAGGAGGTAACATGGAGATCCTACTACCACAAAGAGAGGGTTACTGGATATCCTGTCTTTAAACATTGACCCTACTGGTCTGAATATTGACTTTGATCTCAGGCCGTTCTTAGGAACAAATCTTATAAATCGATATTCTTTCTACAGTTTATCAGCGAACACCTACTATGTTCCCCCTGTTGATGATGCTCATTATACATTAAGGTTGAACCAAAATATGACATGTAACAAATCTGAAATTAAATACGTAACAATTATGTGAAACTGAGTTAAACAATAATGTATGTTGATGCTAATTCGATGTACAATATTCCATGATGTTTCTATATGATAACAATAGCATAATATATTTCATATGCCATATACCTTTTTAAATGTATTTTTATGTACAGTTTCACCCCTCACTATTGTCATTGGTTGCACCAAACACACTGTTCGTCTACTTAACCTGGTTCAAGTGTTGGTGACATTACCTTGAGAGGCACGGCGATGCTGAAACGTTGGTAAATACCAGTAAACTGCTGGGAGTTCATACATGGAGTCTGGAACTTTCTTTACTTTGGTAGTTCATAGTTTATTTGCCTTTAGTCAGCACCTCCACACAAACACATTTTCCTGGGTGTGCGCCAGCTCATGTTTTTACACACACACACACACACACACACACACACACACACACACACACACACACACACTGTATGTTGAAGACACACACACAGAAACCAATAGGCCGAATCTCTGAAACCCACAACCCCAATCTCCCCAACCCCCAGTCAGTCAGACGGTCACATTGCGATATGAGAAACCACATCACATGGTTTATATGACTTATATTATGACTAAAATATTTCTGCTGTGTGTGTTCTTTTGGAGTTGTGTGGGCTAAGCAGCCGAGAGAGAAGGTTTTGTCCAGAGTTGTGAAAGAGGAATCAAATGTTCAGCCTTGTGCTGATGAAGGAACACACACCCTGATGAGTGACAGTCGTCACGCAGCGCCTCACAACACTCTGAGTGCTGACAATAACAACTAATGCAGCCCCATCAGGTGACACACACAGTGCAATGCTGTGCAGGCATCTTAGGAGACCTCTCCTCACATAGCGCTGATGACATGTGGGGGGCGGGGAGGGGATGCAGGGAGGGGGGGGTGGTGCAGGGAGTTCATGGGACAGTTACCCAGCTCTAATCTGGAACTGGACTCCAACAATCACAAAGACCCAGTGAGAGCTGCAACTGTGGTGTCTAGCTCTACTATTTCATCACAACAAAGACCCAGTGAGAGCTGCCACTGTGGTGTCTAGCTCTACTATTTCATCATATCAAAGACCCAGTGAGAGCTGCCACTGTGGTGTCTAGCTCTACTATTTCAGCATATCAAAGACCCAGTAAGAGCTGCCACTGTGGTGTCTAGCTCTACTATTTCATCATAACAAAGACCCAGTGAGAGCTGCCACTGTGGTGTCTAGCTCTACTATTTCAGAATATCAAAGACCCAGTGAGAGCTGCCACTGTGGTGTCTAGCTCTACTATTTCATCATATCAAAGACCCAGTGAGAGTTGCCACTGTGGTGTCTAGCTCTACTATTTCATCATATCAAAGACCCAGTGAGAGCTGCCACTGTGGTGTCTAGCTCTACTATTTCATCATATCAAAGACCCAGTGAGAGCTGCCACTGTGGTGTCTAGCTCTACTATTTCATCATATCAAAGACCCAGTGAGAGTTGCCACTGTGGTGTCTAGCTCAACTATTTCATCATATCAAAGACCCAGTGAGAGCTGCCACTGTGGTGTCTAGCTCTACTATTTCATCATATCAAAGACCCAGTGAGAGCTGCCACTGTGGTGTCTAGCTCTACTATTTCATCATATCAAAGACCCAGTGAGAGCTGCCACTGTGGTGTCTAGCTCTACTATTTCATCATAACAAAGACCCAGTGAGAGCTGCCACTGGTGTCTAGCTCTACTATTTCATCATATCAAAGACCCAGTGAGAGCTGCCACTGTGGTGTCTAGCTCTACTATTTCATCATAACAAAGACCCAGTGAGAGCTGCCACTGTGGTGTCTAGCTCTACTATTTCATCATATCAAAGACCCAGTGAGAGCTGCCACTGTGGTGTCTAGCTCTACTATGTCCCTCATAATGGTTTCTCAGAGAGCTTACTTCACTTGGGCTTTTGTGAGTAGACTGGAGGGCAGAGCCTGAGTCCCAGTTTGTGTTGATTCTCACTCTGTCCCTCTGTTCTGTCCTCATGAAACATTGTTATGCACTGATTAATACTGTAGACCATCATCATTGTGGTGGTCTGAGCTCTAACACCATGTATAGAGCTTTTAGGACTGTTTGTTTTCTTCAAAAGCCTTCAAGACTGAGTCAGAGCTGTTATGCTGTGTGTCTGTTTGATCCACGTAGAAGTTGCCCTTTGTCACAGGTCCAAAATCAGCTTACTTACATAGCTTCCTTAACTTCCGTTAGGAGGAAAAATACCAACTGACCTTAAGTCAGTGTGTAAATGTAACTTCATTCTCCTCATGGGCTTAAGTGTCCTGACAAGCCCCAGAACTCACTGAGATATTATCACGTTGTTCCCACAGAGGTATTTCAGGAACGGACTGAAGTCATATCTGGGTTGCCTTGGGCAAGAACACACTGTCTTACTAATACAGAACAGAAGAGAGGAGAACAGGACAGTGGAACAGAGGAGTAGAACAGAACATTGTGTTTCTCTGTTGAGCTGTTCCTGTTGGGCTGGTACTGGCAGAACATCAGGTGTGCCTTCTACCTAATCCCCTGAGAGAGAACTTAAGGCAGGCAGTGTTGGTATATTGTAAATGTCTTCATGGCTGGTTTGCATCAGTGCCTGGGGAGGAGCCATCAAATCAAATTTTATTTGTCACATACACATGGTCAGCAGATGTTATTGGTCACATACACATGGTTAGCAGATGTTAATGGTCACATACACATGGTTAGCAGATGTTAATGGTCACATACACATGGTTAGCAGATGTTAATGGTCACATACACATGGTTAGCAGATGTTATTGGTCACATACACAGGGTTAGCAGATGTTATTGGTCACATACACATGGTTAGCAGATGTTAATGGTCACATACACATGGTTAGCAGATGTTAATGGTCACATACACATGGTTAGCAGATGTTAATGGTCACATACACATGGTTAGCAGATGTTAATGGTCACATACACATGGTTAGCAGATGTTATTGGTCACATACACAGGGTTAGCAGATGTTATTGGTCACATACACATGGTTAGCAGATGTTATTGGTCACATACACATGGTTAGCAGATGTTAATACGAGTGTAGCGAAATGCTTGTGCTTCTAGTTCCCACCGTGCAGTAATATCTAACAAGTAATCTAACCTATTAACTACCTTATACACACAAGTGTAAAGGAATGAATAAGAATATGTACATATAAATATATGGATGAGCGATGGCCGAACGACATAGGCAAGATGCAGTAGATGGTATAGAGTACAGTATATACATATGAGATGAGTAATGTAGGGTATGTAAACATTATAGAAAGTGGCATAGGACCAATAAGGACTGTATTATCTCCCCACCCCCCCGCTCCAGCAGCCTCCCTGCTGAGTGGCAAATCATCTGGAAGTATGGAGCAAAATATCAATTATTGACTTGGTCCCAGATCTGTCTTAGCCTGGTCCCAGATCTGTCTTAGCCTGGTCCCAGATCTGTCTTAGCCTGGTCCCAGATCTGTCTTAGCCTGGTCCCAGAGCTGTCTTAGCCTGGTCCCAGAGCTGTCTTAGCCTGGTCCCAGAGCTGTCTTAGCCTGGTCCCAGAGCTGTCTTAGCCTGGTCCCAGAGCTGTCTTAGCCTGGTCCCAGAGCTGTCTTAGCCTGGTCCCAGAGCTGTCTTAGCCTGGTCCCAGAGCTGTCTTAGCCTGGTCCCAGAGCTGTCTTAGCCTGGTCCCAGAGCTGTCTTAGCCTGGTCCCAGGTATGTCTTAGCCTGGTCCCAGGTATGTCTTAGCCTGGTCCCAGGTATGTCTTAGCCTGGTCCCAGGTATGTCTTAGCCTGGTCCCAGGTATGTCTTAGCCTGGTCCCAGGTATGTCTTAGCCTGGTCCCAGAGCTGTCTTAGCCTGGTCCCAGAGCTGTCTTAGCCTGGTCCCAGGTATGTCTTAGCCTGGTCCCAGGTATGTCTTAGCCTGGTCCCAGGTATGTCTTAGCCTGGTCCCAGGTATGTCTTAGCCTGGTCCCAGGTATGTCTTAGCCTGGTCCCAGGTATGTCTTAGCCTGGTCCCAGGTATGTCTTAGCCTGGTCCCAGGTATGTCTTAGCCTAGTCCCAGGTATGTCTTAGCCTGGTCCCAGGTATGTCGTAGCCTGGTCCCAGGTATGTCGTAGCCTAGTCCCAGGTATGTCTTAGCCTGGTCCCAGGTATGTCGTAGCCTAGTCCCAGGTATGTCTTAGCCTGGTCCCAGGTATGTCTTAGCCTGGTCCCAGGTATGTCGTAGCCTAGTCCCAGAGCTGTCTTAGCCTGGTCCCAGGTATGTCGTAGCCTAGTCCCAGGTATGTCGTAGCCTGTTCCCAGGTATGTCTTAGCCTGGTCCCAGGTATGTCGTAGCCTAGTCCCAGGTATGTCTTAGCCTGGTCCCAGGTATGTCTTAGCCTGGTCCCAGGTATGTCGTAGCCTAGTCCCAGGTATGTCTTAGCCTGGTCCCAGGTATGTCTTAGCCTGGTCCCAGGTATGTCTTAGCCTGGTCCCAGGTATGTCGTAGCCTGGTCCCAGGTATGTCTTAGCCTGGTCCCAGGTATGTCTTAGCCTGGTCCCAGGTATGTCGTAGCCTAGTCCCAGAGCTGTCTTAGCCTGGTCCCAGGTATGTCTTAGCCTGGTCCCAGGTATGTCGTAGCCTAGTCCCAGAGCTGTCTTAGCCTGGTCCCAGGTATGTCGTAGCCTAGTCCCAGAGCTGTCTTAGCCTGGTCCCAGGTATGTCTTAGCCTGGTCCCAGGTATGTCGTAGCCTAGTCCCAGGTATGTCTTAGCCTGGTCCCAGGTATGTCTTAGCCTGGTCCCAGGTATGTCTTAGCCTGGTCCCAGGTATGTCTTAGCCTGGTCCCAGGTATGTCGTAGCCTGGTCCCAGGTATGTCTTAGCCTGGTCCCAGGTATGTCTTAGCCTGGTCCCAGAGCTGTCTTAGCCTGGTCCCAGGTATGTCGTAGCCTGGTCCCAGGTATGTCGTAGCCTAGTCCCAGGTATGTCGTAGCCTAGTCCCAGGTATGTCTTAGCCTGGTCCCAGGTATGTCTTAGCCTGGTCCCAGGTATGTCGTAGCCTAGTCCCAGAGCTGTCTTAGCCTGGTCCCAGGTATGTCGTAGCCTGGTCCCAGTTACTGACTGTTTTCATCCCTTCTAATAAAGGAGATGAAGAGGTTTATGAACCAGGTAAAGGTCAAAGTGCTCATAGAGAAGCTACAGAGATCATGGTGGTGGTGTGGTCTGATTTTTTTACGCTTCATTCATGTTTCTACTGAGGATGTTGCTTTGTTCTCTGGGTCAGAAGGAATGTATCAACTTTGGGTCACAGCCAAAGTTTTTGGTTAGGTCTCACAACAACCCACCCAAAAGTTTTGGAAAAAAGTTTGTGAATCGTTGTGAGTTTTTGCAAAGACGAGTTTCTCTGCCCCCATGCTGAGGGCGTACCCATAATGCAACAGGACGTACCCGTAATGCAACAGGACACCTTTGTTACCTTGGCACTGTGCCACTCCTCTCAACCTCTCTTCGAATCCCTTTGATTCCAGGAGAGTTTGACTACCGAAAACCTGTAGGCAGGGATGAAAGGATGAGGGGAGGAGAGAAGAGGAGTTTGCCTGCAAAGCGAATGCTGCAAACGCTTCTTTCTTTTGAAAAAAAAAACAACTTGTTTTATCGGCCGTGTCAAATTCACTGATCCACATCTCAACATCTGAGGGGAGTTTGGGGAGCGGGTGAATTGATTTTCCCTCCTTTATATTTAGTGGGAAGGATGAGGATGAATAACAATGAAAGAATGGAAGGTAGAAACGCTGAAGTAGAACTGAATAACTTAGTGCTAAAAAATATAAAAAATAATTCTGAGGATGTTATTAAACGTTGTTAACCTTAATGTCTTCATGTTTATTTCATGTCTTATTAGCTGTTGAAACGTCCCCTCGGGCCTGTCTGTGATGACTAAGTTACAAAGCCACAGAAAGACTAATAGAATGGAATGATTAAGATTAAGAACTAATTATATATTTTCCCCTTATCTGTATATTTCTATCTCTCTCTTCTCCCCCTCTCACTCCTTCCTTCCTCTTCTTCTATCTCTCTCTTCTCCCCCTCTCACTCCTTCCTTCCTCCTATCTCTCTCTTCTCCCCCTCTCACTCCTTCCTTCCTCTTCTTCTATCTCTCTCTTCTCCCCCTCTCACTCCTTCCTTCCTCTTCTTCTATCGCTCTCTTCTCCCCCTCTCACTCCTTCCTTCCTCTTCTTCTATCTCTCTCTTCTCCCCCTCTCACTCCTTCCTTCCTCTTCTTCTATCTCTCTCTTCTCCCCCTCTCGCTCTCTTTCTTTCTTTACCAAGTTACAAAGAGACATAAAGAGTAACAGAATAATTTTTCTCTTCCTCTCCTCCAGAGATGGCGTGGCGGTGGGTCCTGGCTGCCATCTTGGCGACGTCGTCTCTCTCCCTCCTCGGCTCCGCCTACGACGAGTTCACCTCCGACACCCTCATCAATAACGTAGTCCAGGACCCAATCACCAGCCGGCTGTACGTGGGCACGGTCAATGCCCTCTACCAACTGGACCAATCCCTGCACCCCGAGGCACACACCAGAACAGGACCCGAACTGGACAACCGCCAGTGTACCCCGCCCGTGACTTCCTGTGAGGAAGCAGTGGAGACAGACAACCATAACAAACTGCTCCTCATCCATCCATCCAAAGACACCTTGATAGTGTGTGGGAGTCTGTACAGAGGAATCTGTTCTCTGAGGAACCTGTCTAATGTGGAGCAGCTGCTGTACTTCAGCGATACGAAAGGAGAGAAGTCGTACGTGGCCAGTGCTGAGGAGAGTGTGTCGGTAGTAGGGGTCATGTCTTACTACTTCAAGGACAAGGGGAACTTCACCGTCTTCCTGGTAGGTGGACGAACCGCTCCGTGATATATCACAGTAATAATAATGTCATTTAGCAGACACTTTTAGTCAAAGCGACTTGTATAAATGTTTTACATATTGGGTGGTCCCAGGAATCAAACCCACTATCCTGGCGTTGCAATCGCAATGCTGATGTCGTATTGGGAATTAAAATTGTAAAGGTACTAGATAATAGAATTTCCCATGTTCTGTTCCCTCGGTCTCGTCCTAGGTGTGTAAAGGTTATGTCAGCCATGACAGCACCAAGCTGAACCATGTTGTATTTACTTCCTGGTCATCATGGTAACTCGTATTTGCCCCTCTCTGTTCTCTTCAGGTGGCTAAGGGCTACGGCAGCCATGACAGCACCAAGCTGATCAGCACCCGTATCCTCCAGGTCCACAGTGACTGGGTGTTGTTCGAAAGCATCATTGAGGCCTCGGCCGTCCAGTCCAACCCCTTCACACTGCGCTACCTCCATGACTTCAGACACGTCTTCAAGGTGAGAGAGACGGAGAAAATCCTTCTACACACACAGCAGTGTGAAACATCCCCTCAGGGCTGTGAATACAACGCCAGAAAGAGACTGAAAGATGAATAATGATTCATGGAACTCATTCTCTTCTATCTCATTCTTTCTCTCTCCTCTATTTCCATCTCTCGTCTTCCAGGACGAGGGCTTTGTCTACTTCCTGTTCTCCAGAACCCTGGGCGCCCAGGATTCAGGAACCAAGAACTTCACCTTTATCTCCAGGATGTGTGAGAACGACCACAACTACTACTCGTACACAGAGCTCCAGCTGAACTGCAGCGCGGGGAACAAGTACAACAAGGTTCAGGCAGCCTACGTGACCCTCCCAGGAGAAGCCCTGGCCAAGAATATGAGCTCCTCTGGCTGGTACGGACCGGTTGGAGCCCAGGATAAGGTATCTATTTATTTTCCCCCTCTAACAATTTAAACTTAATCCACTAACCAGTTCAATTCTATACCCCAATTCAATGATAAAACCCCTAATAGAATTGCCCTAAGGGGACAAATAGTTGTTTGAATAAGATTGAATCCCACAAATGAGTTTGGACAGATAAAGCGGCATTTCACCTTTACTTAAGGAGGCAAGTCTGAACCGTGAGAACAGTGAGTTAGGAACAGTGAGGTAGGAACAGTGAGGTAGGAACAGTGAGTTAGGAACAGTGAGTTAGGAACAGTGAGTTAGGAACAGTGAGTTAGGAACAGTGAGTTAGGAACAGTGAGTTAGGAACAGTGAGGTAGGAACAGTGAGGTAGGAACAGTGAGGTAGGAACAGTGAGGTAGGAACAGTGAGGTAGGAACAGTGAGGTAGGAACAGTGAGGTAGGAACAGTGAGGTAGGAACAGTGAGTCAGGAACAGTGAGTCAGGAACAGTGAGTCAGGAACAGTGAGTCAGGAACAGTGAGTCAGGAACAGTGAGTCAGGAACAGTGAGTCAGGAACAGTGAGTCAGGAACAGTGAGGTAGGAACAGTGAGGTAAGAACAGTGAGTTAAGAACAGTGACTGGTGTTTTCCTGTCAGGTTGTGTTTGTGGTGTTCAGCTCGGACGACGACAGCACCAGCTCGGCAGTGTGTATGTACCCACTGAGGGCCATCAACCAGAGACTGGTGGAGATCATAGGAGCCTGCTACAGCACCAAGGGACAAATAAACAACAAGTCTGCTGTCTACTCACCATACTCCTCCAAGTCAGACGAGCTGTGTAAAATTGAAAAAGAGGTTTGTAGCCTTACCAGTCCCTCCAGTCAAGGGCAGTCGTACTGTATGTCCTTTCGTATGGAGAGCGAGAATGTACGTGCTGTCAGTTTTGAAGCAATTGATGGTTTTCTAGTTTACCTTGACGTTATGGTCGTTGCTCTTCTACAGGATGTAGATATAATGTATTAACTGCTACATTATCACTTCTACCTACTAGTGAGATAATGTATCTGACATTGATTCCTTCCCTCTTCAGAAGGGCATGGTGACCAATCAAAAGTGTGGTGCTGAGTTCCTGCCCTCCCCGCTGGCCAGCAGGGCAGAGTTCGCCCTGGCAACCGACCCTGTTTTCACCAAGAAGGGCCTGATGACCGCTGTGGCCGTCGCTGTGGAAACAGAGCACGCCGTTGCCTTCCTGGGGACTACTTTAGGAGAGGTACTAGCTAACAGTGATGAACATTCCAAGTCTTTTCGTTGAGCCGGGTCTTTTGGCTCCCAAACAGATCTTTGATCAGTAATTCTTACAAACGGATGAAAAACCATGAACAATATGACATCTAAAGCCTAAAGGGTTGCCTTCCATTATGTCAAATTGTGACATGAGTTCAATTCAATAGTTTACGTGACATTTTTTTTCACCTTTGCAAAAACAATTAACTGAACTCCAGATAATGTTTGAGTTACCATCTTCAGAGAGTGTTTATCTAACTGAACTCCAGATAATGGTTAAATTACCATCTTCAGAGAATGTTTATCTAACTGAACTCCAGATAATGGTTAAATTACCATCTTCAGAGAATGTTTCTGTAACTGAACTCCAGATAATGGTTAAATTACCATCTTCAGAGAATGTTTCTCTAACTGAACTCCAGATAATGGTTGTCTTGAGCTCAAACGGCAGGAGTCACAGGGAGCCAATCAGGGAGACAAATTAAAAGCTCTTTCACAGATGAGATTCAGTTCCCGACGTTCCCCCAAAACAGCCGTTCAAAAAGAGACGTTGGTTTGCAGATTATCTGTCACTACTAGCTACCACCTTTACTGTTGACCTGTCACTACTAGCTACCACCTTACTGTTGACCTGTCACTACTAGCTACCACCTTACTGTTGACCTGTCACTGCTAGGTACCACCTTACTGTTGACCTGTCACTACTAGGTACCACCTTACTGTTGACCTGTCACTACTAGCTACCACCTTACTGTTGACCTGTCACTACTAGCTACCACCTTAGTGTTGACCTGTCACTACTAGCTACCATCTTACTATCGACCTGTCACTGCTAGCTACCACCTTACTGTTGACCTGTCACTACTAGCTACCACCTTACTGTTGACCTGTCACTACTAGGTACCATCTTACTGTTGACCTGTCACTACTAGCTACCACCTTACTGTTGACCTGTCACTGCTAGCTACCACCTTACTGTTGACCTGTCACTGCTAGCTACCACCTTACTGTTGACCTGTCACTGCTAGCTACCACCTTACTGTTGACCTGTCACTGCTAGCTACCACCTTACTGTTGACCTGTCACTGCTAGCTACCACCTTACTGTTGACCTGTCACTGCTAGCTACCACCTTACTGTTGACCTGTCACTACTAGCTACCACCTTACTGTTGACCTGTCACTGCTAGCTACCACCTTACTGTTGACCTGTCACTGCTAGCTACCACCTTACTGTTGACCTGTCACTACTAGCTACCACCTTACTGTTGACCTGTCACTGCTAGCTACCACCTTACTGTTGACCTGTCACTACTAGCTACCACCTTACTGTTGACCTGTCACTGCTAGCTACCACCTTACTGTTGACCTGTCACTACTAGCTACCACCTTACTGTTGACCTGTCACTACTAGCTACCACCTTACTGTTGACCTGTCACTACTAGCTACCACCTTACTGTTGACCTGTCACTACTAGGTACCATCTTACTGTTGACCTGTCACTACTAGCTACCACCTTACTGTTGACCTGTCACTGCTAGCTACCACCTTACTGTTAACCTGTCACTACTAGGTACCACCTTACTGTTGACCTGTCACTACTAGGTACCACCTTACTGTTGACCTGTCACTGCTAGCTACCATCTTACTGTTGACCTGTCACTACTAGCTACCACCTTACTGTTGACCTGTCACTACTAGCTACCACCTTACTGTTGACCTGTCACTACTAGGTACCACCTTACTGTTGACCTGTCACTGCTAGCTACCATCTTACTGTTGACCTGTCACTACTAGCTACCACCTTACTGTTGACCTGTCACTACTAGGTACCACCTTACTGTTGACCTGTCACTGCTAGCTACCACCTTACTGTTGACCTGTCACTACTAGGTACCACCTTACTGTTAACCTGTCACTACTAGCTACCACCTTACTGTTGATCTGTCACTACTAGCTACCACCTTACTGTTGACCTGTCACTACTAGCTACCACCTTACTGTTGACCTGTCACTACTAGGTACCACCTTACTGTTGACCTGTCACTACTAGCTACCACCTTACTGTTGACCTGTCACTACTAGCTACCACCTTACTGTTGACCTGTCACTGCTAGCTACCACCTTACTGTTGACCTGTCACTACTAGCTACCACCTTACTGTTGACCTGTCACTACTAGCTACCACCTTACTGTTGACCTGTCACTACTAGCTACCACCTTACTGTTGACCTGTCACTGCTAGCTACCACCTTACTGTTGACCTGTCACTACTAGGTACCACCTTACTGTTAACCTGTCACTACTAGCTACCACCTTACTGTTGATCTGTCACTACTAGCTACCACCTTACTGTTGATCTGTCACTACTAGCTACCACCTTACTGTTAACCTGTCACTACTAGCTACCACCTTACTGTTGATCTGTCACTACTAGCTACCACCTTACTGTTGACCTGTCACTACTAGCTACCACCTTACTGTTGACCTGTCACTACTAGCTACCACCTTACTGTTGACCTGTCACTACTAGGTACCACCTTAATGTTGACCTGTCACTACTAGCTACCACCTTACTGTTGACCTGTCACTACTAGCTACCACCTTACTGTTGACCTGTCACTGCTAGCTACCACCTTACTGTTGACCTGTCACTACTAGCTACCACCTTACTGTTGACCTGTCACTACTAGCTACCACCTTACTGTTGACCTGTCACTACTAGCTACCACCTTACTGTTGACCTGTCACTGCTAGCTACCACCTTACTGTTGACCTGTCACTACTAGCTACCACCTTACTGTTGACCTGTCACTACTAGCTACCACCTTACTGTTAACCTGTCACTACTAGCTACCACCTTAGTGTTGACCTGTCACTACTAGCTACCACCTTACTGTTGACCTGTCACTACTAGCTACCACCTTACTGTTGACCTGTCACTACTAGCTACCACCTTACTGTTGACCTGTCACTACTAGCTACCACCTTACTGTTGACCTGTCACTACTAGCTACCACCTTAGTGTTGACCTGTCACTACTAGCTACCACCTTAGTGTTGACCTGTCACTACTAGCTACCACCTTACTGTTGACCTGTCACTACTAGGTACCACCTTACTGTTAACCTGTCACTACTAGCTACCACCTTACTCTTGACCTGTCACTGCTAGCTACCACCTTACTGTTAACCTGTCACTACTAGCTACCACCTTACTGTTAACCTGTCACTACTAGCTACCACCTTACTGTTGACCTGTCACTACTAGCTACCACCTTACTGTTGACCTGTCACTGCTAGCTACCACCTTACTGTTGACCTGTCACTACTAGCTACCATCTTACTGTTGATCTGTCACTACTAGGTACCACCTTACTGTTGACCTGTCACTGCTAGCTACCACCTTACTGTTGACCTGTCACTACTAGCTACCACCTTACTGTTGACCTGTCACTACTAGGTACCACCTTACTGTTAACCTGTCACTACTAGCTACCACCTTACTGTTGACCTGTCACTACTAGCTACCACCTTACTGTTGATCTGTCACTACTAGGTACCACCTTACTGTTGATCTGTCACTACTAGCTACCACCTTACTGTTGACCTGTCACTACTAGCTACCACCTTACTGTTGACCTGTCACTACTAGCTACCACCTTACTGTTGACCTGTCACTACTAGCTACCACCTTACTGTTGACCTGTCACTACTAGCTACCACCTTACTGTTGACCTGTCACTGCTAGCTACCACCTTACTGTTGACCTGTCACTACTAGGTACCACCTTACTGTTGATCTGTCACTACTAGCTACCACCTTACTGTTGATCTGTCACTACTAGCTACCACCTTACTGTTGATCTGTCACTACTAGCTACCACCTTACTGTTGATCTGTCACTACTAGCTACCACCTTACTGTTGACCTGTCACTACTAGCTACCACCTTACTGTTGACCTGTCACTACTAGCTACCACCTTACTGTTGACCTGTCACTACTAGCTACCACCTTACTGTTGATCTGTCACTACTAGGTACCACCTTACTGTTGATCTGTCACTACTAGCTACCACCTTACTGTTGATCTGTCACTACTAGCTACCACCTTACTGTTGACCTGTCACTACTAGCTACCACCTTACTGTTGACCTGTCACTACTAGCTACCACCTTAGTGTTGACCTGTCACTACTAGCTACCACCTTACTGTTGACCTGTCACTGCTAGGTACCACCTTACTGTTAACCTGTCACTGCTAGGTACCACCTTACTGTTGACCTGTCACTACTAGCTACCACCTTACTGTTGACCTGTCACTACTAGCTACCACCTTACTGTTGACCTGTCACTACTAGCTACCACCTTACTGTTGACCTGTCACTACTAGCTACCACCTTACTGTTGACCTGTCACTACTAGCTACCACCTTACTGTTGACCTGTCACTACTAGCTACCACCTTACTGTTGACCTGTCACTGCTAGCTACCACCTTACTGTTGACCTGTCACTACTAGCTACCACCTTACTGTTGACCTGTCACTACTAGGTACCACCTTACTGTTGACCTGTCACTACTAGCTACCACCTTACTGTTGACCTGTCACTACTAGCTACCACCTTACTGTTGACCTGTCACTACTAGCTACCACCTTACTGTTGACCTGTCACTACTAGCTACCACCTTACTGTTGACCTGTCACTACTAGCTACCACCTTACTGTTGACCTGTCACTACTAGGTACCACCTTAGTGTTGACCTGTCACTACTAGGTACCATCTTACTGTTGACCTGTCACTGCTAGCTACCACCTTACTGTTGACCTGTCACTACTAGCTACCACCTTACTGTTGACCTGTCACTACTAGGTACCACCTTAGTGTTGACCTGTCACTACTAGGTACCATCTTACTGTTGACCTGTCACTACTAGCTACCACCTTACTGTTGACCTGTCACTACTAGCTACCACCTTACTGTTGACCTGTCACTGCTAGCTACCACCTTACTGTTGACCTGTCACTGCTAGCTACCACCTTACTGTTGACCTGTCACTACTAGCTACCACCTTACTGTTGACCTGTCACTACTAGCTACCACCTTACTGTTGACCTGTCACTACTAGCTACCACCTTACTGTTGACCTGTCACTACTAGCTACCACCTTACTGTTGACCTGTCACTACTAGCTACCACCTTACTGTTGACCTGTCACTACTAGCTACCACCTTACTGTTGACCTGTCACTACTAGCTACCACCTTACTGTTGACCTGTCACTACTAGGTACCACCTTAGTGTTGACCTGTCACTGCTAGCTACCACCTTACTGTTGACCTGTCACTACTAGGTACCACCTTAGTGTTGACCTGTCACTACTAGCTACCACCTTACTGTTGACCTGTCACTACTAGCTACCACCTTACTGTTGACCTGTCACTACTAGCTACCACCTTACTGTTGACCTGTCACTACTAGGTACCACCTTAGTGTTGACCTGTCACTGCTAGCTACCACCTTACTGTTGACCTGTCACTGCTAGCTACCACCTTACTGTTGACCTGTCACTACTAGCTACCACCTTACTGTTGACCTGTCACTACTAGCTACCACCTTACTGTTGACCTGTCACTACTAGCTACCACCTTACTGTTGACCTGTCACTACTAGCTACCACCTTACTGTTGACCTGTCACTGCTAGCTACCACCTTACTGTTGACCTGTCACTACTAGCTACCACCTTACTGTTGACCTGTCACTACTAGCTACCACCTTACTGTTGACCTGTCACTACTAGCTACCACCTTACTGTTGACCTGTCACTACTAGCTACCACCTTACTGTTGACCTGTCACTACTAGCTACCACCTTACTGTTAACCTGTCACTACTAGCTACCACCTTACTGTTGACCTGTCACTGCTAGCTACCACCTTACTGTTGACCTGTCACTACTAGCTACCACCTTACTGTTGACCTGTCACTGCTAGCTACCACCTTACTGTTGACCTGTCACTACTAGCTACCACCTTACTGTTGATCTGTCACTACTAGCTACCACCTTACTGTTGACCTGTCACTGCTAGCTACCACCTTACTGTTGACCTGTCACTACTAGCTACCACCTTACTGTTGATCTGTCACTACTAGCTACCACCTTACTGTTGATCTGTCACTACTAGCTACCACCTTACTGTTGATCTGTCACTACTAGCTACCACCTTACTGTTGACCTGTCACTGCTAGCTACCACCTTACTGTTGACCTGTCACTACTAGCTACCACCTTACTGTTGACCTGTCACTACTAGCTACCACCTTACTGTTGACCTGTCACTACTAGCTACCACCTTACTGTTAACCTGTCACTACTAGCTACCACCTTACTGTTGACCTGTCACTGCTAGCTACCACCTTACTGTTGACCTGTCACTACTAGCTACCACCTTACTGTTGACCTGTCACTGCTAGCTACCACCTTACTGTTGATCTGTCACTACTAGCTACCACCTTACTGTTGACCTGTCACTGCTAGCTACCACCTTACTGTTGACCTGTCACTACTAGCTACCACCTTACTGTTGACCTGTCACTACTAGCTACCACCTTACTGTTGACCTGTCACTACTAGCTACCACCTTACTGTTGACCTGTCACTACTAGCTACCACCTTACTGTTGACCTGTCACTACTAGCTACCACCTTACTGTTGACCTGTCACTGCTAGCTACCACCTTACTGTTGATCTGTCACTACTAGCTACCACCTTACTGTTGACCTGTCACTGCTAGCTACCACCTTACTGTTGACCTGTCACTACTAGCTACCACCTTACTGTTGACCTGTCACTACTAGCTACCACCTTACTGTTGACCTGTCACTACTAGCTACCACCTTACTGTTGACCTGTCACTACTAGCTACCACCTTACTGTTGACCTGTCACTACTAGCTACCACCTTAGTATTGACCTGTCACTACTAGCTACCCCCTTAGTATTGACCTGTCACTGCTAGCTACCACCTTACTGTTGACCTGTCACTGCTAGCTACCACCTTACTGTTGACCTGTCACTGCTAGCTACCACCTTACTGTTGACCTGTCACTACTAGCTACCACCTTACTGTTGACCTGTCACTGCTAGCTACCACCTTACTGTTGACCTGTCACTACTAGCTACCACCTTACTGTTGACCTGTCACTACTAGCTACCACCTTACTGTTGACCTGTCACTACTAGCTACCACCTTACTGTTGACCTGTCACTACTAGCTACCACCTTACTGTTGACCTGTCACTACTAGCTACCACCTTACTGTTGACCTGTCACTACTAGCTACCACCTTACTGTTGACCTGTCACTACTAGCTACCACCTTACTGTTGACCTGTCACTACTAGCTACCACCTTACTGTTGACCTGTCACTGCTAGCTACCACCTTACTGTTGACCTGTCACTACTAGCTACCACCTTACTGTTGACCTGTCACTACTAGCTACCACCTTACTGTTGACCTGTCACTACTAGCTACCACCTTAGTGTTGACCTGTCACTACTAGCTACCACCTTACTGTTGACCTGTCACTACTAGCTACCACCTTACTGTTGACCTGTCACTACTAGCTACCACCTTACTGTTGACCTGTCACTACTAGCTACCACCTTACTGTTGATCTGTCACTGCTAGCTACCATCTTACTATCGACCTGTCACTGCTAGCTACCACCTTACTGTTGACCTGTCACTACTAGCTACCACCTTACTGTTGACCTGTCACTACTAGCTACCACCTTACTGTTGACCTGTCACTGCTAGCTACCACCTTACTGTTAACCTGTCACTACTAGCTACCACCTTACTGTTGACCTGTCACTACTAGCTACCACCTTACTGTTGACCTGTCACTACTAGCTACCACCTTACTGTTGACCTGTCACTACTAGCTACCACCTTACTGTTGACCTGTCACTACTAGCTACCACCTTACTGTTGATCTGTCACTACTAGCTACCACCTTACTGTTGACCTGTCACTACTAGCTACCACCTTACTGTTGACCTGTCACTACTAGCTACCACCTTACTGTTGACCTGTCACTGCTAGCTACCACCTTACTGTTGACCTGTCACTACTAGCTACCACCTTACTGTTGACCTGTCACTGCTAGCTACCACCTTACTGTTGACCTGTCACTGCTAGCTACCACCTTACTGTTGACCTGTCACTACTAGCTACCACCTTACTGTTGACCTGTCACTACTAGCTACCACCTTACTGTTGACCTGTCACTACTAGCTACCACCTTACTGTTGACCTGTCACTACTAGCTACCACCTTACTGTTGACCTGTCACTACTAGCTACCACCTTACTGTTGACCTGTCACTACTAGCTACCACCTTACTGTTGACCTGTCACTGCTAGCTACCACCTTACTGTTGACCTGTCACTACTAGCTACCACCTTACTGTTGACCTGTCACTACTAGCTACCACCTTACTGTTGACCTGTCACTACTAGCTACCACCTTACTGTTGACCTGTCACTACTAGCTACCACCTTACTGTTGACCTGTCACTACTAGCTACCACCTTACTGTTGACCTGTCACTACTAGCTACCACCTTACTGTTGACCTGTCACTGCTAGCTACCACCTTACTGTTGATCTGTCACTGCTAGCTACCACCTTACTGTTAACCTGTCACTACTAGCTACCACCTTACTGTTGACCTGTCACTACTAGCTACCACCTTACTGTTGACCTGTCACTACTAGCTACCACCTTACTGTTGACCTGTCACTACTAGCTACCACCTTACTGTTAACCTGTCACTGCTAGCTACCACCTTACTGTTGACCTGTCACTGCTAGGTACCACCTTACTGTTGACCTGTCACTACTAACTACCATCTTACTGTTGACCTGTCACTGCTAGCTACCACCTTACTGTTGACCTGTCACTGCTAGCTACCACCTTACTGTTGACCTGTCACTACTAACTACCACTTACTGTTGACCTGTCACTGCTAGCTACCACCTTACTGTTAACCTGTCACTACTAGCTACCACCTTACTGTTGACCTGTCACTACTAGCTACCACCTTACTGTTGACCTGTCACTACTAGCTACCACCTTACTGTTGACCTGTCACTACTAGCTACCACCTTAGTGTTGACCTGTCACTACTAGCTACCACCTTACTGTTGACCTGTCACTACTAGCTACCACCTTACTGTTGACCTGTCACTACTAGCTACCACCTTACTGTTGACCTGTCACTACTAGCTACCACCTTACTGTTGATCTGTCACTGCTAGCTACCATCTTACTATCGACCTGTCACTGCTAGCTACCACCTTACTGTTGACCTGTCACTACTAGCTACCACCTTACTGTTGACCTGTCACTACTAGCTACCACCTTACTGTTGACCTGTCACTGCTAGCTACCACCTTACTGTTAACCTGTCACTGCTAGCTACCATCTTACTATCGACCTGTCACTGCTAGCTACCACCTTACTGTTGACCTGTCACTACTAGCTACCACCTTACTGTTGACCTGTCACTACTAGCTACCACCTTACTGTTGACCTGTCACTGCTAGCTACCACCTTACTGTTAACCTGTCACTACTAGCTACCACCTTACTGTTGACCTGTCACTACTAGCTACCACCTTACTGTTGACCTGTCACTACTAGCTACCACCTTACTGTTGACCTGTCACTACTAGCTACCACCTTACTGTTGACCTGTCACTACTAGCTACCACCTTACTGTTGATCTGTCACTACTAGCTACCACCTTACTGTTGACCTGTCACTACTAGCTACCACCTTACTGTTGACCTGTCACTACTAGCTACCACCTTACTGTTGACCTGTCACTACTAGCTACCACCTTACTGTTGACCTGTCACTACTAGCTACCACCTTACTGTTGACCTGTCACTACTAGCTACCACCTTACTGTTGACCTGTCACTACTAGCTACCACCTTACTGTTGACCTGTCACTACTAGCTACCACCTTACTGTTGACCTGTCACTGCTAGCTACCACCTTACTGTTGATCTGTCACTGCTAGCTACCACCTTACTGTTAACCTGTCACTACTAGCTACCACCTTACTGTTGACCTGTCACTACTAGCTACCACCTTACTGTTGACCTGTCACTACTAGCTACCACCTTACTGTTGACCTGTCACTACTAGCTACCACCTTACTGTTAACCTGTCACTGCTAGCTACCACCTTACTGTTGACCTGTCACTGCTAGGTACCACCTTACTGTTGACCTGTCACTACTAACTACCATCTTACTGTTGACCTGTCACTGCTAGCTACCACCTTACTGTTGACCTGTCACTGCTAGCTACCACCTTACTGTTGACCTGTAACTACTAACTACCACTTACTGTTGACCTGTCACTGCTAGCTACCACCTTACTGTTAACCTGTCACTACTAGCTACCACCTTACTGTTGACCTGTCACTACTAGCTACCACCTTACTGTTGACCTGTCACTACTAGCTACCACCTTACTGTTGACCTGTCACTACTAGCTACCACCTTAGTGTTGACCTGTCACTACTAGCTACCACCTTACTGTTGACCTGTCACTACTAGCTACCACCTTACTGTTGACCTGTCACTACTAGCTACCACCTTACTGTTGACCTGTCACTACTAGCTACCACCTTACTGTTGATCTGTCACTGCTAGCTACCATCTTACTATCGACCTGTCACTGCTAGCTACCACCTTACTGTTGACCTGTCACTACTAGCTACCACCTTACTGTTGACCTGTCACTACTAGCTACCACCTTACTGTTGACCTGTCACTGCTAGCTACCACCTTACTGTTAACCTGTCACTGCTAGCTACCATCTTACTATCGACCTGTCACTGCTAGCTACCACCTTACTGTTGACCTGTCACTACTAGCTACCACCTTACTGTTGACCTGTCACTACTAGCTACCACCTTACTGTTGACCTGTCACTGCTAGCTACCACCTTACTGTTAACCTGTCACTACTAGCTACCACCTTACTGTTGACCTGTCACTACTAGCTACCACCTTACTGTTGACCTGTCACTACTAGCTACCACCTTACTGTTGACCTGTCACTACTAGCTACCACCTTACTGTTGACCTGTCACTACTAGCTACCACCTTACTGTTGATCTGTCACTACTAGCTACCACCTTACTGTTGACCTGTCACTACTAGCTACCACCTTACTGTTGACCTGTCACTACTAGCTACCACCTTACTGTTGACCTGTCACTGCTAGCTACCACCTTACTGTTGACCTGTCACTACTAGCTACCACCTTACTGTTGACCTGTCACTGCTAGCTACCACCTTACTGTTGACCTGTCACTACTAGCTACCACCTTACTGTTGACCTGTCACTACTAGCTACCACCTTACTGTTGACCTGTCACTACTAGCTACCACCTTACTGTTGACCTGTCACTACTAGCTACCACCTTACTGTTGACCTGTCACTACTAGCTACCACCTTACTGTTGACCTGTCACTACTAGCTACCACCTTACTGTTGACCTGTCACTACTAGCTACCACCTTAGTGTTGACCTGTCACTACTAGCTACCACCTTACTGTTGACCTGTCACTGCTAGCTACCACCTTACTGTTGACCTGTCACTACTAGCTACCACCTTACTGTTGACCTGTCACTACTAGCTACCACCTTACTGTTGACCTGTCACTACTAGCTACCACCTTACTGTTGACCTGTCACTACTAGCTACCACCTTACTGTTGACCTGTCACTACTAGCTACCACCTTACTGTTGACCTGTCACTACTAGCTACCACCTTACTGTTGACCTGTCACTACTAGCTACCACCTTACTGTTGACCTGTCACTGCTAGCTACCACCTTACTGTTGATCTGTCACTGCTAGCTACCACCTTACTGTTAACCTGTCACTACTAGCTACCACCTTACTGTTGACCTGTCACTACTAGCTACCACCTTACTGTTGACCTGTCACTACTAGCTACCACCTTACTGTTGACCTGTCACTACTAGCTACCACCTTACTGTTAACCTGTCACTGCTAGCTACCACCTTACTGTTGACCTGTCACTGCCAGGTACCACCTTACTGTTGACCTGTCACTACTAACTACCATCTTACTGTTGACCTGTCACTGCTAGCTACCACCTTACTGTTGACCTGTCACTGCTAGCTACCACCTTACTGTTGACCTGTCACTACTAACTACCACTTACTGTTGACCTGTCACTGCTAGCTACCACCTTACTGTTAACCTGTCACTACTAGCTACCACCTTACTGTTGACCTGTCACTACTAGCTACCACCTTACTGTTGACCTGTCACTACTAGCTACCACCTTACTGTTGACCTGTCACTACTAGCTACCACCTTACTGTTGACCTGTCACTGCTAGCTACCACCTTACTGTTGACCTGTCACTGCTAGCTACCACCTTACTGTTGACCTGTCACTGCTAGCTACCACCTTACTGTTGACCTGTCACTACTAGCTACCACCTTACTATCGACCTGTCACTGCTAGCTACCATCTTACTGTTGACCTGTCACTACTAGCTACCACCTTACTGTTGACCTGTCACTACTAGCTACCACCTTACTGTTGACCTGTCACTACTAGCTACCACCTTACTGTTGACCTGTCACTACTAGCTACCACCTTACTGTTGACCTGTCACTACTAGCTACCACCTTACTGTTGATCTGCCACTGCTAGCTACCACCTTACTGTTGACCTGTCACTGCTAGCTACCACCTTACTGTTGACCTGTCACTACTAGCTACCACCTTACTGTTGACCTGTCACTACTAGCTACCACCTTACTGTTGACCTGTCACTGCTAGCTACCACCTTACTGTTGACCTGTCACTGCTAGCTACCACCTTACTGTTGACCTGTCGCTGCTAGCTACCACCTTACTGTTGACCTGTCACTACTAGCTACCACCTTACTGTTGACCTGTCACTGCTAGCTACCACCTTACTGTTGACCTGTCACTACTAGCTACCACCTTACTGTTGACCTGTCACTGCTAGCTACCACCTTACTGTTGACCTGTCACTGCTAGCTACCACCTTACTGTTGACCTGTCACTACTAACTACCACCTTACTGTTGACCTGTCACTACTAGCTACCACCTTACTGTTGACCTGTCACTACTAGCTACCACCTTACTGTTAACCTGTCACTGCTAGCTACCACCTTACTGTTGACCTGTCACTACTAGCTACCACCTTACTGTTGACCTGTCACTACTAGCTACCACCTTACTGTTAACCTGTCACTGCTAGCTACCACCTTACTGTTGACCTGTCACTGCTAGCTACCACCTTACTGTTGATCTGTCACTACTAGCTACCACCTTACTGTTGACCTGTCACTACTAGCTACCACCTTACTGTTGACCTGTCACTGCTAGCTACCACCTTACTGTTGACCTGTCACTGCTAGCTACCATCTTACTATCGACCTGTCACTGCTAGCTACCACCTTACTGTTGACCTGTCACTACTAGCTACCATCTTACTGTTGACCTGTCACTGCTAGCTACCACCTTACTGTTGACCTGTCACTGCTAGCTACCACCTTACTGTTGACCTGTCACTACTAGCTACCACCTTACTGTTGACCTGTCACTACTAGCTACCACCTTACTGTTGACCTGTCACTGCTAGCTACCACCTTACTGTTGACCTGTCACTGCTAGCTACCACCTTACTGTTGACCTGTCACTGCTAGCTACCATCTTACTATCGACCTGTCACTGCTAGCTACCACCTTACTGTTGACCTGTCACTACTAGCTACCATCTTACTATCGACCTGTCACTGCTAGCTACCACCTTACTGTCGACCTGTCACTGCTAGCTACCACCTTACTGTTGATCTGTCACTACTAGCTACCACCTTACTGTTGACCTGTCACTACTAGCTACCACCTTACTGTTGACCTGTCACTGCTAGCTACCATCTTACTATCGACCTGTCACTGCTAGCTACCACCTTACTGTTGACCTGTCACTGCTAGCTACCATCTTACTGTTGACCTGTCACTACTAGCTACCACCTTACTGTTGACCTGTCACTACTAGCTACCACCTTACTGTTGACCTGTCACTACTAGCTACCACCTTACTGTTGACCTGTCACTACTAGCTACCACCTTACTGTTGACCTGTCACTACTAGCTACCACCTTACTGTTGACCTGTCACTGCTAGCTACCACCTTACTGTTGACCTGTCACTACTAGCTACCACCTTACTGTTGACCTGTCACTACTAGCTACCACCTTACTGTTGACCTGTCACTGCTAGCTACCACCTTACTGTTGACCTGTCACTGCTAGCTACCACCTTACTGTTGACCTGTCACTGCTAGCTACCACCTTACTGTTGACCTGTCACTGCTAGCTACCACCTTACTGTTGACCTGTCACTGCTAGCTACCACCTTACTGTTGACCTGTCACTACTAGCTACCACCTTACTGTTGACCTGTCACTACTAGCTACCACCTTACTGTTGACCTGTCACTACTAGCTACCACCTTACTGTTAACCTGTCACTGCTAGCTACCACCTTACTGTTGACCTGTCACTGCTAGCTACCACCTTACTGTTGACCTGTCACTACTAGCTACCACCTTACTGTTGACCTGTCACTGCTAGCTACCACCTTACTGTTGACCTGTCACTGCTAGCTACCACCTTACTGTTGACCTGTCACTGCTAGCTACCACCTTACTGTTGACCTGTCACTACTAGCTACCACCTTACTGTTGACCTGTCACTACTAGCCACCACCTTACTGTTGACCTGTCACTACTAGCTACCACCTTACTGTTGACCTGTCACTACTAGCTACCACCTTACTGTTGACCTGTCACTGCTAGCTACCACCTTACTGTTGACCTGTCACTACTAGCTACCACCTTACTGTTGACCTGTCACTACTAGCTACCACCTTACTGTTGACCTGTCACTACTAGCTACCACCTTACTGTTGACCTGTCACTGCTAGCTACCACCTTACTGTTGACCTGTCACTACTAGCTACCACCTTACTGTTGACCTGTCACTACTAGCTACCACCTTACTGTTGACCTGTCACTACTAGCTACCACCTTACTGTTGACCTGTCACTGCTAGCTACCACCTTACTGTTGACCTGTCACTGCTACCTACCACCTTACTGTTGACCTGTCACTGCTAGCTACCATCTTACTGTTAACCTGTCACTACTAGCTACCACCTTACTGTTGACCTGTCACTACTAGCTACCACCTTACTGTTGACCTGTCACTGCTAGCTACCACCTTACTGTTGACCTGTCACTGCTAGCTACCACCTTACTGTTGACCTGTCACTGCTAGCTACCACCTTACTGTTGACCTGTCACTGCTAGCTACCACCTTACTGTTGACCTGTCACTGCTAGCTACCACCTTACTGTTGACCTGTCACTACTAGCTACCACCTTACTGTTGACCTGTCACTACTAGCTACCACCTTACTGTTGACCTGTCACTACTAGCTACCACCTTACTGTTGACCTGTCACTGCTAGCTACCATCTTACTGTTGACCTGTCACTGCTAGCTACCACCTTACTGTTGATCTGTCACTGCTAGCTACCACCTTACTGTTGACCTGTCACTACTAGCTACCACCTTACTGTTGACCTGTCACTACTAGCTACCACCTTACTGTTGACCTGTCACTGCTAGCTACCACCTTACTGTTGATCTGTCACTACTAGCTACCACCTTACTGTTGACCTGTCACTGCTAGCTACCACCTTACTGTTAACCTGTCACTACTAGCTACCACCTTACTGTTGACCTGTCACTGCTAGCTACCACCTTACTGTTGACCTGTCACTACTAGCTACCACCTTACTGTTGACCTGTCACTACTAGCTACCACCTTACTGTTGACCTGTCACTACTAGCTACCACCTTACTGTTGACCTGTCACTGCTAGCTACCACCTTACTGTTGACCTGTCACTACTAGCTACCACCTTACTGTTGACCTGTCACTACTAGCTACCACCTTACTGTTGACCTGTCACTACTAGCTACCACCTTACTGTTGACCTGTCACTGCTAGCTACCACCTTACTGTTGACCTGTCACTACTAGCTACCACCTTACTGTTGACCTGTCACTGCTAGCTACCACCTTACTGTTGACCTGTCACTACTAGCTACCACCTTACTGTTGACCTGTCACTGCTAGCTACCATCTTACTGTTAACCTGTCACTACTAGCTACCACCTTACTGTTGACCTGTCACTGCTAGCTACCACCTTACTGTTGACCTGTCACTACTAGCTACCACCTTACTGTTGACCTGTCACTACTAGCTACCACCTTACTGTTGACCTGTCACTACTAGCTACCACCTTACTGTTGACCTGTCACTGCTAGCTACCACCTTACTGTTGATCTGTCACTGCTAGCTACCACCTTACTGTTGACCTGTCACTACTAGCTACCACCTTACTGTTGACCTGTCACTGCTAGCTACCATCTTACTGTTAACCTGTCACTACTAGCTACCACCTTACTGTTGACCTGTCACTGCTAGCTACCACCTTACTGTTGACCTGTCACTACTAGCTACCACCTTACTGTTGACCTGTCACTACTAGCTACCACCTTACTGTTGACCTGTCACTACTAGCTACCACCTTACTGTTGACCTGTCACTGCTAGCTACCACCTTACTGTTGACCTGTCACTGCTAGCTACCACCTTACTGTTGACCTGTCACTGCTAGCTACCATCTTACTGTTAACCTGTCACTACTAGCTACCACCTTACTGTTGACCTGTCACTACTAGCTACCACCTTACTGTTGACCTGTCACTGCTAGCTACCACCTTACTGTTGACCTGTCACTACTAGCTACCACCTTACTGTTGACCTGTCACTGCTAGCTACCACCTTACTGTTGACCTGTCACTGCTAGCTACCACCTTACTGTTGACCTGTCACTGCTAGCTACCACCTTACTGTTGACCTGTCACTACTAGCTACCACCTTACTGTTGACCTGTCACTACTAGCTACCACCTTACTGTTGACCTGTCACTGCTAGCTACCATCTTACTGTTGACCTGTCACTACTAGCTACCACCTTACTGTTGATCTGTCACTGCTAGCTACCACCTTACTGTTGACCTGTCACTACTAGCTACCACCTTACTGTTGACCTGTCACTACTAGCTACCACCTTACTGTTGACCTGTCACTGCTAGCTACCACCTTACTGTTGACCTGTCACTACTAGCTACCACCTTACTGTTGACCTGTCACTACTAGCTACCACCTTACTGTTGACCTGTCACTGCTAGCTACCATCTTACTGTTGATCTGTCACTGCTAGCTACCACCTTACTGTTGACCTGTCACTACTAGCTACCACCTTACTGTTGACCTGTCACTGCTAGCTACCACCTTACTGTTGACCTGTCACTACTAGCTACCACCTTACTGTTGACCTGTCACTGCTAGCTACCACCTTACTGTTGATCTGTCACTACTAGCTACCACCTTACTGTTGATCTGTCACTACTAGCTACCACCTTACTGTTGATCTGTCACTACTAGCTACCACCTTACTGTTGATCTGTCACTACTAGCTACCACCTTACTGTTGACCTGTCACTACTAGCTACCACCTTACTGTTGACCTGTCACTGCTAGCTACCACCTTACTGTTGACCTGTCACTACTAGCTACCATCTTACTGTTGACCTGTCACTACTAGCTACCACCTTACTGTTGACCTGTCACTGCTAGCTACCACCTTACTGTTGACCTGTCACTACTAGCTACCACCTTAGTATTGACCTGTCACTACTAGCTACCACCTTACTGTTGACCTGTCACTGCTAGCTACCACCTTACTGTTGACCTGTCACTACTAGCTACCATCTTACTGTTGACCTGTCACTACTAGCTACCACCTTACTGTTGACCTGTCACTGCTAGCTACCACCTTACTGTTGACCTGTCACTACTAGCTACCACCTTACTGTTGACCTGTCACTACTAGCTACCACCTTACTGTTGACCTGTCACTACTACCTACAACCTTACTATTGACCTGTCACTACTGGCTACCACGTTAGTATTGACCTGTCACTACTGGCTACCACGTTAGTATTGACCTGTCACTACTAGCTACCACCTTACTGTTGACCTGTCACTACTAGCTACCACCTTACTGTTGACCTGTCACTGCTAGCTACCACCTTACTGTTGACCTGTCACTACTAGCTACCACCTTACTGTTGACCTGTCACTACTAGCTACCACCTTACTGTTGATCTGTCACTGCTAGCTACCACCTTACTGTTGACCTGTCACTACTAGCTACCACCTTACTGTTGACCTGTCACTACTAGCTACCACCTTACTGTTGACCTGTCACTGCTAGCTACCACCTTACTGTTGACCTGTCACTACTAGCTACCATCTTACTGTTGACCTGTCACTACTAGCTACCACCTTACTGTTGACCTGTCACTGCTAGCTACCACCTTACTGTTGACCTGTCACTACTAGCTACCACCTTACTGTTGACCTGTCACTACTAGCTACCACCTTACTGTTGACCTGTCACTACTAACTACAACCTTACTATTGACCTGTCACTACTGGCTACCACGTTAGTATTGACCTGTCACTACTGGCTACCACGTTAGTATTGACCTGTCACTACTAGCTACCACCTTACTGTTGACCTGTCACTACTAGCTACCACCTTACTGTTGACCTGTCACTGCTAGCTACCACCTTACTGTTGACCTGTCACTACTAGCTACCACCTTACTGTTGACCTGTCACTACTAGCTACCACCTTACTGTTGACCTGTCACTGCTAGCTACCACCTTACTGTTGACCTGTCACTACTAGCTACCACCTTACTGTTGACCTGTCACTGCTAGCTACCACCTTACTGTTGACCTGTCACTGCTAGCTACCACCTTACTGTTGACCTGTCACTGCTAGCTACCACCTTACTGTTGACCTGTCACTGCTAGCTACCATCTTACTGTTGACCTGTCGCTACTAGCTACCATCTTACTGTTGACCTGTCACTACTAGCTACCATCTTACTGTTGACCTGTCACTACTAGCTACCACCTTACTGTTGACCTGTCACTGCTAGCTACCACCTTACTGTTGACCTGTCACTACTAGGTACCACCTTACTGTTGACCTGTCACTACTAGGTACCACCTTACTGTTGACCTGTCACTGCTAGCTACCACCTTACTGTTGACCTGTCACTGCTAGCTACCACCTTACTGTTGACCTGTCACTGCTAGCTACCACCTTACTGTTGACCTGTCACTACTAGCTACCACCTTACTGTTGACCTGTCACTGCTAGCTACCACCTTACTGTTGACCTGTCACTACTAGCTACCACCTTACTGTTGACCTGTCACTACTAGCTACCACCTTACTGTTGACCTGTCACTGCTAGCTACCACCTTACTGTTGACCTGTCACTACTAGCTACCACCTTACTGTTGACCTGTCACTACTAGCTACCACCTTACTGTTGACCTGTCACTGCTAGCTACCACCTTACTGTTGACCTGTCACTACTAGCTACCACCTTACTGTTGACCTGTCACTACTAGCTACCACCTTACTGTTGACCTGTCACTACTAGCTACCACCTTACTGTTGACCTGTCACTACTAGCTACCACCTTACTGTTGACCTGTCACTGCTAGCTACCACCTTACTGTTGACCTGTCACTGCTAGCTACCACCTTACTGTTGACCTGTCACTGCTAGCTACCACCTTAGTATTGACCTGTCACTGCTAGCTACCACCTTAGTATTGACCTGTCACTACTAGCTACCACCTTAGTATTGACCTGTCACTGCTAGCTACCACCTTAGTATTGACCTGTCACTGCTAGCTACCACCTTACTGTTGACCTGTCACTACTAGCTACCACCTTACTGTTGACCTGTCACTACTAGCTACCACCTTACTGTTGACCTGTCACTACTAGCTACCACCTTACTGTTGACCTGTCACTACTAGCTACCACCTTACTGTTGACCTGTCACTGCTAGCTACCACCTTACTGTTGACCTGTCACTGCTAGCTACCACCTTACTGTTGACCTGTCACTGCTAGCTACCACCTTACTGTTGACCTGTCACTACTAGCTACCACCTTAGTATTGACCTGTCACTACTAGCTACCACCTTAGTGTTGACCTGTCACTACTAGCTACCACCTTACTGTTGACCTGTCACTGCTAGCTACCACCTTACTGTTGACCTGTCACTGCTAGCTACCACCTTACTGTTGACCTGTCACTGCTAGCTACCACCTTACTGTTGACCTGTCACTACTAGCTACCACCTTACTGTTGACCTGTCACTGCTAGCTACCACCTTACTGTTGACCTGTCACTACTAGCTACCACCTTACTGTTGACCTGTCACTACTAGCTACCACCTTAGTGTTGACCTGTCACTACTAGCTACCACCTTACTGTTGACCTGTCACTGCTAGCTACCACCTTACTGTTAACCTGTCACTACTAGCTACCACCTTACTTTTGACCTGTCACTACTAGCTACCACCTTACTGTTGACCTGTCACTACTAGCTACCACCTTACTGTTGACCTGTCACTACTAGCTACCACCTTACTGTTGACCTGTCACTACTAGCTACCACCTTACTGTTAACCTGTCACTACTAGCTACCACCTTACTGTTAACCTGTCACTACTAGCTACCACCTTACTGTTGAACTGTCACTACTAGCTACCACCTTACTGTTGACCTGTCACTACTAGCTACCACCTTAGTGTTGACCTGTCACTACTAGCTACCACCTTAGTATTGACCTGTCACTACTAGCTACCACCTTAGTGTTGACCTGTCACTACTAGCTACCACCTTAGTGTTGACCTGTCACTACTAGCTACCACCTTAGTATTGACCTGTCACTACTAGCTACCACCTTACTATTGACCTGTCACTACTGGCTACCACCTTACTATTGACCTGTCACTACTAGCTACCACCTTAGTATTGACCTGTCACTACTAGCTACCACCTTTGTATTGACCTGTCACTACTAGCTACCACCTTACTATTGACCTGTCACTACTGGCTACCACCTTACTATTGACCTGTCACTACTGGCTACCACGTTAGTATTGACCTGTCACTACTGGCTACCACGTTAGTATTGACCTGTCACTACTAGCTACCACCTTACTGTTGACCTGTCACTACTAGCTACCACCTTACTGCTGACCTGTCACTGCTAGCTACCACCTTACTGTTAACCTGTCACTACTAGCTACCACCTTACTGTTGACCTGTCACTACTAGCTAACACCTTACTATCGACCTGTCACTACTAACTACAACCTTACTATTGACCTGTCACTACTAGCTACCACCTTAGTGTTGACCTGTCACTACTAGCTACCACCTTAGTATTGACCTGTCACTACTAGCTACCACCTTAGTATTGACCTGTTAACCTGTTGCTCTACATAAGAACGTCTGCTGGACAGAAACTAGTCCTGCTGGAATGTTATTCAATAGGCTGCTCTACATAAGAGCGTCTGCTGGACAGAACCTCGTCCTGCTGGAATGTTATTCAATAGGCTGCTCTGCATAAGAGCGTCTGCTGGACAGAAACTCGTCCTGCTGGAATGTTATTCAATAGGCTGCTCTGCATAAGAGCGTCTGCTGGACAGAAACTCGTCCTGCTGGAATGTTATTCAATAGGCTGCTCTGCATAAGAGCGTCTGCTGGACAGAAACTCGTCCTGCTGGAATGTTATTCAATAGGCTGCTCTACATAAGAGCGTCTGCTGGACAGAACCTCGTCCTGCTGGAATGTTATTCAATAGGCTGCTCTGCATAAGAGCGTCTGCTGGACAGAACCTCGTCCTGCTGGAATGTTATTCAATAGGCTGCTCTGCATAAGAGCGTCTGCTGGACAGAAACTCGTCCTGCTGGAATGTTATTCAATAGGCTGCTCTACATAAGAGCGTCTGCTGGACAGAACCTCGTCCTGCTGGAATGTTATTCAATAGGCTGCTCTGCATAAGAGCGTCTGCTGGACAGAAACTCGTCCTGCTGGAATGTTATTCAATAGGCTGCTCTACATAAGAGCGTCTGCTGGACAGAACCTCATCCTGCTGGAATGTTATTCAATAGGCTGCTCTACATAAGAGCGTCTGCTGGACAGAACCTCGTCCTGCTGGAATGTTATTCAATAGGCTGCTCTACATAAGAGCGTCTGCTGGACAGAACCTCCTCCTGCTGGAATGTTATTCAATAGGCTGCTCTACATAAGAGCGTCTGATGAACAGAACCTCGTCCTGCTGGAATGTTATTCAATAGGCTGCTCTACATAAGAGCGTCTGCTGGACAGAACCTCGTCCTGCTGGAATGTTATTCAATAGGCTGCTCTACATAAGAGCGTCTGCTGAACAGAACCTCGTCCTGCTGGAATGTTATTCAATAGGCTGCTCTACATAAGAGCGTCTGCTGGACAGAACCTCGTCCTGCTGGAATGTTATTCAATAGGCTGCTCTACATAAGAGCGTCTGCTGGACAGAACCTCGTCCTGCTGGAATGTTATTCAATAGGCTGCTCTACATAAGAGCGTCTGCTGGACAGAACCTCGTCCTGCTGGAATGTTATTCAATAGGCTGCTCTACATAAGAGCGTCTGCTGGACAGAAACTCGTCCTGCTGGAATGTTATTCAATAGGCTGCTCTACATAAGAGCGTCTGCTGAACAGAACCTCGTCCTGCTGGAATGTTATTCAATAGGCTGCTCTACATAAGAGCGTCTGCTGAACAGAACCTCGTCCTGCTGGAATGTTATTCAATAGGCTGCTCTACATAAGAGCGTCTGCTGGACAGAAACTCGTCCTGCTGGAATGTTATTCAATAGGCTGCTCTGACTTGTATGTATTTTCCTTAATAGTTGACTAACGTCTTCTGCATCGACCCGGCCGCCTTCTCTGTCTTCTTTCTGCTCGTGTAACGTAGGTGTTGAAGCTGCACCTGTCGACCAGTCCAGAGGTGTACGGCCGCGCCCCTGGGGAGAACACCGGGGACAAGGTCAACAAGAACCTGCTGTTTGACACCAGCCTCACACACCTCTACATCACCACAGAGAAGAAGGTGAGCCGTGATCTTAACGTGGAACTTTATTCCATAGCGTAGATTTTCATCAGTGTGAGGCGTTCCATGCATTTAGGTTAGTACCGTATCAAAGCCATGTTTGAATCAGACGTTTTTGTTTTGCTCATAGATCACCAAGGTGCCAGTGCAGGCGTGCCACCTGAAGACAGACTGCCAGTCCTGTGTGGCACAGAAAGACCCCTACTGTGGCTGGTGTGTGCTGCAGGGCAAGTGAGTACAGTCCCAGTTATAGCCAATGTTCCCTCTAAGCAGGGTGCAGCTCCTCTCGGACTGTCGCGCAGAAGAAATACCAGCCCGGCGTAGAGAAGCACGAGATTCAACTTCACTCAACTTTCTAGACTTTTAGTTAACACTATCAACGTTTCCCTTTACTGTGGGAATTGTGATTGAATCCACGCTTTCAATGCAACATACCGAGGCAGAACGCACGCTGTCGGATTGTATTCCATGGACAGGCACGGCTGAGCTGTACTCTACACAGACCGGTGCTCCTTAACCAATCAGAGCTGCATGTAGCCACATGTGGCACATTTGTTCATGTCCTTTGCTAGTTAGAGAGTTATTATCCCAGTTATAGGTCATTTGTAGTCAACGATAGGGGACGATAGGGGAGGGATTGCGTCCTACAGGAGCACACAACCTGTACATTTCTAGCCATCTTTGAAAAGCCATGAGACCAGACTCCTGGTTAGCTGTAGTCCAGATGCAATTTTTTTTTGTCTTAAAGGGGCAGTGTTGTATTTTGAGACAGGCTTGAATAAGCCAAGTAGCCAATAGGCAGAGGGTAGCGTAATTTGTCTGATACTCTGTAATAATGGTATGGGAATAATAATGCATTTTATTTAGAAAAGTGCTTTTCGCATCAACACAACATTTTCAGTCCCCTCCTTGTCTGAAGGACAGGTGGATGAACAGGTTCATGTCAAGCCCTGCATGTTTTTTTCAAAAGTCTCATGGAATGTAGGCCTACATTGAACACCACACATTGGCTGCTACTGTAGGCTGAATGATAGAACAGCTATTTCCATGTTAAAATGTGTGGTGTTCAATGAATGTTCTCCATGTTTTTGAGGGTAGGCCACTCTGGTAGGCCACTCTGGTAGGCCACTCTGGTAGGCCACTCTGGTAGGCCTACATTATAATCAAATAGCCACAGTAACCTACATAGTCACTGTTTAAAGCTGTAACTTAAAGCAGGTACAGCCTCAGTGTTCACAGTAAACGCGCGCTGGAAGTCAACAGACTTGAAATTTGCTCAGTGACAATTCTTTGGGGGAACATTGATTATAGCTGCAATATTTCCTGCTGCTCATTGATCTTTTCAATGAATAATACAATGTAACATATAAATGTCTTATGAGCTTAGTACTGATTTATCCTGTTATAGATGGTCCAGGACTAGTTTCTCTCTTTAGCTCCTATCAGTGAGGAACTGGGCCTGGATACAGGTACAGACTCCTGGTTAGCTGTAGTCCAGACTCCTGGTTAGCTGTAGTCCAGACTCCTGGTTAGCTGTAGTCCAGACTCCTGGTTAGCTGTAGTCCAGACTCCTGGTTAGCTGTAGTCCAGACTCCTGGTTAGCTGTAGGCCAGGGTTAGCTGTAGGCCAGGGTTAGCTGTAGTCCAGACTCCTGGTTAGCTGTAGTCCAGGGTTAGCTGTAGGCCAGGGTTAGCTGTAGTCCAGACTCCTGGTTAGCTATAGGCCAGGGTTAGCTGTAGTCCAGACTCCTGGTTAGCTGTAGTCCAGGGTTAGCTGTAGTCCAGGGTTAGCTGTAGTCCAGACTCCTGGTTAGCTATAGGCCAGGGTTAGCTGTAGTCCAGACTCCTGGTTAGCTGTAGTCCAGGGTTAGCTGTAGTCCAGGGTTAGCTGTAGTCCCCAGGGTTAGCTGTAGTCCAGGGTTAGCTGTAGACCAGGGTTATCTGTAGGCCAGGGTTAGCTGTAGTCCAGACTCCTGGTTAGCTGTAGTCCAGGGTTAGCTGTAGTCCAGAGTGTGACTGGTCTCTTCTCGTCCAGGTGTACCAGGAAGGGAGACTGTCCCAGGGCTGAGGATGACAACACGTGGCTGTGGAGCCCCAACCAGCAGTGTGTTCAGATCCAGGCGTTTAACCCACCCAACCTCAGCTGTAGGAAGACCGAGCAGGTACTGAGTGGTTGAGTGTACATGTCTACGTTCCCTGTCATTGGCAGCTGTCTTCTCCAGTGTCAAAGATCCCTCAGCTGTTGTGCTGGGTTTGCTTCATTCTGAATTCATTCATCCTGAGTTTAACTCTTGTCAATTCCTTTAAGCTCTGCTCCCTTCCAGTGCATTTCTCTCTCTCTCTCTCTCTCTCACACACACACACACACACACACACACACACACACACACACACACACACACACACACACACACACACAGAGACAGAAATGAGTTTTCTGGGTCAGTTCTGGATTAATGAACTGTGTACATTTTAAACTGTAGACCTGAATATCAGTCACTTCCTTTATTTCACTTCATTCCATCTCATTTCTCTCCAGGAACTTGAGTTTTTGTCACAACCATTCCTGTGACTCGAAACATAATTGCATTTCCTCAATGGACCTCTTTGTATTCAAGAGGAAGTTTATTCTCTTGTTTCTCTCTCACTCTTGGTTTCTGTCTCTCTCTCACACTCCTCAAAAACCTCTTTCTGTCCTGTCCAGGTTGAAATCTACATCCCCTCCCTCCCCAAGATCGGCCCTTCTGACATTATCAAGTGCAGGTTTGGTTCGGACACTAGTGGAGCTGTGGTGATGGACCAGAAGGTGATCTGTGCCCTCCCTGACCCTGTGAACATCCCCTCTACACCTGACAAGCAGGGTGAGTCCTCCTGAATACTGGTCCTAACCCCGGTCCTTAGCTCCTTGGGTGGTAGATGGGTCCTGTATACTGTTTTTAAGCCTGGAGATATCAGTCTGTTTCTTTAACTAACTTGTCTTTGTCTTGCTGAACAAGGCAACGATGTGTTTTATTCAGTACAGAACCAGTCAGGTGACCAGGCTAATATTTCCTCTCAGAGCAGTGCACTGTGGTAACTGACATTCTGTCGTATTGCGTTCAGACTTTGTCACGGTGCAGGTGAAGATCCTGGTCAACGACGACATCGAGGTGACGTCCAGCGAATACAAGTTCTACAACTGTGCCGCCACCGGCAGGAAGTCCAGGAACACGCCGTAAGTGTCGCCAGTAAAACCCTTATTGGTCACCAACCTTTTCTGAGGCAAGATCACTTTCCAAGCCGAGATCGACCACTCAGATATTCTTTATAAACAGGACTTAATAATGTAAGCCTACACAACAGTAACCTAATAAAAACTGTTGTGTAGGAATGAGGTTTGTGCAGTAGGTCTAATACATTATCACAACATATTGGCTTTATGCCTTCCTGACTATTGTTCTTCTCAGACCATGTTATATTTCAAAACTCGAGCTTTGATAACAGAATAGATCAGTTGTATCATTTGCGAGGCTCTGCTGAGCATAAATTGAAATAATTATCTTTTTTATTTTACTGGACTGATGGTCAGTCTCAGCGGAGGGAGAGCGTCCAGTCCCTGCTTTCTCCTTTCCTCCGGTGAGGCTGACCAATAGAGAGGGGACACTTCTCATAGTCCCTGCATTCTCCTTTCCTCCGGTGAGGCTGACCAATAGAGAGGGGACACCTCTCATAGTCCCTGCATTCTCCTTTCCTCCGGTGAGGCTGACCAATAGAGAGGGGACACCTCTCATAGTCCCTGCTTTCTCCTTTCCTCCGGTGAGGCTGACCAATAGAGAGGGGACACCTCTCATAGTCCCTGCATTCTCCTTTCCTCCGGTGAGGCTGACCAATAGAGAGGGGACACCTCTCATAGTCCCTGCATTCTCCTTTCCTCCGGTGAGGCTGACCAATAGAGAGGGGACACCTCTCATAGTCCCTGCATTCTCCTTTCCTCCGGTGAGGCTGACCAATAGAGAGGGTCCACCTCTCATAGTCCCTGCATTCTCCTTTCCTCCGGTGAGGCTGACCAATAGAGAGGAGACGCACATTTATGTTTAGGGAGACGCACATTTATGTTTTGTAAAATGTTACAGAAAAACCGTGTTGACAGTACTGAATAAAAACTTAAAGAACTCACTCATAAAAACAGCAACTGTTTGCTGTATTATTTGACGGTCTTTCTCTGGTCGTGGAGTTTGTCCCTTCAGACAAATGAAATGGTTGGAACACTTTGCCTACCCAGCAGAACTGTAAGACCAATAGGAGTGCAAGGTGATCGACTAGGAATGCCTTGAAGATGGACCCGTAGGTGACCACTGCTTTATGGAGACGACCAGTTAATGACGCTTTTCTGACTGTTATTCTGTTCAGTCATTTTACACCGAACACCTTTCTGTTCTCATTGGCTATATAAACTCTGATACCTTATCTCTTCCTTCTATTGGTTGATTGTCCCCAGGTGTATAGCATGTGTGACCAGTGAGTGGCAGTGCCAGTGGAATGCCCAGGACCACACCTGCAGTGACAGAGATGTCTCTGTAGATGGAGCTCACATCGTCAAAGCCCAACAAGTAGGAGGAAGCCCTGTCTCGGTGAACTACACAGTTTGGCTCAAACTCATTTTGTCTTTCCACAACTCCTTGTGTCCTCTCTCCCCGCCTCCTCAAGAAGAAGGTCCAATACCTTTTGAGAAGCAGGCCAGAAGAGAGGATGTGAGGAAGTGAAGGAAGATGAATTGATAAAGAGCTATTGTCTCTGAGCCAGCTTGTATCTGTTACCGACTTTCTGGCTTATAGGTGGCAACTGGCAAGCTCTGCCTGTCTGCCTGTCTGCCTGTCTGCCTGTATGTCTGCATGTCTGTCTTCCTGTCTTCCTGTCTGCCTGTATGTCTGTCTGCTTGTCTGTCTGCCTGTATGTCTGTCTGTCTGTCTGTCTGTCTGTCTGTCTGCCTGTATGTCTGTCTGCCTGTATGTCTGTCTGCCTGTATGTCTGTCTGCCTGTATGTCTGTCTGCCTGTATGTCTGTCTGCCTGTATGTCTGTCTGTCTGTCTGTCTCTCTGATTAAACCAGCTACCTTCTGTTCTCCCTCCAGGCTGATAGCTGTCCTCAGTTTGAGAACCCAGACCCTCATCTCATCCCTGTAGGCTACCTCATCCCCATCAGCTTCCAAGGGAAGAACCTGGACATTTACAAGGTGAGATAGACACAGCTCTTAGGCTTGCGTCCCAAATTACGCCATATTGCCTATACAGTGCACTACTTAGGGAATAGGGTGCCATTTGAGTGCACTACTTAGGGAATAGGGTGCCATTTGAGTGCACTACTTAGGGAATAGGGTGCCATTTTGGGTTCACTGTAAGGAATATGGTGCCAGTTTGGGTTTACTGTAGGGAATATGGTGCCATTTTGGGTTTACTGTAAGGAATATGGTGCCATTTTGGGTTTACTGTAGGGAATATGGTGCCATTTTGGGTTTACTGTAAGGAATATGGTGCCAGTTTGGGTTTACTGTAGGGAATATGGTGCCATTTTGGGTTTACTGTAAGGAATATGGTGCCAGTTTGGGTTTACTGTAGGGAATATGGTGCCATTTTGGGTTTACTGTAAGGAATATGGTGCCATTTTGGGTTTACTGTAGGGAATATGGTGCCATTTTGGGTTTACTGTAGGGACTAGGATGACATTTCAGACACCTCTATTTAGTCATCGTCTATCATTGATGATTAACTTAGCTGTTCCTCTAATGAGAGTACGTCCTCTTTTCTTCCTCATTCACTATTAGATCATGTACAGTACTGTTTATCTAATGTGGTTCGTTGTGCCTGACAGCCTGACTGACTTCTACTCATTCTAATATACATGATCTCTTGTCCTGTGTGTATCTCTGTCTGTCCTGTGTGTATCTCTGTCCTGTGTGTATCTCTGTCTGTCGTGTGTGTATCTCTGTCTGTCCTGTGTGTATCTCTGTCTGTCGTGTGTGTGTCTCTGTCTGTCGTGTGTGTGTCTCTGTCTGTCCTGTGTGTATCTCTGTCTGTCGTGTGTGTGTCTCTGTCTGTCGTGTGTGTGTCTCTGTCTGTCGTGTGTGTGTCTCTGTCTGTCGTGTGTGTGTGTGTGTGTCTCTGTCGTGTGTGTGTGTGTCTCTGTCTGTCGTGTGTGTGTGTGTGTCTCTTGTCTGTCTTGTGTGTCTCTGTCTGTCGTTTGTGTGTCTCTGTCTGTCGTGTGTGTGTCTGTCTGTCTGTCTGTCGTGTGTGTGTCTGTCTGTCTGTCGTGTGTCTGTCTGTCTGTCGTGTGTGTGTCTGTCTGTCTGTCGTGTGTGTCTGTCTGTCTGTCGTGTGTGTCTGTCTGTCTGTCGTGTGTGTCTGTCTGTCTGTCTGTCGTGTCTGTCTGTCTGTGTGTCTGTCTGTCTGTCGTCTGTCGTGTGTGTCTGTCTGTGTGTCTGTCGTGTCTGTCTGTCGTGTGTGTCTGTCTGTCTGTCTGTCTGTCGTGTCTGTCTGTCTGTCTGTCGTGTGTGTGTCTGTCTGTCTGTCGTGTGTGTGTCTGTCTGTCTGTCGTGTGTGTGTCTCTGTCTGTCGTGTGTGTGTGTGTCTCTGTCTGTCGTGTGTGTGTCTCTGTCTGTCCCGTGTGTGTCTCTGTCTGTCCTGTGTGTGTCTCTGTCTGTCCTGTGTGGGTCTCTGTCTCTTTCTTGTCCTGTGTGTGTCTCTGACTCTCTTTATTGTCCTGTGTGTGTCTGTCTCTCTCTCTCTTGTCCTGTGTCTGTCTCTGTCTCTCTCTCTCTCCAGGATCACACGTTTAAAATTGGCACGGAGCTCATGAAACACACGGAGGAAGAGTTCACCTTTAATGAGGGGTTAAAGTTCAACTTCAAGGGTTATGAGGTCAGTAATATCCACCTCTAGTTGAGACAACACAGGTTTTACATCCCAGCGCCCCACATGAGCAGTACAAGTCTTTTCCCTCAGTCCCAAAGACATTCACCTCCAGCCAGTACTCTAACTCTCTCTGTCTCTCCACCCATCTGTTTTCATACTGAGTTTGAGAGGCTGCCAGTATGGAGTTAAGAGCTATGTTGTGTGTGGATTGTGTGTACATGCGTGCATGTCAGTGTTTTTGTTAGGAAAATGTGGTGCTGGATATTTGACAGGAAGTATTATAATTTAAGATGTTTGAGAAGTTTACTGAACCCATATGCATTGGGTGGTTAGGGTTAGGGTGGTAACCTGATTAGGGCGTCCACCCACGGTGCTCAGAATGACAGAAATAACATTTACATTATGGTACTTCATCGTAACAGAACATGCAACGATGCTCACGTTGAAGGTGATAGAATAACTGTCCACGCCGACTCTTCCTCAGACAACAAGACGAGTAAAGAACAGCAGAATCACCAGCCTGTCAATCTAATATCCCCCATAATAGAACAGTTGACCTATTGGTCAGCTTGTGATTCTGTGCAAAAAAGAAATTGCCTATTCCAAACAGATTTTTAATGGTCCAAAAGCCAGCTATAACCAGCTAACAGAAACCCTGGTATGTGTGTGTGGGGGTATGTATGGGTGTGTGTGTGTGTGTGGTGGGGGGGTCCTGTGTGAGTGAGAAAAAGAGCCAGCAAGTGTGTTTTGACATGTCTCTGGCCCTCAGTAACTCAGACGTCAGTTTTCTCTGTTATCCTGTGTGTTAGTTTGCCTACGACAAGGAGCAGGAGGTCAATGTGTCCTTCCACATCAAAGACCGAGACACAGAGAAGAAGATTGACAGCACTCTGACTGGTGAGTCAGACCGTCTGACACACTGGAGTTGATGCAGCGCTGCTGTGCAATGCACTGTTCAAACAACTGACTGAATTACAACCAGGATTATTCTGCTCAAACTGTTGATCCATTTCAACTCTTTCACCTTAATGGACCTGCGTAGGATAACCCCAGTATTGGACATGTTTAATATTCAGCCATTATTATTATTCATACATTTTTGGGACAAAGTTCAAGCTTATTTGAATAAGATGTGAACCCTGTATAGACTGGTGGGTTATTGGTATGGAGTCGTTGTTTGATCTCTTTCCCCTCCTCTCTCTCCTCTCTCTATCCTCCACCTCTCCCCCTGCTCTTCTCTACCTCCTCTCCATCCTCCTCTCTCCATTCTACCCTCTTCACTCTCCCCCTCCTCCTCTCTCCCATTCTACCTTCTCTCTCTCTCTCTATCCTCCTCCTCTCCCCTTCCTCTCTCCTATTCTTCCATCTCCTCTCTCTCCTCTCACTCTATCCTCCTTCTCTCCCTCCTCCTCTCCTCTCCATCTCTTAGTGGTGTTGTATAACTGTTCTCTGGGTCGTGAGGACTGCAGCTTGTGTAAGAATGCCGACCCCAAATACAGCTGTGTGTGGTGTGCCAACATGAGGTCCTGTGTGTACAGAGAATTGTGCCGGTCCCAGGAACCAGCGCAGTGCCCCAACCCCAAGATCACTGAGGTGAGAACAGTCTCTGTCTCTGATTATCACTAGAGGTGTTCTCCTCTGTCTGGTGCACTCTTCCTTCCTGTCTTCTTCCCTTTAGCTGTCACTAAAGACTGTTCTACTATATACACACTGAACTACTACTGTAAAGACTGTTCTACTATATACACACTGATCTACTACTGTAAAGACTGTTCTACTATATACACACTGAAATACTACTGTAAGGACCGTTCTACTATATACACACTGATCTACTACTGTAAAGACTGTTCTACTATATACACACTGAAATACTACTGTAAGGACCGTTCTACTATATACACACTGATGGCACTGACCATTATATTCTATATTAATCTACCACACTCATCTAAATCATCCACCCTCTCTCTCTCTTCCCCACAGATCATCCCTCGTTTCGGGCCTCTGAACGGTGGGATAATGGTGACCACTCATCTAAATCATCCCCTCTCTCTCTCTCTTCCCCACAGATCATCCCTCGTTTCGGGCCTCTGAACGGTGGGATAGTGGTGACCACTCATCTAAATCATCCCCTCTCTCTCTCTCTCTTCCCCACAGATCATCCCTCGTTTCGGGCCTCTGAACGGTGGGATAGTGGTGACCACTCATCTAAATCATCCCCTCTCTCTCTCTCTCTTCCCCACAGATCATCCCTCGTTTCGGGCCTCTGAACGGTGGGATAGTGGTGACCACTCATCTAAATCATCCCCTCTCTCTCTCTCTCTTCCCCACAGATCATCCCTCGTTTCGGGCCTCTGAACGGTGGGATAGTGGTGACCACTCATCTAAATCATCCCCTCTCTCTCTCTCTCTCTTCCCCACAGATCATCCCTCGTTTCGGGCCTCTGAACGGTGGGATAGTGGTGACCACTCATCTAAATCATCCCCTCTCTCTCTCTCTCTTCCACACAGATCATCCCTCGTTTCGGGCCTCTGAACGGTGGGATAGTGGTGACCACTCATCTAAATCATCCCCCCTCTCTCTCTCTCTCTCTTCCCCACAGATCATCCCTCGTTTCGGGCCTCTGAACGGTGGGATAGTGGTGACCACTCATCTAAATCATCCCCCCTCTCTCTCTCTCTTCCCCACAGATCATCCCTCGTTTCGGGCCTCTGAACGGTGGGATAGTGGTGACCACTCATCTAAATCATCCCCCCTCTCTCTCTCTCTCTTCCCCCACAGATCATCCCTCGTTTCGGGCCTCTGAACGGTGGGATAGTGGTGACCACTCATCTAAATCATCCCCTCTCTCTCTCTCTCTCCCCCACAGATCATCCCTCGTTTCGGGCCTCTGAACGGTGGGATAGTGGTGACCATTAAAGGGTCTAACCTGGGCATAAAGAAGGAGGACATTAAGAAGGTGACGGTGGCTGGAGTGGACTGTGTTCACCAGGGGGACAGATACTCTGTCTCCACCAGGTATAGTGATAGTGGGGGGTTGTAAATGAATCATCACAGCTGTTGTCCAGGGGTTTCATCCCGTTGTCAAGATCAGTGGTTTCAAGTTTGTTTCTGTCCATTTTTGACAAGTTGACAAGATTGTGCAGAGCTGTCGTCAAGGCAACGGGTAGCGACTTTTTAACAATCTCAAATATAACATGTATTTTGATTAACCTTTTACGACGAGCAAACCCGTATCCGGGAGCGTAATCATAGACTCAAACGCATCAGCATAACGCAGCGGACATAAATACCCCTAGAAACTTTTACTACTCATGAAAATCGCAAATTAAATGAAATAAATATATTCAAACACAAGCTTAGCCTTTTGTTAACAACACTGTCATCTCAGATTTTCAAAATATGCGTTACAGCCAACGCTTGACAAGCATTTGTGTAAGTTTATCATGGCATAATGCTATGCTAGGCTCTGCTGGCAGCAGGCAACATTTTCACAAAAATAAGAAAAGCAATCAAATTAAATCATTTACCTTTGAAGAACTTCGGATGTTTTCACTCAGGAGACTCCCAGTTAGATAGCAAATGTTCCTTTTTTCCAAGAATATTATTTTTGTAGGACGAAAAAGCTCCCATTTCTTCACCATGCTTGGCTGAGAAATCGACCGAAAAATACTTCAACTATAACGCCAAACTTTTTTCAAAATTAGCTACATAATATTGACAGAAACACAGCAAACGTTGTTTAGGATCCATCCTCAAGGTGCTTTTAACAAATATATTCAATAATATATCCGTCGAGGCAGTTGGTTTCTCATAAGAAGCGATTGGAAAAATGGCTACCTCAGTATTTTATGCGAGATTTTCTGCGGGAGACACCATGTGACCACATGCTATATATGGTCCCTTACAGCCATTCTTCAATGGAAATGCCTAAAAAGATGTCACAATGCTGTAGACACCTTTGGGAATACGTGGAAAACGTAAGCTCATTCGTAGCTCATTCACAGCCATATAAGGAGTCATTGGCATGAGGCAGTTTTAAAAAATGCGGCACTTCCTGGTTGGATTTTTATCTGGGTTTCGCCTGTAACATCAGTTCTGTGGCACTCACAGACAATATCTTTGCAGTTTTGGAAACGTCAGTGTCTTCTTTCCAAAGCTGTCAATTATATGCATAGTCGAGCATCTTTTCGTGACAAAATATCTTGTTTAAAACGGGAACGTTTTTCATCCAAAAATTAAAATAGCGCCCCCTAAATCCAACTGGTTAACACATGTTTTGGTTACTACATGATTCCATATGTGTTATTTCATAGTTTTGATGTCTTCACTATTATTCTACAATGTAGAAAATAATAAATAAAGAAAAACCCTTGAATGAGTACAGTAGGTGTCCAAACTATTGACTGCCTACTGTCTTTTCAACTTTAATTCACAACCGAAAATTAACCTGATTTAAACGTCTAGAAAATACATATTTTAGATGTCTTTTCAACATAATTTTGCTTACTGGGACTATTCTCGGTTTGTGAAGGGGGGGGTGGCATTTTTTGGTCTCGCCAGAACGGAAAGGACCGGCCCTGCCTCTAATGCACTTTTATGTCCAGCGAATAACATATTTCATTACACACAACATTTGGATGAACAGTATGTCTGCTTGTGTGTGTGGTGGAGAAACCGGGCCTTTGTCTTACTCCAGCTGTTCTGTGTCTTCTCCAGTGTTGTGTGTGAGATCGGTCCGGTCCGGTCTTCAGTGGACCTCCCAGGTCCCATCAACCAGGGGGTAGTGGAGGTGGAGGTGGAGGGGGGCAGGAGAGGACGTTCAGAGGTCCTCTTCACCTACAGGGTACGTTTCGTACAGCTACAGGGCCATTCTTTACCCCAACATGAATCCTAACTGTTGTAAGAGTCACACTGTGCAGGAGTGATCTGATGTGTCATACAGCTACAGGGCCATTCTTTACCCCAACATGAATCCTAACTGTTGTAAGAGTCACACTGCAGGAGTGATCTGATGTGTCATACTGTACATGGCTCTTAGTGTGGTTAAAGCTCTGCTCATACAGCCACTATGTTAGTCTCTCTCTGCTGGTTTTGCTTCTCCACGTTCATCAATGTACTTTGTTCTTAGGAGATGCTCTTAGAATTCAGAATAGCATCTGTTGAAAGGAAACAGAATTTAACAGGGGAATTTAACGAGTATAATGATTGACTTAAAAACACATCTATAATGGGAGCCTATTTCACTTCATGGTAAATATTTACACTAATTTATTTTGGGGTTCGTATTTTCTTGTTTGTTTGTTTCTGCCAAAATAACAATGTCCCCATGAGAATGTACTGAGCTACTTATCCTTCTTATAGATTTGATCAAAGCTTCAGATTTTCTAGGGAACATAACATTATTTTGCTCTCGCTCTCGTTTGCTCTCTCGCTCTCGTTTGCTCTCTCGCTCTCGTTTGCTCTCTCGCTCTCGTTTGCTCTCTCTCGGTCTCTCTGTCTCTGTCGTTTTAAGTTGGTCTGTTCTAGATCTGGCTGTCTACTCGCAATACTTAGTACTGTTTGATGAGAAAATACAGTACTAAGTGGTGTTCAGTAGCTGTGTTGTGGTGATAAAGTGGTGTTCAGTAGTTGTGATGATAAAGTGGTGTGGTGTTCAGTAGCTGTGTTGTGGTGTTCAGTAGCTGTGTTGTGGTGTTCAGTTGCTGTCTTGTGGTGATAAAGTACAAAGTGGTGATCAGTAGCTGTGTTGTGGTGTTCAGTAGCTGTGTTGTGGTGACAAAGTGGTGTTCAGTAGCTGTGTTGTGGTGACAGTGGTGTTCAGTAGCTGTGTTGTGGTGTTCAGTAGCTGTGTTGTGGTGATAAAGTACAAAGTGGTGTTCAGTAGCTGTGTTGTGGTGTTCAGTAGCTGTGTTGTGGTGACAAAGTGGTGTTCAGTAGCTGTGTTGTGGTGATAAAGTACAAAGTGGTGTTCAGTAGCTGTGTTGTGGTGTTCAGTAGCTGTGTTGTGGTGACAGTGGTGTTCAGTAGCTGTGTTGTGGTGACAGTGGTGTTCAGTAGCTGTGTTGTGGTGTTCAGTAGCTGTGTTGTGGTGATAAAGTACAAAGTGGTGTTCAGTAACTGTGTTGTGGTGATAAAGTACAAAGTGGTGTTCAGTAGCTGTGTTGTGGTGATAAAGTACAAAGTGGTGTTCAGTAGCTGTGTTGTGGTGATAAAGTACTAAGTGGTGTTCAGTAGCTGTGTTGTGGTGTTCAGTAGCTGTGTTGTGGTGTTCAGTAGCTGTGTTGTGGTGATAAAGTGGTATTCAGTAGCTGTGTTGTGGTGATAAACCAGTGAATGGGAATGGGACGTGACATGAGGTCTAACTGGTGGTCCCAGTGGGCTCTGGGTTGTAGGACAGTGGGCTCTGGGTTGTGGTGTTCAGTAGCTGTGTTGTGGTGACAAAGTGGTGTTCAGTAGCTGTGTTGCGGTGATAAAGTACAAAGTGGTGTTCAGTAGCTGTGTTGTGGTGTTCAGTAGCTGTGTTGTGGTGATAAAGTACTAAGTGGTGTTCAGTAGCTGTGTTGTGGTGATAAAGTACTAAGTGGTGTTCAGTAGCTGTGTTGTGGTGATAAAGTACAAAGTGGTGTTCAGTAGCTGTGTTGTGGTGTTCAGTAGCTGTGTTGTGGTGACAGTGGTGTTCAGTAGCTGTGTTGTGGTGACAGTGGTGTTCAGTAGCTGTGTTGTGGTGATAAAGTACAAAGTGGTGTTCAGTAGCTGTGTTGTGGTGTTCAGTAGCTGTGTTGTGGTGACAGTGGTGTTCAGTAGCTGTGTTGTGGTGACAGTGGTGTTCAGTAGCTGTGTTGTGGTGATAAAGTACAAAGTGGTGTTCAGTAGCTGTGTTGTGGTGTTCAGTAGCTGTGTTGTGGTGACAGTGGTGTTCAGTAGCTGTGTTGTGGTGACAGTGGTGTTCAGTAGCTGTGTTGTGGTGACAGTGGTGTTCAGTAGCTGTGTTGTGGTGTTAGTGGTGTTCAGTAGCTGTGTTGTGGTGTTCAGTTGCTGTGTTGTGGTGACAGTGGTGTTCAGTAGCTGTGTTGTGGTGTTCAGTAGCTGTGTTGTGGTGATAAAGTACAAAGTGGTGTTCAGTAGCTGTGTTGTGGTGTTCAGTAGCTGTGTTGTGGTGACAAAGTGGTGTTCAGTAGCTGTGTTGTGGTGACAAAGTGGTGTTCAGTAGCTGTGTTGTGGTGATAAAGTACAAAGTGGTGTTCAGTAGCTGTGTTGTGGTGATAAAGTACAAAGTGGTGTTCAGTAGCTGTGTTGTGGTGTTCAGTAGCTGTGTTGTGGTGTTCAGTAGCTGTGTTGTGGTGATAAAGTGGTGTTCAGTAGCTGTGTTGTGGTGTTCAGTAGCTGTGTTGTGGTGATAAAGTGGTGTTCAGTAGCTGTGTTGTGGTGTTCAGTAGCTGTGTTGTGGTGATAAAGTGGTATTCAGTAGCTGTGTTGTGGTGATAAACCAGTGAAGGGGAATGGGACGTGACATGAGGTCTAACTGGTGGTCCCAGTGGGCTCTGGGTTGTAGGACAGTGGGCTCTGGGTTGTTAGACAGTGGGCTCTGGGTTGTTAGACAGTGGGCTCTGGGTTGTTAGACAGTGGGCTCTGGGTTGTTAGACAGTGGGCTCTGGGTTGTTGGACAGTGGGCTCTGGGTTGTTAGACAGTGGGCTCTGGGTTGTTAGACAGTGGGCTCTGGGTTGTTAGACAGTGGGCTCTGGGTTGTTGGACAGTGGGCTCTGGGTTGTTGGACAGTGGGCTCTGGGTTGTTGGACAGTGGGCTCTGGGTTGTTGGACAGTGGGCTCTGGGTTGTTGGACAGTGGGCTCTGGGTTGTTGGACAGTGGGCTCTGGGTTGTTGGACAGTGGGCTCTGGATTGTTGGACAGTGGACTCTGGGTTGTTGGACAGTGGGCTCTGGGTTGTTGGACAGTGGGCTCTGGGTTGTTGGACAGTGGGCTCTGGGTTGTTGGACAGTGGGCTCTGGGTTGTTGGACAGTGGGCTCTGGGTTGTTGGACAGTGGGCTCTGGGTTGTTGGACAGTGGGCTCTGGGTTGTTGGACAGTGGGCTCTGGGTTGTTGGACAGTGGACTCTGGGTTGTTGGACAGTGGGCTCTGGGTTGTTGGACAGTGGGCTCTGGGTTGTTGGACAGTGGGCTCTGGGTTGTTGGACAGTGGGCTCTGGGTTGTTGGACAGTGGACTCTGGGTTGTTGGACAGTGGGCTCTGGGTTGTTGGACAGTGGGCTCTGGGTTGTTGGACAGTGGGCTCTGGGTTGTTGGACAGTGGGCTCTGGGTTGTTGGACAGTGGACTCTGGGTTGTTGGACAGTGGACTCTGGGTTGTTGGACAGTGGGCTCTGGGTTGTTGGACAGTGGGCTCTGGGTTGTTGGACAGTGGGCTCTGGGTTGTTGGACAGTGGGCTCTGGGTTGTTGGACAGTGGGCTCTGGGTTGTTGGACAGTGGGCTCTGGGTTGTTGGACAGTGGGCTCTGGGTTGTTAACTGTAAAACACTTTGGATGAAAACATCTGCTAAATAACCATATAGAATGTTAGAAGGTCAGGAGAGGAGTTTTTTCTTGTCAGGTCATGCAGTCAAGAAAACGTCCAGGACCTAAGTATGTTACCTTATCACTGATGTCTCATCTCTTATCCCCTCCAGGACCCCATCCCGGAGAAAGTTTCCCCCTTGAAGGGCCCTGTGGCCGGGGGAACAGTCATCACTATCTCTGGGAAACACCTGGATACGGCAAACAAGAATGATGTCATTGTCACCGTGGGGGGAACGCCCTGTGAAGTGTAAGGATGATCATACTTGAGTCTTCCAACCCCTGCAGGTTGCTGTCTGGATAGGTTGCCTGAGTCATGTCCTATTCACTTCTTCTCTCAAGGCCGACCTCTGAAATATATTAGCCATACAGTAATTATGTTTGACTTGTTCCTTTGAGATGACCTTCTCTCCCCTCAACACTACGACCCCAGTTTGACCTTTCCCACGATGCTCTCTGTCCCCGTTTCTCCCTCAGGTTGTCGTTTGGCAGTGAGATCACCTGTGAGACAGGTGTATACAAGGGACAAAAGGTTCCATTGGAGTCCCTGAGAGTCTCGGTGAAGTATGGGAAGAGCACCACCAAGGACGTCCCCGTCACCTTCAACTTCCAGTACTCTGAGAACCCCAAACTCACGGACTACAGCCCCAAGACCAGCTTCGTATGGTGAGTGGAGTCCACAGTGCCCCAGAGAGGGTGGAAGTCAAAGCCCCTCTTTAAGCCAAGCTTGAGTTGAATGCAAAACAGTTTGAAGTGGATAATTAAATGGCCGTTTCTTATTGGACACATTCAGGTCGTGTCTCCCTCTTTCAAAACGTTTCAAAAGGTTTCTCCTGTTTTGTGCTTCCTAACATGACCCTGATATATGGTGTCGTCGTCTAGTGTTTCAGTGGAGGCAGGAGGATTACATGTTAGTCATTTAGCAGACGTTCTAATCCAGAGCCGCATAGTTAGTGCCGTCATCTTGAGATGGCTAGGTGGGACAACCACATGGGGCGGCAGGTAGCCTAGTGGTTAGAGCGTTGGACAGGTAACTGGGAGGTTGCAAGATTGAATCCGCGAGCTGACAAGGTAAAAATCTGTTGTTCTGCCCCTGAACAAGGCAGTTAACCCCCTGTTCCTAGGCCGTCATTGAATATGAGAATTTGTTCTTAACTGACTTGCCTAGTTAAATAAAAATAAATAATTCATAGTACTGGAAGTACATGTTTCATCTGTCTATATCTTCAAAGTCCCAGCTAGTAAGAGAGAAAAGAGTCAAGTGCGAGTGTTGGTTCACAAAATATGTTTTCAGAAGACGGACAGGGAATCTGCTGTCCTAGCTTCAGGGGGAAGCTGGTTCCACCATTGGGGTGCCAGGACAGAGAAAAGGTTGGACTGGGCTGAGCTGGAGCTGCCCTCCCATAAGGGTAGGAGAGCCAAGAGACCAGAGGTGGCAGAACAGAGTACTCTGATTGGGATGTAGGGTTTGAACATAGCCTGAAGGTAGGGAGGGTCAGGTCCTCTTGCTGCTCCGTAGGTAAGTACCAGGGTCTTGTGGTGGATCCAAACTTTGACTGGAAGCCAGTGCAGTGTGTTGAGGAGCGGGCTGACATGGGAGAAGTTAAGAAGGTTGAACATCAGGGGGCTGACATGGGAGAAGTTAGGAAGGTTGAACATCAGTGGAGGCAGGAGGATCGTGTGTGTTGTATTGAGAGCTGACGTGTGTGTTGTCTGGTGTTTCAGTGGAGGCAGGAGGATTGTGTGTGTTGTATTGAGAGCTGACGTGTGTGTTGTCTGGTGTTTCAGTGGAGGCAGGAGGATCGTGTGTGTGGGCAGTGGTTTTGACCTCATCCAGAGAGCCACCATGAAGGTGCTGCCATCTGCTGATGACTTCTCTCAGTCCCCTCCCGTTGAGGTCAGTACACACTACTCACTACTATTACAATACACCTAATGTTATCATTCTAGAGTCCACTCCTATTATACAATACTCTGCATGTTATCATTCTGGAGTCCACTCCTATTATACAATACATTACATGTTATCATTCTAGAGTCCACTCCTATTATACAATACTCTGCATGTTATCCATTCTAGAGTCCACTCCTATTATACAATACTCTGCATGTTATCCATTCTAGAGTCCACTCCTATTATACAATACTCTACATGTTATCATTCTAGAGTCCACTCCTATTATACAATACTCTACATGTTATCATTCTGGAGTCCACTCCTATTATACAATACATTACATGTTATCCATTCTAGAGTCCACTCCTATTATACAATACATGCCATGTTATCCATTCTAGAGTCCACTCCTATTATACAATACATGACATGTTATCCATTCTAGAGTCCACTCCCATTGAGGTTAGTATACCATTCCACAAGTTCTCTGTTTCCTGCCAGTAGTGTATTCTAATCCCTCTAGTGTACAGTACTCTAGCTGTGATATTATCCATGGCAGGTAGCTAGCATGGCCTAGTGTACAGTACTCTAGCTGTGGTATTATCCATGGCAGGTAGCTAGCATGTCCTAGTGTACAGTACTCTAGCTGTGGTATTATCCATGGCAGGTAGCTAGCATGGCCTAGTGTACAGTACTCTAGCTGTGGTATTATCCATGGCAGGTATCTAGCATGTCCTAGTGTACAGTACTCTAGCTGTGGTATTATCCATGGCAGGTATCTAGCATGCCCTAGTGTACAGTACTCTAGCTGTGGTATTATCCGTGGCAGGTAGCTAGCATGGCCTAGTGTACAGTACTCTAGCTGTGATATTATCCATGGCAGGTAGCTAGCATGGCCTAGTGTACAGTACTCTAGCTGTGATATTATCCATGGCAGGTAGCTAGCATGTCCTAGTGTACAGTACTCTAGCTGTGGTATTATCCATGGCAGGTAGCTAGCATGTCCTAGTGTACAGTACTCTAGCTGTGGTATTATCCATGGCAGGTATCTAGCATGTCCTAGTGTACAGTACTCTAGCTGTGGTATTATCCATGGCAGGTATCTAGCATGCCCTAGTGTACAGTACTCTAGCTGTGGTATTATCCATGGCAGGTATCTAGCATGCCCTAGTGTACAGTACTCTAGCTGTGGTATTATCCGTGGCAGGTAGCTAGCATGTCCTAGTGTACAGTACTCTAGCTGTGGTATTATCCATGGCAGGTATCTAGCATGCCCTAGTGTACAGTACTCTAGCTGTGGTATTATCCATGGCAGGTAGCTAGCATGTCCTAGTGTACAGTTCTCTAGCTGTGGTATTATCCATGGCAGGTATCTAGCATGCCCTAGTGTACAGTACTCTAGCTGTGGTATTATCCATGGCAGGTATCTAGCATGCCCTAGTGTACAGTACTCTAGCTGTGGTATTATCCGTGGCAGGTAGCTAGCATGTCCTAGTGTACAGTACTCTAGCTGTGGTATTATCCATGGCAGGTATCTAGCATGCCCTAGTGTACAGTACTCTAGCTGTGGTATTATCCGTGGCAGGTAGCTAGCATGTCCTAGTGTACAGTACTCTAGCTGTGATATTATCCGTGGCAGGTAGCTAGCATGTCCTAGTGTACAGTACTCTAGCTGTGGTATTATCCATGGCAGGTAGCTAGCATGTCCTAGTGCACAGTACTCTAGCTGTGGTATTATCCATGGCAGGTAGCTAGCATGTCCTAGTGTACAGTACTCTAGCTGTGGTATTATCCATGGCAGGTAGCTAGCATGTCCTAGTGCACAGTACTCTAGCTGTGGTATTATCCATAGCAGGTAGCTAGCATGTCCTAGTGTACAGTACTCTAGCTGTGATATTATCCATGGCAGGTAGCTAGCATGTCCTAGTGTACAGTACTCTAGCTGTGATATTATCCATGGCAGGTAGCTAGCATGTCCTAGTGTACAGTACTCTAGCTGTGGTATTATCCGTGGCAGGTAGCTAGCATGTCCTAGTGTACAGTACTCTAGCTGTGATATTATCCGTGGCAGGTAGCTAGCATGTCAACAGTGAGTTGTATGTTTTTGTCTGTGACTACAGACTTCTCTGTGAGACTAAACACAGACACAGTGTCCTGCCAGGAATGAAATATCTTTCTCTCTCTCTCTATTCTATCTCTCTCTGCCCTCCTCTCCAGTTCATCCAGTATGCCGTACATAAGAACGACACTGTGCTGCTGTTTGACAGTCCAGTGGTGAACAGGTCCTCTGAGACCCAGTCCTTTAGGGCCTTCCTCCAGCTAGACAACGTGATAGAGGAACTGAATTCCTTTGAGTACCACCCCGACCCATTCTTCAATGAACTGACCAAGAACATCATCACTGAAACCTCCATCATCATCGTTACGGTAAAGAACAGTAACACTACTCTTATGGGGTTGTGTTGTCATGGTTACTGTCTAGTAGTTTTTTGGGTTATTTCTAGTAATACTGGCTTATCATTTTCCATGGGCCATTGTGGCTTAAATGTTATTCTGCTTCAGCCTCCCGAGTGGCACGGTGGTCTTAGCTGTGCCATTAGAGATTCTGGGTTCGAGTCCAGGCTCTGTCGCAGCTGGCAGACCAATGGGGCGGCGCACAATTGGCCCAGCGTCGTCCAGGTTAGGGGAGGGTTTGGGCCGGCAGGGATGTCCTTGTCTCATCGCGCACTAGCGACTCCTGTGGCGGGCCGGGCGCAGTGCACGCTGACACGGTCGCCAGGTGTGCGGTGTTTCCTCCGACACATTGGTGCGGCTGGCTTCCAGGTTTAGTGGTCAAGAAGCAGTGCGGCTTGGTTGGGTTGTGTTTCGGGAGGACACACAGCTCTCGACCTTCGCCTCTCCCGAGTCCGTACGGGAGTTGCAGCGATGAGACAAGACTGTAACTACCAATTGAATACCACGAAATTGGAGAGAAAAAGGGCAAACAAACAAACAAACAAACAAACAAACACATGTATTCTGCCTTGTGACTATGATGTCCCCCTCGGAGAGAAAAGACAATTATAGTGCATTGATGTTGATATAATTAATATCAATATTGAGATAATCATATCTGCTTTTACAAATGATTGCATGTCCCTGCAGTCCAGAGGTTAACGACCAGCCACCTCTTTCTCCCCAGGGTCGTGGTTTCAGCAAGGCCATGACAGCTGAAGAAGCCCAGGCGTTCGTGGGAGATGCGTCCTGTAAGGTGACCATCCTGCAGGATGACAAGCTGTTCCTGGAAGCTCCGTCCACCCAGCCCAGAGCCCGCTCCAAACGCCAGCGCAGAGACACCAGCTCCGACCCTTTGGACCTAACGGTGACAACACTGGCCTTCTGTCTAAACCCAAGGCATAGAGAGAGAGGCTTCAGGCATTAGCACTGGACAAGCTGATATGTCTCTCTGGCTCTCAACATGTATTTCAGATAGGTGCTTGTGTTCCAGTACATTTCTATCTAAATCAGGGCTGTCCAAACTTAATCCAATGTCCTGTTGCAGGCATTCACTTCAGTCAAGGCAGTAACACACCTGATTCAACCATACAATAATCCTAGTCTTCTGACCGGGACCACTCAGTCCTGACAGAGAAATATCACTATCAACACCTTGATGTATATCTGACTCTCCACAATTATATACGTATTGTAGCGAATTAGCTTTCTCCTATTTGCCTTTAGCTGACTTGAACTTTCTTTCTGTCCATCTCTCTCTCTCTCTCTCTCTCTCTTTCTGTCCATCTCTCTCTCTTTCTGTCCATCTCTCTCTCTTTCTGTCCATCTCTCTCTCTCTTTCTCTGTCCATCTCTCTCTCTCTCTTTCTCCGTCCATCTCTCTCTTTCTGTCCATCTCTCTCTCTTTCTGTCCATCTCTCTCTCTTTCTGTCCATCGCTGTCTCTCTCTTTCTGTCCATCGCTGTCTCTCTCTTTCTGTCCATCTCTCTTTCTGTCTCTCTCTTTCTGTCTCTCTCTTTCTGTCTCTCTCTCTGTCCATCTCTCTCTCTGTCCATCTCTCTCTCTGTCCATCTCTCTTTCTGTCTCTCTCTCTGTCCATCTCTCTCTCTGTCCATCTCTCTCTCTGTCCATCTCTCTCTCTGTCCATCTCTCTCTCTGTCCATCTCTCTCTCTGTCCATCTCTCTCTCTGTCCATCTCTCTCTCTGTCCATCTCTCTCTCTGTCCATCTCTTTCTGTCCATCTCTTTCTGTCCATCTCTCTCTCTGTCTCTCTCTTTCTGTCTCTTTCTGTCCATCTCTCTCTCTGTCTCTCTCTGTCTCTCTCTTTCTGTCCATCTCTCTCTCTCTCTCTCTCTCTCTCTCTCTCTCTCTCTCTCTCTTTCTGTCCCTCTCTCTCTATTTCTGTCCCTCTCTCTCTCTCTCTCTCTCTCTTTCTGTCCATCTCTCTCTCTTTCTGTCCATCTCTCTCCCACACTCCCCCTCATCTCTCTCATTCCCTTGCTTTCTATATCTATCTTTCTTTTCTTCTCTCCCTCCCTCCCTAACAGATCAAGTTTGGTAATGGTGAGTGGGTGGTGGGCTCAGTGAACTATGAGAGGAAGTATGAGGTTCCTTTGGCTATCATCATCCCAGCTGTCATCGTCCCTATGCTACTGTTCATAGCTGTGTCCGTCTACTGCTACAGGTACACAACTACACTTCCCATCAAGCACCACTCATGTAGTTCTGATGGGTGAATTGTTTTTAGTTCACCCGGTGAAATGGGTGTCTGGAGTTTACACTCTAGGACCAATTAAATAATCTCAAATGTGCAAACTACAGATTCACATAGTGGAACAGTTCTGTACTCTAATGGACTGTTCCTATGTGTTAATGTCTGTACTTTAATTAACTGTTCCTATGTGTTAATGTCTGTACTCTAATGAACTGTTCCTATGTGTTAATGTCTGTACTCTAATGAACTGTTCCTGTGTGTTAATGTCTGTACTCTAATGAACTGTTCCTGTGTGTTAATGTCTGTAGTCTAATGGACTGGTCCTGTGTGTTAATGTCTGTACTCTAATGGACTGTTCCTATGTGTTAGTGTCTGTACTCTAATGGACTGTTCCTATGTGTTAGTGTCTGTACTCTAATGGACTGTTCCTATGTGTTAGTGTCTGTAGTCTAATGGACTGTTCCTATGTGTTAGTAGTCTAATGGACTGTTCCTATGTGTTAATGTCTAATGGACTGTTCCTATGTGTTAATGTCTGTAGTCTAATGGACTGTTCCTATGTGTTAGTGTCTGTAGTCTAATGGACTGTTCCTATGTGTTAGTAGTCTAATGGACTGTTCCTATGTGTTAATGTCTGTAGTCTAATGGACTGTTCCTATGTGTTAATGTCTGTAGTCTAATGGACTGTTCCTATGTGTTAATGTCTGTAGTCTAATGGACTGTTCCTATGTGTTAGTGTCTGTAGTCTAATGGACAGTTCCTATGTGTTAATGTCTGTAGTCTAATGGACTGTTCCTATGTGTTAATGTCTGTAGTCTAATGGAATGTTCCTATGTGTTAATGTCTGTAGTCTAATGGACTGGTCCTATGTGTTAATGTCTGTAGTCTAATGGACTGTTCCTATGTGTTAGTGTCTGTAGTCTAATGGACTGTTCCTATGTGTTAATGTCTGTAGTCTAATGAACTGTTCCTATGTGTTAATTTCTGTAGTCTAATGGACAGTTCCTATGTGTTAATGTCTAATGGACAGTTCCTATGTGTTAATGTCTGTAGTCTAATGGCCTGTTCCTATGTGTTAATGTCTAATGGACTGTTCCTATGTGTTAATGTCTGTAGTCTAATGGACTGTTCCTATGTGTTAATGTCTGTAGTCTAATGGACTGTTCCTATGTGTTAATGTCTAATGGACTGCTCCTATGTGTTAATGTCTGTAGTCTAATGGACTGGTCCTATGTGTTAATGTCTGTAGTCTAATGGACTGGTCCTATGTGTTAATGTCTGTAGTTTAATGGACTGTTCCTATGTGTTAATGTCTGAAGTCTAATGGACTGTTCCTATGTGTTAATGTCTGTAGTTTAATGGACTGTTCCTATGTGTTAATGTCTGTAGTCTAATGGACTGTTCCTATGTGTTAATGTCTAATGGACTGCTCCTATGTGTTAATGTCTGTAGTCTAATGGACTGGTCCTATGTGTTAATGTCTGTAGTCTAATGGACTGGTCCTATGTGTTAATGTCTGTAGTTTAATGGACTGTTCCTATGTGTTAATGTCTGAAGTCTAATGGACTGTTCCTATGTGTTAATGTCTAATGGACTGTTCCTATGTGTTAGTAGTCTAATGGGCTGTTCCTATGTGTTAATGTCTAATGGACTGTTCCTATGTGTTAATGTCTAATGGACTGTTCCTATGTGTTAGTAGTCTAATGGACTGTTCCTATGTGTTAATGTCTGATGGACTGTTCCTATGTGTTAGTAGTCTAATGGACTGTTCCTATGTGTTAGTAGTCTAATGGACTGTTCCTATGTGTTAGTAGTCTAATGGACTGTTCCTATGTGTTAGTAGTCTAATGGTCTGTTCCTATGTGTTAATGTCTAATGGACTGTTCCTATGTGTTAGTAGTCTAATGGTCTGTTCCTATGTGTTAATGTCTGTAGTCTAATGGTCTGTTCCTATGTGTTAGTAGTCTAATGGGCTGTTCCTATGTGTTAATGTCTAATGGACTGTTCCTATGTGTTAATGTCTAATGGACTGTTCCTATGTGTTACTGTCTGTAGTCTAATGGACTGGTCCTATGTGTTAATGTCTGTAGTTTAATGGACTGTTCCTATGTGTTAATGTCTGTAGTCTAATGGACTGTTCCTATGTGTTAATGTCTAATGGACTGGTCCTATGTGTTAATGTCTGTAGTTTAATGGACTGTTCCTATGTGTTAATGTCTGTAGTCTAATGGACTGTTCCTATGTGTTAATGTCTGTAGTCTAATGGACTGTTCCTGTGTGTTAATGTCTGTAGTCTAATGGACTGTTCCTATGTGTTAATGTCTAATGGACTGTTCCTGTGTGTTAATGTCTAATGGACTGTTCCTATGTGTTAATGTCTAATGGACTGTTCCTATGTGTTAGTAGTCTAATGGGCTGTTCCTATGTGTTAATGTCTAATGGACTGTTCCTGTGTGTTAATGTCTAATGGACTGTTCCTGTGTGTTAATGTCTAATGGACTGTTCCTATGTGTTAGTAGTCTAATGGGCTGTTCCTATGTGTTAATGTCTAATGGACTGTTCCTATGTGTTAGTAGTCTAATGGACTGTTCCTATGTGTTAGTAGTCTAATGGACTGTTCCTATGTGTTAGTAGTCTAATGGACTGTTCCTATGTGTTAATGTCTGTAGTCTAATGAACTGTTCCTATGTGTTAATGTCTGTAGTCTAATGGAATGTTCCTATGTGTTAGTGTCTGTAGTCTAATGGACTGTTCCTATGTGTTAATGTCTGTAGTCTAATGAACTGTTCCTATGTGTTAATTTCTGTAGTCTAATGGACAGTTCCTATGTGTTAATGTCTAATGGACAGTTCCTATGTGTTAATGTCTGTAGTCTAATGGCCTGTTCCTATGTGTTAATGTCTAATGGACTGTTCCTATGTGTTAATGTCTGTAGTCTAATGGACTGTTCCTATGTGTTAATGTCTGTAGTCTAATGGACTGTTCCTATGTGTTAATGTCTAATGGACTGCTCCTATGTGTTAATGTCTGTAGTCTAATGGACTGGTCCTATGTGTTAATGTCTGTAGTCTAATGGACTGGTCCTATGTGTTAATGTCTGTAGTTTAATGGACTGTTCCTATGTGTTAATGTCTGAAGTCTAATGGACTGTTCCTATGTGTTAATGTCTGTAGTTTAATGGACTGTTCCTATGTGTTAATGTCTGTAGTCTAATGGACTGTTCCTATGTTAATGTCTAATGGACTGCTCCTATGTGTTAATGTCTGTAGTCTAATGGACTGGTCCTATGTGTTAATGTCTGTAGTCTAATGGACTGGTCCTATGTGTTAATGTCTGTAGTTTAATGGACTGTTCCTATGTGTTAATGTCTGAAGTCTAATGGACTGTTCCTATGTGTTAGTAGTCTAATGGACTGTTCCTATGTGTTAGTAGTCTAATGGGCTGTTCCTATGTGTTAATGTCTAATGGACTGTTCCTATGTGTTAATGTCTAATGGACTGTTCCTATGTGTTAGTAGTCTAATGGACTGTTCCTATGTGTTAATGTCTGATGGACTGTTCCTATGTGTTAGTAGTCTAATGGACTGTTCCTATGTGTTAGTAGTCTAATGGACTGTTCCTATGTGTTAGTAGTCTAATGGACTGTTCCTATGTGTTAGTAGTCTAATGGTCTGTTCCTATGTGTTAATGTCTGTAGTCTAATGGTCTGTTCCTATGTGTTAGTAGTCTAATGGGCTGTTCCTATGTGTTAATGTCTAATGGACTGTTCCTATGTGTTAATGTCTAATGGACTGTTCCTATGTGTTACTGTCTGTAGTCTAATGGACTGGTCCTATGTGTTAATGTCTGTAGTTTAATGGACTGTTCCTATGTGTTAATGTCTGTAGTCTAATGGACTGTTCCTATGTGTTAATGTCTGTAGTCTAATGGACTGTTCCTGTGTGTTAATGTCTGTAGTCTAATGGACTGTTCCTATGTGTTAATGTCTAATGGACTGTTCCTGTGTGTTAATGTCTAATGGACTGTTCCTATGTGTTAATGTCTAATGGACTGTTCCTATGTGTTAGTAGTCTAATGGGCTGTTCCTATGTGTTAATGTCTAATGGACTGTTCCTGTGTGTTAATGTCTGATGGACTGTTCCTGTGTGTTAATGTCTAATGGACTGTTCCTATGTGTTAGTAGTCTAATGGGCTGTTCCTATGTGTTAATGTCTAATGGACTGTTCCTATGTGTTAGTAGTCTAATGGACTGTTCCTATGTGTTAGTAGTCTAATGGACTGTTCCTATGTGTTAGTAGTCTAATGGACTGTTCCTATGTGTTAGTAGTCTAATGGACAGTTCCTGTGTGTTAATGTCTGTACTCTAATGGACAGTTTCTGTGTGTTAATGTCTGTACTCTAATGGACTGTTTCCTATGTGTTAATGTCTGTAGTCTAATGGACTGTTCCTATGTGTTAATGTCTGTAGTCTAATGGACTGTTCCTATGTGTTAATGTCTGTAGTCTAATGGACTGTTCCTATGTGTTAATGTCTATAGTCTAATGGACTGTTCCTATGTGACAGGAGGAAGAGCCAGCAGGCAGAGAGAGAGTATGAGAAAGTGAAACACCAGTTGGATCATCTGGAGGAGAGCGTGAGAGACCGCTGCAAGAAGGAATTCACAGGTATGTTCACACTATCACACACACTATCACACACCATACACACTGCTATAACATTACACACCATACACACTGCTATAACATTACACACACACTAAAACACACCACAGATCAAATCAAATCAAATGTATTTATATAGCCCTTCGTACATCAGCTGATATCTCAAAGTGATGTACAGAAACCCAGCCTAAAACCCCAAACAGCAAGCAATGCAGGTGTAGAAGCACGGTGGCTAGGAAAAACTCCCTAGAAAGGCCAAAACCTAGGAAGAAACCTAGAGAGGAACCAGGCTATGTGGGGTGGCCAGTCCTCTTCTGGCTGTGCCGGGTGGAGATTATAACAGAACATGGCCAAGATGTTCAAATGTTCATAAATGACCAGCATGGTCCAATAATAATAAGGCAGAACAGTTGAAACTGGAGCAGCAGCACAGTCAGGTGGACTGGGGACAGCAAGGAGTCATCATGTCAGGTAGTGCTGAGGCATGGTCCTAGGGATCAGGTCCTCCGAGAGAGAGAGAGAGAAAGACAGAGATAATTAGAGAGAGCATACTTAAATTCACACAGGACACCGAATAGGACAGGAGAAGTACTCCAGATATAACAAACTGACCCTAGCCCCCCGACACATAAACTACTGCAGCATAAATACTGGAGGCTGAGACAGGAGGGGTCAGGAGACACTGTGGCCCCATCCGATGACACCCCCGGACAGGGCCAAACAGGAAGGATATAACCCCACCCACTTTGCCTAAGCACAGCCCCCACACCACTAGAGGGATATCTTCAACCACCAACTTACCATCCTGAGACGAGGCCGAGTATAGCCCACAAAGATCTCCGCCGCGGCACAACCCACACTGCTATAACATTACACACACACTATCACACACCATACACACTGCTATAACATTACACACCACACACACTGCTATAACATTACACACACACTATCACACACCATACACACTGCTATAACATTACACACCACACACACTGCTATAACATTACACACACACACTATCACACACCACACACACTGCTATAACATTACACACACACTATCACACACCACACACACTGCTATAACATTACACGCCATACACACTGCTATAACATTGCACACACACTATCACACACCACACACACTGCTATAACATTACACACACACTATCACACACCATACACACTACTATAACATTACACACACACTATCAAATCAAATGTTATTAGTCACATGCGCCGAATACAACAGGTGTAGATCTTACAGTGAAATGCTTACTTACAAGCCCCTAACCAACAATGCAGTTTAAAAAAAGAATAAGAAATAAAAGTACCAAATAATTAAAGAGCAGCAGTAAAATAACAATAGCGAGACTGTATACAGGGGGTACCGGTACAGAGTCAATGTGGAGGCTATATACAGGGGGTACCGGTACAGAGTCGATGTGGAGACTGTATACAGGGGGTTCCGGTACAGAGTCAATGTGGAGGCTATATACAGGGGGTTCCGGTACAGAGTCGATGTGGAAACTGTATACAGGGGGTACCGGTACAGAGTCGATGTGGAGACTGTATACAGGGGGTTCCGGTACAGAGTCGATGTGGAGACTGTATACAGGGGGTACCGGTACAGAGTCGATGTGGAGACTGTATACAGGGGGTACCGGTACAGAGTCGATGTGGAGACTGTATACAGGGGGTTCCGGTACAGAGTCGATGTGGAGACTGTATACAGGGGGTACCGGTACATAGTCAATGTGCTGGACCACCGGTTAGTCGAGGTAATATGTACAGTTGAAGTTGGAAGTTTAAATGTATTTTGCTGAGGTGTATGTAAACTCAGTTTTTCACAATTCCTGACATTTAATCCTAGTAAAAATTCTCTGTCTTAGGTCAGTTAAAGTTCAGTTTGGTTTCTCCTAGGAGCTAGTCTTGTTGCGTTCGGTTTCTCCTAGGAGCTAGTCTTGTTGCATTTGGGTTCTCCTAGGAGCTAGTCTTGTTGCGTTTGGGTTCTCCTAGGAGCTAGTCTTGTTGCGTTGGGGTTCTACTAGGAGCTAATCTTGTTGCGTTTGGGTTCTACTAGGAGCTAGTTTTGTTGCGTTCGGGTTCTCTTAGGAGCTAGTCTTGTTGCGTTCGGGTTCTCCTAGGAGCTCGTCTTGTTGCGTTCGGGTTCTCTTAGGAGCTCGTCTTGTTGCGTTTGGGTTCTCTTAGGAGCTAGTCTTGTTTTTGCGTTCGGGTTCTACTAGGAGCTAGTCTTGTTGTTGCGTTTGGGTTCTACTAGGAGCTAGTCTTGTTGCGTTTGGGTTCTACTAGGAGCTAGTCTTGTTGTTGCGTTTGGGTTCTACTAGGAGCTAGTCTTGTTGTTGCGTTTAGGTTCTACTAGGAGCTAGTCTTGTCATTGTGTTCGGGTTCTCTTAGGAGCTAGTCTTGTTGCGTTTGGGTTCTACTAGGAGCTAGTCTTGTTGTTGCGTTCGGGTTCTACTAGGAGCTAGTCTTGTTGCGTTCGTGTTCTACTAGGAGCTAGTCTTGTTGCGTTCGGGTTCTACTAGGAGCTAGTCTTGTTGTTGCGTTCGGGTTCTACTAGGAGCTAGTCTTGTTGTTGCATTCAGGTTCTACTAGGAGCTAGTCTTGTTGTTGCATTCAGGTTCTACTAGGAGCTAGTCTTGTTGTTGCGTTCGGGTTCTACTAGGAGCTAGTCTTGTTGTTGCGTTCGGGTTCTGCTAGGAGCTAGTCTTGTTGCGTTTGGGTTCTACTAGGAGCTAGTCTTGTTGTTGCATTCAGGTTCTACTAGGAGCTAGTCTTGTTGTTGCGTTCAGGTTCTACTAGGAGCTAGTCTTGTTGTTGCGTTTGGGTTCTACTAGGAGCTAGTCTTGTTGCGTTTGGGTTCTACTAGGAGCTAGTCTTGTTGTTGCGTTCGGGTTCTACTAGGAGCTAGTCTTGTTGCATTCGGGTTCTACTAGGAGCTAGTCTTGTTGTTGCGTTTGGGTTCTACTAGGAGCTAGTCTTGTTGTTGCGTTTGGGTTCTACTAGGAGCTAGTCTTGTTGTGTTCTGTATCTTCCTCCAGACCTGATGATTGAGATGGAGGACCAGACCAATGACCTGAGTGAGGCCAGGATCCCCTTCCTGGACTATAAGACCTACACAGACCGGGTCTTCTTCCTGCCCTCTAAAGACGGGGACAACGACGTCATGATCACTGGCAAGCTGGACATCCCCGAGGGGCGGAAGGTCATCGTAGCTCAAGCCCTCAACCAGTTCTCTAACCTGCTCAACTCTAAGACCTTCCTCATCAATGTAGGTTTACTCAGCTAGCTGAGATGACTGACTGTTTCTCTCCCTGTCTGTCTGGCTCTGTCTGCCTGTCTGTTAGTCTGTCTGCCTGTCTGTTAGTCTGTCTGCCTGTCTGTTAGTCTGTCTGCCTGTCTGTTAGTCTGTCTGCCTGTCTGTTAGTCTGTCTGCCTGTCTAAAGTACCTGTGCCAAGATACAGTTTGAGTATTGCCGTCGTTCTATACCTACAGATGTTCTATGGAGTTATACTGAGTTGCTAACCCCATCTCTCTGTTGCGTTCTCTGTGTGTTCTCAGTTCATCAAGACCTTGGAGGGCCGTCCAGACTTTAATGCCAGGTCCAGGGTCTACTTTGCCTCGTTACTGACCGTGGCTCTGCATGGTAAACTAGAGTACTACACAGACATCATGAGAAGCCTGCTGCTGGAGCTGATGGAGGAATACGTGCACAGCAAGAACCCCAAACTCATGCTGCGCAGGTGAGACACACCCTGCCTTCCAATCAGGCTTGTCTTCATGAAAACAGGCATTTGTTATTGGACAAGGTTCGATAGTATCTCTCTGTTGCGTAGTGTTTTAGTATGGTGCCTAGTAAACCCAGGTGGTGACAGTAGTTAACATGCTGACTGTGTGTGTACAGGTCAGATAGTAGTTAACATGTTGACTGTGTGTGCAGGTCAGACAGTAGTTAACATGTTGACTGTGTGTACAGGTCAGACAGTAGTTAACATATTGACTGTTTGTGTACAGGTCAGACAGTAGTTAACATGTTGACTGTGTGTGTACAGGTCAGACAGTAGTTAACATGCTGACTGTGTGTGTACAGGTCAGACAGTAGTTAACATGTTGACTGTGTGTGTACAGGTCAGACAGTAGTTAACATGTTGACTGTGTGCAGGTCAGAGACAGTTAACATGTTGACTGTGTGTACAGGTCAGACAGTAGTTAACATGTTGACTGTGTGTGTACAGGTCAGACAGTAGTTAACATGTTGACTGTGTGTGTACAGGTCAGACAGTAGTTAACATGTTGACTGTGTGTGTACAGGTCAGACAGTAGTTAACATGTTGACTGTGTGCAGGTCAGAGACAGTTAACATGTTGACTGTGTGTACAGGTCAGACAGTAGTTAACATGTTGACTGTGTGTGTACAGGTCAGACAGTAGTTAACATGTTGACTGTGTGTGTACAGGTCAGACAGTAGTTAACATGTTGACTGTGTGTGTACAGGTCAGACAGTAGTTAACATGTTGACTGTGTGCAGGTCAGAGTCAGTAGGTTAACATGTTGACTGTGTGTACAGGTCAGACAGTAGTTAACATGTTGACTGTGTGTGTACAGGTCAGACAGTAGTTAACATGTTGACTGTGTGTACAGGTCAGAGACAGTAGTTAACATGTTGACTGTGTGTGTACAGGTCAGAGACAGTAGTTAACATGTTGACTGTGTGCAGGTCAGAGACAGTAGTTAACATGTTGACTGTGTGTGTACAGGTCAGACAGTAGTTAACATGTTGACTGTGTGTGTACAGGTCAGACAGTAGTTAACATGTTGACTGTGTGTGTACAGGTCAGACAGTAGTTAACATGTTGACTGTGTGTGTACAGGTCAGACAGTAGTTAACATGTTGACTGTGTGTGCAGGTCAGAGACGGTGGTGGAGAGGATGCTGTGTAACTGGATGTCCATCTGTCTGTATCAGTTCCTCAGGGTGAGACTCACCTTTTTCATTCAAACCTGCTCTCTCTCTCTCGCTCCTCTCTCTCGCTCTCTATCTCTCTCGCTCTCCATCTCTCTCGCTCTCTATCTCTCTCGCTCTCTATCTTTCTCGCTCTCTATCTCTCTCGCTCTCTATCTCTCTCGCTCCTCTCTCTCGCTCCTCTCTCTCGCTCCTCTCTCTCGCTCCTCTCTCTCGCTCTCTCTCTCTCTCGCTCTCTCTCTCGCTCCTCTCTCTCTCTCGCTCCTCTCTCTCTCTCGCTCTCTATCTCTCTCGCTCTCTATCTCTCTCGCTCTCTATCTCTCTCGCTCCTCTCTCTCTCTCTCGCTCCTCTCTCTCTCTCTCGCTCCTCTCTCTCGCTCCTCTCTCTCGCTCCTCTCTCTCTCTCTCTCTCTCGCTCCTCTCCCTCGCTCCTCTCTCTCGCTCCTCTCGCTCTCTCTCTCTCGCTCCGCTCGCTCCGCTCTCTCTCTCTCGCTCCTCTCTCTCGCTCTCTCTCGCTCCTCTCTCTCGCTCCTCTCTCTCGCTCTCTCTCGCTCCTCTCTCTCGCTCCTCTCTCTCTCTCTCTCTCTCTCTCTCTCTCGCTCCTCTCTCTCGCTCCTCTCTCTCTCTCTCTCTCTCGCTCCTCTCTCTCGCTCCTCTCTCTCGCTCTCTCTCGCTCCTCTCTCTCGCTCTCTCTCGCTCCTCTCTCTCGCTCCTCTCTCTCTCTCTCGCTCCTCTCTCTCGCTCCTCTCTCTCGCTCCTCTCTCTCTCTCTCTCTCTCGCTCCTCTCCCTCGCTCCTCTCTCTCGCTCCTCTCGCTCTCTCTCTCTCGCTCCGCTCGCTCCGCTCTCTCTCTCTCGCTCCTCTCTCTCGCTCTCTCTCGCTCCTCTCTCTCGCTCCTCTCTCTCGCTCTCTCTCGCTCCTCTCTCTCTCTCTCTCTCTCGCTCCTCTCTCTCTCTCTCTCTCTCTCTCTCTCTCTCTCGCTCCTCTCTCTCGCTCCTCTCTCTCTCTCTCTCTCTCGCTCCTCTCTCTCGCTCCTCTCTCTCGCTCTCTCTCGCTCCTCTCTCTCGCTCTCTCTCGCTCCTCTCTCTCGCTCTCGCTCCTCCCTCTCGCTCCTCTCTCTCGCTCTCTCTCGCTCCTCTCTCTCGCTCTCTCGCTCCGCTCGCTCGCTCCGCTCTCTCTCGCTCCTCTCTCTCTCGCTCCTCTCTCTCGCTCGCTCCTCGCTCGCTCCTCTCTCTCTCTCGCTCCTCTCTCTCTCTCGCTCCTCTCTCTCTCGCTCTCTCTCTCTCGCTCCTCTCTCTCTCTCGCTCTCCATTTCTTCTAATGTTTTAGATGAAATGTTCCAATTTATTTGGTCTTATTGATTTTTGGATTAAAGCGCTCTTTAAACAATCAGTCATGTGTGACAGTGAACATGGAGCCGTATCTTCAGTAATTACACTGAGAGAACGGTCTCATTAGAACTGATGAGCTCACTCCCCTCTCGCTGTGTGTGTGTGCATCTTCACTTTGTGTGTGTAGGACTCTGCGGGCGAACCCCTATACAAGTTGTTCAAGGCCATCAAGCACCAGGTAGAGAAGGGCCCAGTGGACGCTAAGATGAAGAAGGCCAAGTACACTCTGAACGACACGGGACTCCTAGGGGACGACGTGGAGTACTGCGTCCTGGTGAGTACACTCTGAACGACACGGGGCTCCTAGGGGACTGTGCCCAACATGTTGCTAGCATGTACCAAAACAAATGGGTGTGACCTAATCATGAGCTCAGTGTGATTCTGGATGATAGATGATTGACAGCTGTGTGTGTCCAACCAGACCCTGCAGGTGCTGGTGCACGGCGAGGGACCAGACGTGACGCCGGTGAAGGTGCTAAACTGTGACACCATCTCTCAGGTGAAGGAGAAGATCATTGAACAGGTGTACCGCAACCTGCCCTACTCACAGAGACCCAAGGTGGACAGTGTTGCTCTTGGTGAGAACACACATGGTTCTACCACTGTTATCCTGTGCTAAGAGTTGGGGGAAACAACAATGAGTTTCATATTTTTGCATGTACGTTAGTCTACATACAGTTGAAGTCAGAAGTTTACATCCACTTAGGTTGGAGTCATTAAAACTCGTTTTTCAAATCCACAAATTTCTTGTTAACAAACTATAGTTTTGTCAAGTCGGTTAGGACTTCTACTTTGTGCATGACACAAGTCATTTTTCCAACAATTGTTTACAGGCAGATTATTTCACTTATAATTCACTATATCACAATTCCAGTGGGTCAGAAGTTTACATTCACTAAGTTGGAATTTCCAGAAAATTATGTAATGTCGTTAGAAGCTTCTGATAGGCTATTTAAGTCAGTTGGAGGTGTACCTGTGGATGTATTTCAAGGCCTACCTTCAAACTCCATGCCTCTTTGCTTGGCATCATGGGAAAATCAAAATAAATCAGTAGACCTCCACAAGCAAGTATAAACACCATGGGACCACGCAGCCGTCATACTGCTCAGGAAGGAGATGCGTTCTGTCTCCTAGAGATGAACGTACTTTGGTGCGAAAAGTGCAAATCAATCCCAGAACAACAGCAAAGGACCTTGTGAAGATGCTGGAGGAAACAGGTACAAAAGTATCTATATCCACAGTAAAACGAGTCCTATATCGACATAACCTGAAAGGCCGCTCAGCAAGGAAGAAGCCACTGCTCCAAAACCGCCCAAAAAAGCCAGACTACGGTTTGCAACTGCACATGGGGACAAAGATCGTACTTTTTGGAGAAATGTCCTCTGGTCTGATGAAAGGAAATTAGAACTGTTTGTCCGTAATGCTCATCGTTATGTTTGGAGGAAAAGGGGGGAGGCTTGCAAACCAAAGAACACCATTCCTACCGTGAAGCACGGGGTGGCAGCAGCATGTTGTGGAGGTGGCAGCATCATGTTGTGGTGGTGCTTTCCGGCAGGAGGGATTGGTGCACTTCACAAAATACATGGCATCATGAGGAAAGAAAATGACGTGGATATTTTGAAGCAACATCTCAAGACATCAGTCAGGAAGTTAAAGCTTGGTCCAAATGGATAATGACCCCAAGCATACTTCCAAAGTTGTGGCAAAATGGCTGAAGGACAACAAAGTCATGGTATTGGAGTGTATTGGAGTGGCCATCACAAAGCCCTGACCTCAATCCCATAGAATTGTGTGGGCAGAACTGAAGAAGTGTGTGCGAGCAAGGAGGCCTACAAACCTGACTCAGTTACACCAGCTGTGTCATGAGGAATGGGCCAAAATTCACCCAACTTATTGTGGGAAGCTTGTGGAAGGCTACCCAAAACGTTTGACCCAAGTTAAACAATATAAAGGCAATGCTACCAGATACTAATTGAGTGTATGTAAACTTCTGACCCACTGGGAATGTGATGAAAGAAATTAAAACTGAAATAAATCATTCTCTCTACTATTATTCTGACATTTCACATTCTTAAATGAAGTGGTGATCCTAACTGACCTAAGACAAGGAATTTTTACTCAGATTAAATGTCAGCAATTGTGGAAAAACTGAGTTTAAATGTATTTGGCTAAGGTGTATGTAAAATCCTGACTTCAACTGTACCTTTCAGTAATATTCTAATGTATAAGGTGCACTTCCCACCCCGTCCACAGAGTGGCGGCCTGGCTCTACAGGGCAGATCCTGTCTGACATGGACCTGACATCACAGAAGGAGGGCAGGTGGAAGAGACTCAACACCCTGGCACATTACAACGTGAGTGGCTGGCTGAGGACTTCAGCCTTGTATTCGTGTTCTCTCTGAATATCTTCTCAGCTTACTGTATAGTTAATGTGAATATCTATCAGGGCTGGCTGAGGACTTCAGCCTGGTATTCGTGTTCTCTCTGAATATCTTCTCAGCTTACTGTATAGTTAATGTGAATATCTATCAGGGCTGGCTGGCTTTATTAACGTTGAGTTGTTCCTGGGCTAAAGATGTTCGGAGTTGAGCATGCCAGATATTCCGTTGAAATGTTGGGTTTTGCTATTTCACAGTTTAATTAAACTATGTGAAACTCAAACGATATGTTTCTGTACTGTGTTAACTATACAGAAAGTATTCAGACCCCTTGACTTATTCTAAAATAGTTTAAATAATAAAAAAATGTAAAAAAATCCCCCAAGCAATCTACACACAATGCCCCGTAATGACAAAGTGTAAACAGTTTTTAAAAAATGTTTTTGCACATTTGTGTATATATATATATATTTTAATATCTTATTTACATAAGTATTCAGACCCTTTGCTCTGAGTCTCGAAATTGAGCTCCGATGCGTCCTGTTTCCATTGATCATCCTTTAGATGTTTCTACAACTTGATTGGAGTCCACCTGTAGTAAATTCTATTAATTAGACACGATTTGGAAAGGCACACTCCTTTTTATATAAGGTCCCACTGTTGACAGTGCATGTCAGAGCAATAACTAAGCCATTGAGGTCTAAGAAATTGTCTATAGTGCTCCGAGACAGGATTGTGTCGAGGCACAGATCTGAGGAAGGTTACCAGGGGGGAAAATGATGCAGCATTGAAGGTCCCCAAGAACACAGTGGTCAAACTGAGCAATCTGGGGAGAAGGGCCTAAACAGTGTTTAAACCCTTTACAATGAAGATCTGTGAAGTTATTTGGATTTTTACGAATTATCTTTGAAAGACAGAGTCGTGAAATGGGACGTTTATTTATTTTTGCTGCGTTTATATGTGGTACGGTACAGTGTTAACTATATGTGGTACTGTGTTAACTATATGTGGTACTGTGTTAACTATATGTGGTACTGTGTGTTTCAGGTGAGAGACAATGCCACGCTGGTTCTGTCCAGAGTGCTTCACACCCATCGCCAGTTCCACCAGAACCAGGATAGCCATGAAGAAAGTGAGTCCGATTTCATTATATCCTCAGTATGTTATCCCTGGGCACAGATCTAGGATCAGCCTACCTGTCCTCCAATCCTAACCTTAACTATCAGGGTGGGTAATGCGCTACTGACCTGAGATCAGCATCTTGGAAAAACTTCTCAACTTTGGGTCGTGTTCATTATGGCCAAACATTTTGCATGAGGAAACAAAAAAGAGTTGAGGTTGTCCCACCCTGTTTGAGTCTGTTGTCTTCCGTTTGATGCCCACTGAACATGTCCCTGGTGTCCCTGTAGAGAACGCCCTGTTGGAAGATGACAAGGTGTTCCACCTGGTGCGGCCTGCTGACGAGCTGGATGAGGTCAAATCTAAGAGAGGAAGTTTGAAGGCCAAGGCCACGACTAAAGCCATCGCTGAGATCTACCTGACACGACTGCTCTCTGTCAAGGTTAGTCAGTCTGATAACTACACTACCTACAGCAGTTATAGCACTACGTAGAGCAGTTATAGCACTACCTACAGCAGTTATAGCACTACCTACAGCAGTTATAGCACTACCTACAGCAGTTATAGCACTACCTACAGCAGTTATAGCACTACCTACAGCAGTTATAGCACTACGTAGAGCAGTTAAAGCACTACCTACAGCAGTTATAGCACTACCTACAGCAGTTATAGCACTACGTAGAGCAGTTAAAGCACTACGTAGAGCAGTTATAGCTCTACCTACAGCAGTTATAGCACTACCTACAGCAGTTATAGCACTACCTACAGCAGTTATAGCACTACCTACAGCAGTTATAGCACTACCTACAGCAGTTAAAGCACTACCTACAGCAGTTAAAGCACTACCTACAGCAGTTATAGCACTACCTACAGCAGTTATAGCACTACGTAGAGCAGTTAAAGCACTACGTAGAGCAGTTATAGCTCTACCTACAGCAGTTATAGCACTACCTACAGCAGTTATAGCACTACCTACAGCAGTTATAGCACTACCTACAGCAGTTATAGCACTACGTAGAGCAGTTATAGCACTACCTACAGCAGTTATAGCACTACCTACAGCAGTTATAGCACTACCTACAGCAGTTATAGCACTACGTAGAGCAGTTATAGCACTACCTACAGCAGTTATAGCACTACCTACAGCAGTTATAGCACTACGTAGAGCAGTTAAAGCACTACGTAGAGCAGTTATAGCTCTACCTACAGCAGTTATAGCACTACCTACAGCAGTTATAGCACTACCTACAGCAGTTATAGCACTACGTAGAGCAGTTAAAGCACTACTAACAGTTATAGTACTACATATAGCAGTTATAATAGGGTTATAACACCTTTAGCACAGTTCAGAATTACTCCTACATTACTGATTTGACCTGGAACATGTAGAAGATGTAGCATTGATTGGGTGGGTTGGATAGGCGACACACTGATTGGGTGGGTGGACAGGAGACACACTGACTGGGTGGGTGGACAGGAGACACACTGATTGAGTGGGTGGACAGGAGACACACTGATTGAGTGGGTGGACAGGAGACACACTGATTGAGTGGGTGGACAGGAGACACACTGATTGGGTGGGTGGACAGGAGACACACTGATTGGGTGGGTGGACAGGAGACACACTGATTGGGTGGGTGGACAGGAGACACACTGATTGGGTGGGTGTAAGTGTATGTTGGTGTACATAATGTGAGCTGATTTTTGTATCCGTGTCTGTCAGATACTGTCTACTGACCACCTAATATGATATGTGGTTGTCGCTCTGGATATGTCCTACTGTGTGTGTCCTAATGTGTGTGTGTCCTAATGTGTGTGTGTCCTCGGTGTGTTGCAGGGTACTCTGCAGCAGTTTGTGGATGATTTCTTCCGCAGTGTGTTGTGTTCTGGAGCCGTGGTTCCTCCTGCAGTTAAATACTTCTTTGACTTCCTGGATGAGCAGGCTCTGAAACACGACAACGTTGAGGAGGAGACCGTCCATATCTGGAAGACCAACAGGTACACACACACACACACACACACTGACACAAACACACACACGCATATGAACACTGTACACACGCGCGCACACACACACATGCATGCACGTAACCACACCCACAGATATGCACACTGTATACACACAATAGTTCAGTACCTCCAACCTTCTTCTACACTTGACTCCTCCTCATCGTGTTGTAGTCCTAGGGTCTGACTCCTCCTCATCGTGTTGTAGTCCTAGGGTCTGACTCCTCCTCATCGTGTTGTAGTCCTAGGGTCTGACTCCTCCTCATCGTGTTGTAGTCCTAGGGTCTGACTCCTCCTCATCGTGTTGAAGTCCTAGGGTCTGACTCCTCCTCATCGTGTTGTAGTCCTAGGGTCTGACTCCTCCTCATCGTGTTGTAGTCCTAGGGTCTGACTGCTCCTCATCGTGTTGTAGTCCTAGGGTCTGACTCCTCCTCATCGTGTTGTAGTCCTAGGGTCTGACTCCTCCTCATCGTGTTGTAGTCCTAGGGTCTGACTCCTCCTCATCGTGTTGTAGTCCTAGGGTCTGACTCCTCCTCATCGTGTTGTAGTCCTAGGGTCTGACTCCTCCTCATCGTGTTGTAGTCCTAGGGTCTGACTCCTCCTCACCGTGTTGTAGTCCTAGGGTCTGACTCCTCCTCATCGTGTTGTAGTCCTAGGGTCTGACTCCTCCTCACCGTGTTGTAGTCCTAGGGTCTGACTCCTCCTCACCATGTTGTAGTCCTAGGGTCTGACTCCTCATCGTGTTGTAGTCCTAGGGTCTGACTGTCCTCACCGTGTTGTAGTCCTAGGGTCTGACTCCTCCTCATCGTGTTGTAGTCCTAGGGTCTGACTCCTCCTCATCGTGTTGTAGTCCTAGGGTCTGACTGTCCTCATCGTGTTGTAGTCCTAGGGTCTGACTCCTCCTCATCGAGTTGTAGTCCTAGGGTCTGACTCCTCCTCATCGTGTTGTAGTCCTAGGGTCTGACTGTCCTCATCGTGTTGTAGTCCTAGGGTCTGACTGTCCTCATCGTGTTGTAGTCCTAGGGTCTGACTCCTCCTCATCGTGTTGTAGTCCTAGGGTCTGACTCCTCCTCATTGTGTTGTAGTCCTAGGGTCTTACTCCTCCTCATCGTGTTGTAGTCCTAGGGTCTGACTCCTCCTCATCGTGTTGTAGTCCTAGGGTCTGACTCCTCATCGTGTTGTAGTCCTAGGGTCTGACTCCTCCTTACCGTGTTGTAGTCCTAGGGTCTGACTCCTCCTCATCGTGTTGTAGTCCTAGGGTCTGACTCCTCCTCACCGTGTTGTAGTCCTAGGGTCTGACTCCTCCTCATCGTGTTGTAGTCCTAGGGTCTGACTCCTCATCGTATTGTAGTCCTAGGGTCTGACTCCTCATCGTGTTGTAGTCCTAGGGTCTGACTCCTCATTGTGTTGTAGTCCTAGGGTCTGACTCCTCCTTACCGTGTTGTAGTCCTAGGGTCTGACTCCTCCTCATCGTGTTGTAGTCCTAGGGTCTGACTCCTCCTCACCATGTTGTAGTCCTAGGGTCTGACTCCTAACTCCCCTGAAACCCCTGGACGTTATCAGAGTGAATTAGTGAACTCCTGTTGATGGGAACTATTAAATATAGATAGTGCTTGTGATGCGTATTGGATTGACAGGTGGGGATGAGTGGCAGAGTAAGATCTCTAGTCAGGATGAGGAGATGAAAGACTGAATTCATTAGACTCTAGAGACATCTCTCTCACTATCCATCATCTCTTCTTTCACTCACTTACTCTTCCCTTGTTTCTCTCCTCTCCTCTCTCCATTCTCAGTCCCTTCCTAGATGTCTCTCTCCTGTTTCACACACTTACTAACCCTCTTTCTCTCTCTCCCTCCCTCTCCCTTTCTCTCCCACCCCTCTCCTGCATATCAGCAAGAGGGGACATCAGCAAGCCAATTAAATGAGGGCTTTCAGTGAATGTGATTCAGCTAAAAAGGCTTGTTAATTCTCCCCCAGTATCCTGGATAATGTTCCCCAGGCCTGTTCTCCAGTCAAGAAGAGGTTTGTAGGGGTTAGAGCAGGTGTGAAGCTGAGCTGGCTAGAGGGGACGGAGAGGAAAGAGACAGATAGAGGGAGAGAACGTAAGACCTTGAGCGGGAGAGTGAGCATCCAGCCAACAAATATAAATTCTTAAAGAGGCTGTAGCTCGGTGTACCCTGAGGTGACCTGGAGGATAAGACACACACACACAGACAGACAGACAGACCGTAGTCATTAGGAATTCACTGGACCAAGGCTGATTCAGAGGTAGATGGAGATCAGATTACCCCTGCAGGCTCCCCCAGTCAGCGTTTTAATAACACAGCACTTCTAGTCCTTCTCAGAGGAGGAGCATCACACCACTGTAACATGATTTATTTTTGGACTGAGGCTGCTTTATTAGGCTTCATTCAGCCATACACCTGTTTAGTTGTGCTTTCCTGGGTTGAGTTCAGATGTCTGGGTTTGAGTGACTCAGCTTGTCTGTGAGGCAGAAGGAAAAGGGATCTGTTATCTTGTTAAATTAGATAGGAAGGAGTTGGCTTTTAGTTTGGATAGCCTGCGACTGTTTCACCTTGCTCTCATTCTGGGTTGCTCTGCGCGGTGCGGTGTGTGTTGGTGTGTATACTAATGTGTGTGTTCTCTATCCCCAGCCTGCCCATGCGTTTCTGGGTGAACATCCTGAAGAACCCTCACTTCATCTTTGACGTGCACGTGACGGAGGTGGTGGACGCATCGCTGTCCGTCATCGCTCAGACCTTCATGGACGCCTGCACCAAGACGGAACACAAACTGAGCCGGGAATCTCCCAGCAACAAGCTGCTCTATGCAAAGGAGATCTCCACCTATAAGAAGATGGTGGACGAGTGAGTTCTCTCATATTCATCCCTTTTCATGATTGACTGCCCATCAAATGAGCCGATACTGCAGTACTCTTGGCCAATATAGAGAATAGGTTGCAGTCAGAACACACCAGAAATACTCTCTTCTAGTGCATCAGAAACAACACAAGGGGATAGGTTGGTAGGACCTGGCAGCCAATCAGACATCTCTCTATCATTCTGTCTCTCCTCAGTTACTACAAGGGAATCAAGCAGATGGTCCCAGTCAGTGACCAGGACATGAACACACACCTGGCTGAGGTGTCCAGGGTACGTACATGTGACCTCACATCTGTTTGTACTTGTGTGTGGGCAGTCTTCTATTGAATCATCAGAATACAACAAAAAAATTAATCCTTCCTCCTTTGTGCTCTCCAGGAACACACAGACACGCTGAATACCCAGGCAGCCTTGCACCAGCTCTACCAGTATGCCAGCAAATACTATGACGGGGTAAAAACCTTAGGACTCACTTCCTTGTCTGGTGGTTTGAAGGCCCTATCCACTTGGTTAAGAACCTTAGGACTCACTTCCTTGTCTGGTGGTTTGAAGGCCCTATCCACTTGGTTAAGAACCTTAGGACTCACTTCCTTGTCGGGTGGTTTGAAGGCCCTATCCACTTGGTTAAGAACCTTAGGACTCACTTCCTTGTCTGGTGGTTTGAAGGCCCTATCCACTTGGTTAAGAACCTTAGGACTCACTTCCTTGTTTGGTGGTTTGAAGGCCCTATCCACTTGGTTAAGAACCTTAGGACTCACTTCCTTGGTGGTTTGAAGGCCCTATCCACTTGGTTAAGAACCTTAGGACTCACTTCCTTGTCTGGTGGTTTGAAGGCCCTATCCACTTGGTTAAGAACCTTAGGACTCACTTCCTTGTCTGGTGGTTTGAAGGCCCTATCCACTTGGTTAAGAACCTTAGGACTCACTTCCTTGTCTGGTGGTTTGAAGGCCCTATCCACTTGGTTAAGAACCTTAGGACTCACTTCCTTGTCTGGTGGTTTGAAGGCCCTATCCACTTGGTTAAGAACCTTAGGACTCACTTCCTTGTCTGGTGGTTTGAAGGCCCTATCCACTTGGTTAAGAACCTTAGGACTCACTTCCTTGTCTGGTGGTTTGAAGGCCCTATCCACTTGGTTAAGAACCTTAGGACTCACTTCCTTGTTTGGTGGTTTGAAGGCCCTATCCACTTGGTTAAGAACCTTAGGACTCACTTCCTTGTTTGGTGGTTTGAAGGCCCTATCCTCTTGGTTCCTACATCCTGTAGGAAATTAGACAAATTAATGTCACTTGCTGTCGCAGGAAAATCTGTTTACTAGTGTCTCTTTTGTGTCCTCTCTCATTTTTCCCTCCCTCCCTCTCTCCCTCTCTCCCTCCCTCCCTCCCTCCCTCCCTCCCTCCCTCCCTCCCTCCCTCCCTCCCTCCCTCCCTCCAGATCATCCAGTCTTTAGATGATGACCCAGCCGCCCAGAGTAAACAGCTGACCCTGCGGCTGCAGCAGATAGCCGCCGCCCTCGAGAACAAAGTCACCGATCTTTAACCTCTGACCCCTAGAGAAAGGGGGAGGAGCTATGGGACCACTCTGTAGACCAAGATGAGGGGGACCGGAGACTGAGGCAGACTTCAGACTATTACAGTATCAACCATGAAGAGCTACACATATCTCTTCCCCCTAGAGACATGAGAAGCTGTGGGAAACTATTGCGTTTTGGCCAAAATACTTGTAAAGGAGCAGAGCTACTGGGCCAAAGTTGGACAGGGTGATCCCTAATCATCAGTCTCCCTCTCTCTCTCTCTGACTCTATGGATCCTATAGACTGAATGAGCAAGGGCCTTCAGTATAGTCCCTGAGTGAGCTAGCAGACTGTAAACCCAGCCTACAGAGGATATACGGTACACCACCACTGACCAACCATAGCAACTATACCTGTCAGTCCCATGATATACAACCTGGTGTTGATGACTTGCAGCTTGCACAGAGAATCAGATGTTTAATGTGCTCCAGAGTAGACCCGACTTAGGAGAGTGGTGTTGTATGTAAATATATTTTTATGGCACAGGCTTTATGCAAAAGACGCTTTACATACCAAGATGAAATTATTTTTTAAAGGATGGATGGGCACAACTAAGTTTGTTAATTTGTGTTTTTAAAAAGTTTCTAGAAGCGAAGAAGCAGGGTGTTCCATGATGTCATATCCTGTGTTTAATCGATTGGTTGCTTACTGTGTAATCTGCATTGCCATTGGCTAGTTATGACTGGTTAATCACTTTGTTTTTGTCATGATTTGTATTTGTCGTTGATATATTTTGGATGTGGGTTCTCAGTGTAGTGCACTATGCAGGGGAATAGGGTGCAGCCTTGAACCTCTTCACATGATGACTGTGTCCCTATTCAGGGTCAGCTCTCCCCTATACGGTAGTAAAACCAGCCCACCGGACTAAAAGATGAAGCACATTCATACTGTACCATTGATATCAACGTCTCACTGAAAGTAACTGGTGGACATAGTCAAGCGTGTGTAGGAGCTCTAACTAAGTGCCAATACACAGTAGAGCTGAAGTTGAACATCTTCTCATTTTTATACAATAAATAAATCATTTGTCTTCATTTTTCCATCTTGGGTCCAGACATAGTACGTATGTGGATAGATGAATCAGGGCTCTGTTTATCTGAAATAGTACTATGTGGATAGATGAATCAGGGCTCTGTTTATCAGAAATAGTACTATGTGGATAGATGAATCAGGGCTCTGTTTATCTGAAATAGTATGTATGTGGATAGATTAATGTTTATCTGAAATAGTAACCACTTTAGCTCAATGCTGATAGTATAGAATGTTTGCTGGTATGTTTTATGCCATAATTGTTTTTCCTGTATCATTTTTTAAAACTGTTTATTTCAAAATGGCTCTTATTGTCGTTGTAGACCATTGCCTGTGTGTGAAACATGAGACTAGATATGGAAAAGAGAAATGCTAAAATGATCATTACTTATGTATATAATTGAATGGTACTTGTGTAAATCATTGAGCTGTGAACCACCATGACTTGTGGAGGTTGTCTACAGCACAGGTACTGCCTTTCTCTAGTGATCCCTGTCACCACTGTCAATTCTTCTGAAACCATTTCAATGGATTTCAAACATCCTTAAATCATTTGCCAAATAGTTGTCACGTCGTCATCAGCTCGTTTGTTTCTTCTGCTATGCAACTGTTTCATTTTGAATCACTCCTCAAATATATTTTAATACTAAACCACTGTGTTGCTGTGTTGTCATGCTGAAGCTATAGGGGGTAGATGAATAGAATGTCTCTATGGTACATGATGTGATGCTGCATATATCCTCACATATTGACCTGGTTATGTCTTTAAGGTGCATCCAAAATGCTACTTATATAGTGTGCTACCCCAAAAAAGTGCACTATAAAAGGCAATAGTGGTATTTGGGGCGCTGCCTAAGTGTGTCTGAGTTCATCTGAGCATTGTTAGGTTGTTCCTTACTGTGTTCACCACTCATAGGGTCAAATGGGGACACTTGTGCAACTCTGATAAATATTAATGCGTCTTTTGAATTGAAATTCAAGTCTTTCCTCAACTACAGGATTAGTCTCAGTTCATCTGAGGATGCTGGGTTCTCCTTGCTTGCCAGCTATATGGGTGAATGAGGACTAATCCTAATATGGGATATGACTAAGCACCTAACTCAGACACTTGGATGAATGAGGACTAATCCTAATATGGGATATGATTTAACACCTAACTCAGACACTTGGATGAATGAGGACTAATCCTAATATGGGATATGACTTAGCACCTAACTCAGACACTTGCACAACTCTGTCATGAATGTTAACAGGAATTGAGACTCTATCCTCAGGTTGTGATTGGTCTCAGAACCCCTCTGTTACCATAGCAGGTGGCTATGACTGAGAATAAGTCTCAAACGGCACCCTATTCCCTATAGGGCACTGGTTAAAAAAAGTAGTGCCTTAGGGGGTAGATGGCATCAGCAGACTGTCTGGTGTTGCTATGGCTGCCAGTCACATACCCCGTCTCTGCCCACTCTAAAGGACCCACACCAGCCAGACAGACGGACACAGCAGGGGAACTCCTTTGATCTCTAATTACAATGACTGCACAAGTCATCACTGACTGACTCATTTATGCATTCTCTTTATTCATTTTCTTTGTCACTTTCTCTCTTGTTCTCCATGGTTCTTTCTCACTCTTCTCCTCTCTCTCCTCTCTCCTTCTCTCTCTCCTCTCTCCTTCTCTCTCCTCTCTCCTTCTCTCTCCTCTCTCCTCTCTCCTTCTCTCTCCTCTCACCTTCTCTCTCTCCTCTCTCCTTCTCTCTCTCCTCTCTCCTTCTCTCTCCTCTCTCCTTTTCTCTCTCCTCTCTCCTTCTCTCTCTCCTCTCTCCTCTCTCCTTTTCTCTCTCCTCTCTCCTTCTCTCTCTCCTCTCTCCTCTCTCGTTCTCTCTCCTCTCGTTCTCTCTCCTCTCGTTCTCTCCTCTCTCGTTCTCTCCTCTCTCGTTCTCTCTCCTCTCTCGTTCTCTCTCCTCTCTTGTTCTCTCTTGTTCTCTCTCCTCTCCCGTTCTCTCTCCTCTCTCGTTCTCTCTCCTCTCTCTTTCTCTCTCCTCTCTCGGCCTCTCTCGTTCTCTCGCCTCTCTCGTTCTCTCGCCTCTCTCGTTCTCTCTCTCCTCTCTCGTTCTCTCTCTCCTCTCTCGTTTTCTCTCTCTCTCATGCTGACAGTATTGCAGAGGTTTAATTCTCTTAATGAATAGAGGATTGGTGGTAATAAAGGTAGTGATGATGGGCGGAGGAAAGAGAAGACATGCTTATTTGATTTATTATCAGATAATTAGGGTGTCCCTCAAATGGTACCCTGTACATTACACTGTAATGGGTAAAACCATGACACGGTCAACACTGTAATGGGTAAAACCATGACACGGTCAACACTGTAATGGGTAAAACCATGGCACTTTCAACACTGTAATGGGTAAAACCATTTACACGGTCAACACTATAATGGGTAAAACCATGACACTTTCAACACTAATGGGTAAAACCATGACACGGTCAACACTGTAATGGGTAAAACCATGACACGGTCAACACTGTAATGGGTAAAACCATGACACGGTCAACACTGTAATGGGTAAAACCATGACACGGTCAACACTGTAATGGGTAAAACCATGACACGGTCAACACTGTAATGGGTAAAACCATGACACGGTCAACACTGTAATGGGTAAAACCATGACACTTTCAACACTGTAATGGGTAAAACCATGACACGGTCAACACTGTAATGGGTAAAACCATGACACGGTCAACACTGTAATGGGTAAAACCATGACATGGTCAACACTGTAATGGGTAAAACCATTGACACGGTCAACACTGTAATGGGTAAAACCCTGACACGGTCAACACTGTAATGGGTAAAACCATTGACACGGTCAACACTGTAATGGGTAAAACCATTGACACGGTCAACACTGTAATGGGTAAAACCATTGACACGGTCAACACTGCAATGGGTAAAACCATGACATGGTCAACACTGTAATGGGTAAAACCATGACACGGTCAACACTGTAATGGGTAAAACCATTGACACGGTCAACACTGTAATGGGTAAAACCATTGACACGGTCAACACTGTAATGGGTAAAACCATTGACACGGTCAACACTGTAATGGTTAAAACCATGACACGGTCAACACTGTAATGGGTAAAACCATTGACACGGTCAACACTGTAATGGGTAAAACCATTGACACGGTCAACACTGTAATGGGTAAGTGATATGTGTGTTGACTGACTGAACACAGCAGACCAGTGTTTTCCTCCCTACATCCTAACAGTGTGTTTTGGACTACAGATGAAAGATTTGTTGGGCTGCAGATGGGGCTGTAGCAACAACTGTTTAATCAATCACAGTGAGGACAAACCCAATACTCACCACTTCTTAATGGTTCAGAAAGGAGAGCTTGGTGGAGTGCTTTATGGAGCCACCCATACTCAACATGAGTGTTTTTTAGTCAGAGAATGTTGATTGAGGCTAATTTTGTTCAAGAGATCAGCTGGTGTGTGTGTGCGTGCGTCCTCAGACAGATCTGATTCCTCCTCTGTCTGTTAAGCCTGTTGGTGTTCCTGACTGTGGCCTGGACTGGGTTGGCATGAAGAGTGTTGAGATGTCCTCCCGCCCATGTTAGTGAATCGGCTGGCTGTGTGGAAACTAGACTTCTAACCAAATGCCCCTGCCCAACCCTGCCTTGCCCTGCCTAGCAGAGGAGAAGTGGGCAACACAAGTAGAGAATGCCAGCCAGATACCCCAGCCCCTTCCAGGTCTGGTCTGGGGCTCCTCTTCTCTGCAGTCTCAGCCATGACTGACTGAACTCTGGCCAACACTGGTCCAACAGCCAGACTTCCATTCCTCTACATCTCTTAAAGCCCCAACATACAGACCCTTTGGTATACAATACCGTCTGTTCAACACCACATACAGAACCCCTTGGTATACAATACAGTCTGTTCAACACCACATACAGAACCCCTTGGTATACAATACAGTCTGTTCAACACCACATACAGAACCCCTTGGTATACAATACAGTCTGTTCAACACCACATACAGAACCCCTTGGTATACAATACAGTCTGTTCAACACCACATACAGAACCCCTTGGTATACAATACAGTCTGTTCAACACTACATACAGAACCCCTTGGTATACAATACAGTCTGTTCAACACTACATACAGAACCCCTTGGTATACAATACAGTCTGTTCAACACTACATACAGAACCCCTTGGTATACAATACAGTCTGTTCAACACTACATACAGAACCCCTTGGTATACAATACAGTCTGTTCAACACTACATACAGAACCCCTTGGTATACAATACAGTCTGTTCAACACTACATACAGAACCCCTTGGTATACAATACAGTCTGTTCAACACCACATACAGACCCCCTTGGTATACAATACCGTCTGTTCAACACCACATACAGACCCCCTTGGTATACAATACAGTCTGTTCAACACTACATACAGACCCCCTTGGTATACAATACAGTCTGTTCAACACTACATACAGAACCCCTTGGTATACAATACAGTCTGTTCAACACTACATACAGAACCCCTTGGTATACAATACAGTCTGTTCAACACCACATACAGAACCCCTTGGTATACAATACAGTCTGTTCAACACCACATACAGAACCCCTTGGTATACAATACCGTCTGTTCAACACCACATACAGACCCCTTGGTATACAATACAGTCTGTTCAACACCACATACAGAACCCCTTGGTATACAATACAGTCTGTTCAACACCACATACAGAACCCCTTGGTATACAATACAGTCTGTTCAACACCACATACAGAACCCCTTGGTATACAATACAGTCTGTTCAACACTACATACAGAACCCCTTGGTATACAATACAGTCTGTTCAACACTACATACAGAACCCCTTGGTATACAATACAGTCTGTTCAACACCACATACAGAACCCCTTGGTATACAATACCGTCTGTTCAACACTACATACAGAACCCCTTGGTATACAATACAGTCTGTTCAACACTACATACAGAACCCCTTGGTATACAATACAGTCTGTTCAACACCACATACAGAACCCCTTGGTATACAATACAGTCTGTTCAACACCACATACAGAACCCCTTGGTATACAATACAGTCTGTTCAACACCACATACAGAACCCCTTGGTATACAATACAGTCTGTTCAACACCACATACAGAACCCCTTGGTATACAATACAGTCTGTTCAACACCACATACAGAACCCCTTGGTATACAATACAGTCTGTTCAACACCACATACAGAACCCCTTGGTATACAATACAGTCTGTTCAACACTACATACAGAACCCCTTGGTATACAATACAGTCTGTTCAACACCACATACAGAACCCCTTGGTATACAATACAGTCTGTTCAACACTACATACAGACCCTTTGGTATACAATACCGTCTGTTCAGAAGACGTTGTCCTGAATGTTTTCCAGTCTGTTCTGCAGACGCCCGTCTGTGCATATTTGAGTGTTAACAATGATATTCTGTTGAGAGATCCTCCTAACAGTTGGGGCAAGAGCTCTGTAAAGACATCCTCGTTAGCCCAGAGCACCAACGGCTCTGCTAAAATGAAATAAAAAAGGATGAAAGTGTTTGGGTTCTTGTCTCGTTAACAAGCCCCTCGTAGCAGAGGGCGTATCAAAGACCCCACACACACACACTGCATCAATGTTACTGTACAGTATATTAGAGGACACTATAGTAGGTTTGCCAAAACTCTGTCCTGACAGAGAGGGGTGGACACTGATCTGATGGGAGATGGCCAGAGCGAGGGGTGGACACTGATCTGATGGGAGATGGCCAGAGGGAGGGGTGGACACTGATCTGATGGGAGATGGTCAGAGAGAGGGGTGGACACGTATCTGATGGAAGATAGCCAGAGGGAGGGGTGGACACTGATCTGATGGGAGATGGCCAGAGAGAGGGGTGGACACTGATCTGATGGGAGATGGCCAGAGGGAGGGGTGGACACTGATCGGATGGGAGATGGCCAGAGAGAGGGGTGGACACTGATCTGATGGGAGATGGCCAGAGAGAGGGGTGGACACTGATCTGATGGGAGATGGCCAGAGGGAGGGGTGGACACTGATCTGATGGAGATGGCCAGAGAGAGGGGTGGACACTGATCTGATGGGAGATGGCCAGAGAGAGGGGTGGACACTGATCTGATGGGAGATGGCCAGAGGGAGGGGTGGACACTGATAGAGATAGCCAGAGAGAGGGATGGACACTGATGGAGATAGCCAGAGAGAGGGGTGGACACTGATGGAGATAGCCAGAGGGATGGGTGGACACTGATGGAGATAGCCAGAGGGATGGGTGGACACTGATGGAGATAGCCAGGGAAGTGGGTGACTATTGGAGGATGTCAACATCCCACCATCACAACAGCTCTCCATCTTAATAGTCACACCCTATTCCCTATGTAGTGCAGTAATTGTGGGCGCTATGTAGGGAATAGGGTGCCATTTGGAGCATAATCACTGTCATTCTCCTGCTAACTGATTTATTTCACTGCCATACCACACTAGTAAAGCACTTAGAAAGAAGTAATGTATTGGTCATTCATTCTAAGTGCTGTCCTAGTGTGGATACTGGAATGTAGTACTTGTCTCCTATGGAAGTCCTATGTGATCCTGAGGAATTGCTGTTGGGAGGTTATATTTGAATTTCCCTCGTCAGCCCACTGATTACGACACTTCGAGAGGGAGGGCAGCATCTCTGAAGTAGTTAAGTAATCAGACCAACCCACATGAGAAATTCTTTAGTGTCTGCAGATGTGGCTTGGCTTCATCATAACAGCAGCATTGTGTGTGTGGACACCTCGAGTCACGTGGACAAGCCATAAGACTGATAAGTAGCTAATCAAATGGCTCCCTGCTGCTGCTGATGATCTATCCTGTTACCTATTCACTTTACCCCTACCTATATGTCCATACTGTATCTACCTGCATTACCTCGTACCCATGCACATCATCTCTTTACCCCTACCTATATGTCCATACTGTATCTACCTGCATTACCTCGTACCCCTGCACATCATCTCTTTACCCCTACCTATATGTCCATACTGTATCTACCTTAATTACCTCGTACCCCTGCACATCATCTCTTTACCCCTACCTATATGTCCATACTGTATCTACCTGCATTACCTCGTACCCCTGCACATCATCTCTTTACCCCTACCTATATGTCCATACTGTATCTACCTTAATTACCTCGTACCCCTGCACATCATCTCGCTACTGGTACTCCCTGTATATAGCCATGTTATTACAAGGTACTCCCTGTATATAGCCATGTTATTACCTGGTACTCCCTGTATATAGCCATGTTATTACCTGGTACTCCCTGTATATAGCCATGTTATTACCTGGTACTCCCTGTATATAGCCATGTTATTACAAGGTACTCCCTGTATATAGCCATGTTATTACCTGGTACTCCCTGTATATAGCCATGTTATTACCTGGTACTCCCTGTATATAGCCATGTTATTACCTGGTACTCCCTGTATATAGCCATGTTATTACCTGGTACTCCCTGTATATAGCCATGTTATTATCTGGTACTAGGGCTGGTGTGGGTGTAGATGTAGTTGGGTCCATACTGTAGGGCTGGTGTGGGTGTAGATGTAGCTGGGTCCATACTGTAGGGCTGGTGTGGGTGTAGATGTAGTTGGGTCCATACTGTAGGGCTGGTGTGGGTGTAGATGTAGTTGGGTCCAAACTGTAGGGCTGGTGTGGGTGTAGATGTAGCTGGGTCCATACTGTAGGGCTGGTGTGGGTGTAGATGTAGTTGGGTCCATACTGTAGGGCTGGTGTGGGTGTAGATGTAGCTGGGTCCATACTGTAGGGCAGGTGTGGGTGTATAGATTTAGCTGGGTCCATACTGTAGGGCTGGTGTGGGTGTAGATGTAGTTGGGTCCATACTGTAGGGCTGGTGTGGGTGTAGATGTAGTTGGGTCTCTCGTAGGGCTGGTGTGGGTGTAGATGTAGTTGGGTCCATACTGTAGGGCTGGTGTGGGTGTAGATGTAGTTGGGTCCATACTGTAGGGCTGGTGTGGATGTAGATGTAGCTGGGTCTCTCGTAGGGCTGGTGTGGGTGTAGATGTAGCTGGGTCTCTCGTAGGGCTGGTGTGGGTGTAGATGTAGTTGGGTCTCTCGTAGGGCTGGTGTGGGTGTAGATGTAGCTGGGTCTCTCGTAGGGCTGGTGTGGGTGTAGATGTAGTTGGGTCTCTCGTAGGGCTGGTGTGGGTGTAGATGTAGCTGGGTCTCTCGTAGGGCTGGTGTGGGTGTAGATGTAGCTGGGTCTCTCGTAGGGCTGGTGTGGGTGTAGATGTAGCTGGGTCTCTCGTAGGGCTGGTGTAGATGTAGTTGGGTCTCTCGTAGGGCTGGTGTGGGTGTAGATGTAGCTGGGTCTCTCGTAGGGCTGGTGTGGGTGTAGATGTAGCTGGGTCTCTCGTAGGGCTGGTGTAGATGTAGTTGGGTCTCTCGTAGGGCTGGTGAGGGTGTAGATGTAGTTGGGTCTCTCGTAGGGATGGTGTGGGTGTAGATGTAGTTGGGTCTCTCGTAGGGCTGGTGTGGGTGTAGATGTAGTTGGGTCTCTCGTAGGGCTGGTGTGGGTGTAGATGTAGCTGGGTCTCTCGTAGGGCTGGTGTAGATGTAGTTGGGTCTCTCGTAGGGCTGATGAGGGTGTAGATGTAGCTGGGTCTCTCGTAGGGCCGGTGTAGATGTAGTTGGGTCTCTCGCAGGGCTGGTGAGGGTGTAGATGTAGTTGGGTGTCTCGTAGCGATGGTGTGTGTGTAGATGTAGTTGGGTCTCTCGTAGGGCTGGTGTGGGTGTAGATGCAGTTGGGTCTCTCGTAGGGCTGGTGTGGGTGTAGATGTAGTTGGGTCTCTCTTAGGGCTGGTGTGGGTGTAGATGTAGTTGGGTCTCGTAGGGCTGGTGTAGATGTAGTTGGGTCTCTCGTAGGGCTGGTGTAGATGTAGTTGGGTCTCTCGTAGGGCTGGTGTGGGTGTAGATGTAGTTGGGTCTCTCGTAGGGCTGGTGTGGGTGTAGATGTAGTTGGGTCTCGTAGGGCTGGTGTAGATGTAGTTGGGTCTCTCGTAGGGCTGGTGTAGATGTAGTTGGGTCTCTCGTAGGGCTGGTGTAGATGTAGTTGGGTCTCTCGTAGGGCTGGTGTGGGTGTAGATGGGTCTCTTGTAGGGCTGGTGTGGGTGTAGATGTAGCTGGGTCCATACTGTAGGGCTGGTGTAGATGTAGTTGGGTCTCTTGTAGGGCTGGTGTGGGTGTAGATGTTGTTGGGTCTCTCGTAGGGCTGGTGTGGGTGTAGATGTAGTTGCTTGACAAAGCTGCCCTCACATGGTCAAAAGTAGAATAACAACCAACAATCACTGCCATGGACATACATTCTCCATGTCCATTTTACATGAGCAAATGAAAGTGTTTTCTTCACAGGCTCTGGGATATGAGGTAACAACAAGGCCTGGCCTTTGTTAAAAGTGTTGTAAATTATTAGAATACAACAAAAAACTATTGTGTTGAATTGTCTTTGGGAAATAAAGAGAGACCAGGTTTAAAAAAGATAGTGGTAATATTTCAGAAATGTGTAGGCATCTTAACTTACCCTGTCTCACAACTCAATTTACCCTGTCTCACAGCTTAATTTACCCTGTCTCACAGCTCAACTTACCCTGTCTCACAGCTCAACTTACCCTGTCTCACAGCTCAACTTACCCTGTCTCACAGCTTAACTTACCCTGTCTCACAGCTCAACTTACCCTGTCTCACAGCTCAATTTACCCTGTCTCACAGCTTAATTTACTCTGTCTCACAGCTTAATTTACCCTGTCTCACAGCTCAACTTACCCTGTCTCACAGCTCAACTTACCCTGTCTCACAGCTCAACTTACCCTGTCTCACAGCTCAACTTACCCTGTCTCACAGCTTAACTTACCCTGTATCACAACTTAACTTACCCTGTCTCACAGCTCAACTTACCCTGTCTCACAGCTCAACTTACCCTGTCTCACAGCTTAACTTACCCTGTCTCACAGCTCAACTTACCCTGTCTCACAGCTCAATTTACCCTGTCTCACAGCTCAACTTACCCTGTCTCACAGCTCAACTTACCCTGTCTCACAGCTCAACTTACCCTGTCTCACAGCTCAATTTACCCTGTCTCACAGCTCAATTTACCCTGTCTCACAGCTTAACTAACCCTGTCTCACAGCTCAACTTACCCCGTCTCACAGCTCAACTTACCCTGTCTCACAGCTCAACTTACCATGTCTCACAGCTCAACTTACCCTGTCTCACAGCTCAACTTACCCTGTCTCACAGCTCAACTTACCCTGTCTCACAGCTCAACTTACCCTGTCTCACAGCTCAACTTACCCTGTCTCACAGCTCAACTTACCCTGTCTCACAGCTTAACTTACCCTGTATCACAGCTTAATTTACCCTGTCTCACAGCTCAACTTACCCTGTCTCACAGCTCAACTTACCCTGTCTCACAGCTCAACTTACCCTGTCTCACAGCTCAACTTACCCTGTCTCACAGCTTAACTTACCCTGTCTCACAGCTCAACTTACCCTGTCTCACAGCTCAACTTACCCTGTCTCACAGCTTAATTTACCCTGTCTCACAGGTACTCACAGTTCAACTTACACTGTCTCACAGCTCAACTTACCCTGTCTCACAGCTCAACTTACCCTGTCTCACAGCTCAACTTACCCTGTCTCACAGCTCAACTTACCCTGTCTCACAGCTTAACTTACCCTGTCTCACAGGTACTCACAGCTCAATTTACCCTGTCTCACAGCTCAACTTACCCTGTCTCACAGCTCAACTTACCCTGTCTCACAGCTTAACTGACCCTGTCTCACAGCTCAACTTACCCTGTCTCACAGCTTAATTTACCCTGTCTCACAGCTTAATTTACCCTGTCTCACAGGTACTCACAGTTCAACTTACACTGTCTCACAGCTCAACATACCCTGTCTCACAGCTCAACTTACCCTGTCTCACAGCTCAACTTACCCTGTCTCACAGCTCAACTTACCCTGTCTCACAGCTTAACTTACCCTGTCTCACAGCTTAACTTACCCTGTCTCACAGCTCAACTTACCCTGTCTCACAGCTCAACTTACCCTGTCTCAGAGCTTAATTTACCCTGTCTCACAGGTACTCACAGTTCAACTTACACTGTCTCACAGCTCAACTTACCCTGTCTCACAGCTCAACTTACCCTGTCTCACAGCTCAACTTACCCTGTCTCACAGCTCAACTTACCCTGTCTCACAGCTCAACTTACCCTGTCTCACAGCTTAACTTACCCTGTCTCACAGGTACTCACAGCTCAATTTACCCTGTCTCACAGCTCAACTTACCCTGTCTCACAGCTCAACTGACCCTGTCTCACAGCTCAACTGACCCTGTCTCACAGCTCAACTTACCCTGTCTCACAGCTCAACTTACCCTGTCTCACAGCTCAACTTACCCTGTCTCACAGCTTAACTTACCCTGTCTCACAGCTCAACTTACCCTGTCTCACAGCTCAACTTACCCTGTCTCACAGGTACTCACAGCTCAATTTACCCTGTCTCACAGCTCAACTTACCCTGTCTCACAGCTCAACTTACCCTGTCTCACAGCTTAACTTACCCTGTCTCACAGCTTAACTTACCCTGTCTCACAGCTCAACTTACCCTGTCTCACAGCTCAACTTACCCTGTCTCACAGCTTAATTTACCCTGTCTCACAGGTACTCACAGTTCAACTTACACTGTCTCACAGCTCAACTTACACTGTCTCACAGCTCAACTTACCCTGTCTCACAGCTCAACTTACCCTGTCTCACAGCTCAACTTACCCTGCCTCACAGCTCAACTTACCCTGTCTCACAGCTCAACTTACCCTGTCTCACAGCTTAACTTACCCTGTCTCACAGGTACTCACAGCTCAATTTACCCTGTCTCACAGCTCAACTTACCCTGTCTCACAGCTCAACTTACCCTGTCTCACAGCTTAACTTACCCTGTCTCACAGCTCAACTTACCCTGTCTCACAGCTCAACTTACCCTGTCTCACAGCTTAATTTACCCTGTCTCACAGGTACTCACAGTTCAACTTACACTGTCTCACAGCTCAACTTACCCTGTCTCACAGCTCAATTTACCCTGTCTCACAGCTCAACTTACCCTGTCTCACAGCTCAACTGACCCTGTCTCACAGCTTAACTGACCCTGTCTCACAGCTCAACTTACCCTGTCTCACAGCTCAACTTACCCTGTCTCACAGCTCAACTTACCCTGTCTCACAGCTTAACTTACCCTGTCTCACAGCTCAACTTACCCTGTCTCACAGCTCAACTTACCCTGTCTCACAGCTCAACTTACCCTGTCTCACAGCTCAACTTACCCTGTCTCACAGCTCAACTTACCCTGTCTCACATCTCAACTTACCCTGTCTCACAGCTCAACTTACCCTGTCTCACAGCTTAACTTACCCTGTATCACAGCTTAATTTACCCTGTCTCACAGCTCAACTTACCCTGTCTCACAGCTCAACTTACCCTGTCTCACAGCTCAACTTACCCTGTCTCACAGCTTAACTTACCCTGTCTCACAGCTCAACTTACCCTGTCTCACAGCTTAATTTACCCTGTCTCACAGGTACTCACAGTTCAACTTACACTGTCTCACAGCTCAACTTACCCTGTCTCACAGCTCAACTTACCCTGTCTCACAGCTCAACTTACCCTGTCTCACAGCTCAACTTACCCTGTCTCACAGCTTAACTTACCCTGTCTCACAGGTACTCACAGCTCAATTTACCCTGTCTCACAGCTCAACTTACCCTGTCTCACAGCTCAACTTACCCTGTCTCACATTTTAACTGACCCTGTCTCACAGCTCAACTTACCCTGTCTCACAGCTTAATTTACCCTGTCTCACAGCTTAATTTACCCTGTCTCACAGGTACTCACAGTTCAACTTACACTGTCTCACAGCTCAACTTACCCTGTCTCACAGCTCAACTTACCCTGTCTCACAGCTCAATTTACCCTGTCTCACAGCTTAACTTACCCTGTCTCACAGCTTAACTTACCCTGTCTCACAGCTCAACTTACCCTGTCTCACAGCTCAACTTACCCTGTCTCAGAGCTCAATTTACCCTGTCTCACAGGTACTCACAGTTCAACTTACACTGTCTCACAGCTCAACTTACCCTGTCTCACAGCTCAACTTACCCTGTCTCACAGCTCAACTTACCCTGTCTCACAGCTCAACTTACCCTGTCTCACAGCTCAACTTACCCTGTCTCACAGCTTAACTTACCCTGTCTCACAGGTACTCACAGCTCAATTTACCCTGTCTCACAGCTCAACTGACCCTGTCTCACAGCTCAACTGACCCTGTCTCACAGCTCAACTGACCCTGTCTCACAGCTCAACTTACCCTGTCTCACAGCTCAACTTACCCTGTCTCACAGCTCAACTTACCCTGTCTCACAGCTTAACTTACCCTGTCTCACAGCTCAACTTACCCTGTCTCACAGCTCAACTTACCCTGTCTCACAGCTCAACTTACCCTGTCTCACAGGTACTCACAGCTCAATTTACCCTGTCTCACAGCTCAACTTACCCTGTCTCACAGCTTAACTTACCCTGTCTCACAGCTTAACTTACCCTGTCTCACAGCTCAACTTACCCTGTCTCACAGCTCAACTAACCCTGTCTCACAGCTTAATTTACCCTGTCTCACAGGTACTCACAGTTCAACTTACACTGTCTCACAGCTCAACTTACACTGTCTCACAGCTCAACTTACCCTGTCTCACAGCTCAACTTACCCTGTCTCACAGCTCAACTTACCCTGTCTCACAGCTCAACTTACCCTGTCTCACAGCTCAACTTACCCTGTCTCACAGCTTAACTTACCCTGTCTCACAGGTACTCACAGCTCAATTTACCCTGTCTCACAGCTCAACTTACCCTGTCTCACAGCTCAACTTACCCTGTCTCACAGCTTAACTTACCCTGTCTCACAGCTCAACTTACCCTGTCTCACAGCTCAACTTACCCTGTCTCACAGCTTAATTTACCCTGTCTCACAGGTACTCACAGTTCAACTTACACTGTCTCACAGCTCAACTTACCCTGTCTCACAGCTCAACTTACCCTGTCTCACAGCTCAACTTACCCTGTCTCACAGCTTAACTTACCCTGTCTCACAGGTACTCACAGCTCAATTTACCCTGTCTCACAGCTCAACTTACCCTGTCTCACAGCTCAACTGACCCTGTCTCACAGCTTAACTGACCCTGTCTCACAGCTCAACTAACCCTGTCTCACAGCTCAACTTACCCTGTCTCACAGCTCAACTTACCCTGTCTCACAGCTTAACTTACCCTGTCTCACAGCTCAACTTACCCTGTCTCACAGCTCAACTTACCCTGTCTCACAGCTCAACTTACCCTGTCTCACAGCTCAACTTACCCTGTCTCACAGCTCAACTTACCCTGTCTCACAGCTCAACTTACCCTGTCTCACAGCTCAACTTACCCTGTCTCACAGCTCAACTTACCCTGTCTCACAGCTCAACTTACCCTGTCTCACAGCTTAACTTACCCTGTCTCACAGCTCAACTTACCCTGTCTCACAGCTTAATTTACCCTGTCTCACAGCTTAATTTACCCTGTCTCACAGCTCAACCTACTCTGTCTTACAGCTTAACTTACTCTGTCTCACAGCTCAACTCACTCTCTCACAGCTCAATTTACCCTGTCTCACAGCTCAACTTACCCTGTCTCACAGCTCAACTTACCCTGTCTCACAGCTCAACTTACCCTGTCTCACAGCTCAACTTACCCTGTCTCACAGCTTAACTTACCCTGTCTCACAGCTCAACTTACCCTGTCTCACAGCTCAACTTACCCTGTCTCACAGCTCAACTTACCCTGTCTCACAGCTCAACTTACCCTGTCTCACAGCTCAACTTACCCTGTCTCACAGCTCAACTTACCCTGTCTCACAGCTCAACTTACCCTGTCTCACAGCTCAACTTACCCTGTCTCACAGCTCAACTTACCCTGTCTCACAGCTCAACTTACCCTGTCTCACAGCTCAATTTACCCTGTCTCACAGCTCAATTTACCCTGTCTCACAGCTTAACTAACCCTGTCTCACAGCTCAACTTACCCCGTCTCACAGCTCAACTTACCCTGTCTCACAGCTTAACTTACCATGTCTCACAGCTCAACTTACCCTGTCTCACAGCTCAACTTACCCTGTCTCACAGCTCAACTTACCCTGTCTCACAGCTCAACTTACCCTGTCTCACAGCTCAACTTACCCTGTCTCACAGCTCAACTTACCCTGTCTCACAGCTTAACTTACCCTGTATCACAGCTTAATTTACCCTGTCTCACAGCTCAACTTACCCTGTCTCACAGCTCAACTTACCCTGTCTCACAGCTCAACTTACCCTGTCTCACAGCTCAACTTACCCTGTCTCACAGCTTAACTTACCCTGTCTCACAGCTCAACTTACCCTGTCTCACAGCTCAACTTACCCTGTCTCACAGCTTAATTTACCCTGTCTCACAGGTACTCACAGTTCAACTTACACTGTCTCACAGCTCAACTTACCCTGTCTCACAGCTCAACTTACCCTGTCTCACAGCTCAACTTACCCTGTCTCACAGCTCAACTTACCCTGTCTCACAGCTTAACTTACCCTGTCTCACAGGTACTCACAGCTCAATTTACCCTGTCTCACAGCTCAACTTACCCTGTCTCACAGCTCAACTTACCCTGTCTCACAGCTTAACTGACCCTGTCTCACAGCTCAACTTACCCTGTCTCACAGCTTAATTTACCCTGTCTCACAGGTACTCACAGTTCAACTTACACTGTCTCACAGCTCAACTTACCCTGTCTCACAGCTCAACTTACCCTGTCTCACAGCTCAACTTACCCTGTCTCACAGCTCAACTTACCCTGTCTCACAGCTTAACTTACCCTGTCTCACAGCTTAACTTACCCTGTCTCACAGCTCAACTTACCCTGTCTCACAGCTCAACTTACCCTGTCTCAGAGCTTAATTTACCCTGTCTCACAGGTACTCACAGTTCAACTTACACTGTCTCACAGCTCAACTTACCCTGTCTCACAGCTCAACTTACCCTGTCTCACAGCTCAACTTACCCTGTCTCACAGCTCAACTTACCCTGTCTCACAGCTCAACTTACCCTGTCTCACAGCTTAACTTACCCTGTCTCACAGGTACTCACAGCTCAATTTACCCTGTCTCACAGCTCAACTTACCCTGTCTCACAGCTCAACTGACCCTGTCTCACAGCTCAACTGACCCTGTCTCACAGCTCAACTTACCCTGTCTCACAGCTCAACTTACCCTGTCTCACAGGTACTCACAGCTCAATTTACCCTGTCTCACAGCTCAACTTACCCTGTCTCACAGCTCAACTTACCCTGTCTCACAGCTTAACTTACCCTGTCTCACAGCTTAACTTACCCTGTCTCACAGCTCAACTTACCCTGTCTCACAGCTCAACTTACCCTGTCTCACAGCTTAATTTACCCTGTCTCACAGGTACTCACAGTTCAACTTACACTGTCTCACAGCTCAACTTACACTGTCTCACAGCTCAACTTACCCTGTCTCACAGCTCAACTTACCCTGTCTCACAGCTCAACTTACCCTGTCTCACAGCTCAACTTACCCTGTCTCACAGCTCAACTTACCCTGTCTCACAGCTTAACTTACCCTGTCTCACAGGTACTCACAGCTCAATTTACCCTGTCTCACAGCTCAACTTACCCTGTCTCACAGCTCAACTTACCCTGTCTCACAGCTTAACTTACCCTGTCTCACAGCTCAACTTACCCTGTCTCACAGCTCAACTTACCCTGTCTCACAGCTTAATTTACCCTGTCTCACAGGTACTCACAGTTCAACTTACACTGTCTCACAGCTCAACTTACCCTGTCTCACAGCTCAACTTACCCTGTCTCACAGCTCAACTTACCCTGTCTCACAGCTCAACTTACCCTGTCTCACAGCTTAACTTACCCTGTCTCACAGGTACTCACAGCTCAATTTACCCTGTCTCACAGCTCAACTTACCCTGTCTCACAGCTCAACTGACCCTGTCTCACAGCTTAACTGACCCTGTCTCACAGCTCAACTTACCCTGTCTCACAGCTCAACTTACCCTGTCTCACAGCTCAACTTACCCTGTCTCACAGCTTAACTTACCCTGTCTCACAGCTCAACTTACCCTGTCTCACAGCTCAACTTACCCTGTCTCACAGCTCAACTTACCCTGTCTCACAGCTCAACTTACCCTGTCTCACAGCTCAACTTACCCTGTCTCACAGCTCAACTTACCCTGTCTCACAGCTCAACTTACCCTGTCTCACAGCTTAACTTACCCTGTATCACAGCTTAATTTACCCTGTCTCACAGCTCAACTTACCCTGTCTCACAGCTCAACTTACCCTGTCTCACAGCTCAACTTACCCTGTCTCACAGCTCAACTTACCCTGTCTCACAGCTTAACTTACCCTGTCTCACAGCTTAACTTACCCTGTCTCACAGCTCAACTTACCCTGTCTCACAGCTTAATTTACCCTGTCTCACAGGTACTCACAGCTCAACTTACCCTGTCTCACAGCTCAACTTACCCTGTCTCACAGCTTAACTTACCCTGTCTCACAGCTTAACTTACCCTGTCTCACAGCTCAACTTACCCTGTCTCACAGCTCAACTTACCCTGTCTCACAGCTCAACTTACCCTGTCTCACAGCTCAACTTACCCTGTCTCACAGCTTAACTTACCATGTCTCACAGGTACTCACAGCTCAATTTACCCTGTCTCACAGCTCAACTTACCCTGTCTCACAGCTCAACTTACCCTGTCTCACAGCTTAACTGACCCTGTCTCACAGCTCAACTTACCCTGTCTCACAGCTTAATTTACCCTGTCTCACAGCTTAATTTACCCTGTCTCACAGGTACTCACAGTTCAACTTACACTGTCTCACAGCTCAACTTACCCTGTCTCACAGCTCAACTTACCCTGTCTCACAGCTCAACTTACCCTGTCTCACAGCTCAACTTACCCTGTCTCACAGCTCAACTTACCCTGTCTCACAGCTTAATTTACCCTGTCTCACAGCTTAATTTACCCTGTCTCACAGGTACTCACAGTTCAACTTACACTGTCTCACAGCTCAACTTACCCTGTCTCACAGCTCAACTTACCCTGTCTCACAGCTCAACTTACCCTGTCTCACAGCTCAACTTACCCTGTCTCACAGCTTAACTTACCCTGTCTCACAGCTTAACTTACCCTGTCTCACAGCTCAACTTACCCTGTCTCACAGCTCAACTTACCCTGTCTCAGAGCTTAATTTACCCTGTCTCACAGGTACTCACAGTTCAACTTACACTGTCTCACAGCTCAACTTACCCTGTCTCACAGCTCAACTTACCCTGTCTCACAGCTCAACTTACCCTGTCTCACAGCTCAACTTACCCTGTCTCACAGCTCAACTTACCCTGTCTCACAGCTTAACTTACCCTGTCTCACAGGTACTCACAGCTCAATTTACCCTGTCTCACAGCTCAACTTACCCTGTCTCACAGCTCAACTGACCCTGTCTCACAGCTCAACTGACCCTGTCTCACAGCTCAACTTACCCTGTCTCACAGCTCAACTTACCCTGTCTCACAGCTCAACTTACCCTGTCTCACAGCTTAACTTACCCTGTCTCACAGCTCAACTTACCCTGTCTCACAGCTCAACTTACCCTGTCTCACAGGTACTCACAGCTCAATTTACCCTGTCTCACAGCTCAACTTACCCTGTCTCACAGCTCAACTTACCCTGTCTCACAGCTTAACTTACCCTGTCTCACAGCTTAACTTACCCTGTCTCACAGCTCAACTTACCCTGTCTCACAGCTCAACTTACCCTGTCTCACAGCTTAATTTACCCTGTCTCACAGGTACTCACAGTTCAACTTACACTGTCTCACAGCTCAACTTACACTGTCTCACAGCTCAACTTACCCTGTCTCACAGCTCAACTTACCCTGTCTCACAGCTCAACTTACCCTGTCTCACAGCTCAACTTACCCTGTCTCACAGCTCAACTTACCCTGTCTCACAGCTTAACTTACCCTGTCTCACAGGTACTCACAGCTCAATTTACCCTGTCTCACAGCTCAACTTACCCTGTCTCACAGCTCAACTTACCCTGTCTCACAGCTTAACTTACCCTGTCTCACAGCTCAACTTACCCTGTCTCACAGCTCAACTTACCCTGTCTCACAGCTTAATTTACCCTGTCTCACAGGTACTCACAGTTCAACTTACACTGTCTCACAGCTCAACTTACACTGTCTCACAGCTCAACTTACCCTGTCTCACAGCTCAACTTACCCTGTCTCACAGCTCAACTTACCCTGTCTCACAGCTCAACTTACCCTGTCTCACAGCTTAACTTACCCTGTCTCACAGGTACTCACAGCTCAATTTACCCTGTCTCACAGCTCAACCTACCCTGTCTCACAGCTCAACTGACCCTGTCTCACAGCTTAACTGACCCTGTCTCACAGCTCAACTTACCCTGTCTCACAGCTCAACTTACCCTGTCTCACAGCTCAACTTACCCTGTCTCACAGCTTAACTTACCCTGTCTCACAGCTCAACTTACCCTGTCTCACAGCTCAACTTACCCTGTCTCACAGCTCAACTTACCCTGTCTCACAGCTCAACTTACCCTGTCTCACAGCTCAACTTACCCTGTCTCACAGCTCAACTTACCCTGTCTCACAGCTTAATTTACCCTGTCTCACAGGTACTCACAGTTCAACTTACACTGTCTCACAGCTCAACTTACCCTGTCTCACAGCTCAACTTACCCTGTCTCACAGCTCAACTTACCCTGTCTCACAGCTCAACTTACCCTGTCTCACAGCTTAACTTACCCTGTCTCACAGGTACTCACAGCTCAATTTACCCTGTCTCACAGCTCAACTTACCCTGTCTCACAGCTCAACTGACCCTGTCTCACAGCTTAACTGACCCTGTCTCACAGCTCAACTTACCCTGTCTCACAGCTCAACTTACCCTGTCTCACAGCTCAACTTACCCTGTCTCACAGCTTAACTTACCCTGTCTCACAGCTCAACTTACCCTGTCTCACAGCTCAACTTACCCTGTCTCACAGCTCAACTTACCCTGTCTCACAGCTCAACTTACCCTGTCTCACAGCTCAACTTACCCTGTCTCACAGCTCAACTTACCCTGTCTCACAGCTCAACTTACCCTGTCTCACAGCTTAACTTACCCTGTCTCACAGCTCAACTTACCCTGTCTCACAGCTCAACTTACCCTGTCTCACAGCTCAACTTACCCTGTCTCACAGCTCAACTTACCCTGTCTCACAGCTTAACTTACCCTGTCTCACAGCTCAACTTACCCTGTCTCACAGCTTAATTTACCCTGTCTCACAGGTACTCACAGTTCAACTTACACTGTCTCACAGCTCAACTTACCCTGTCTCACAGCTCAACTTACCCTGTCTCACAGCTCAACTTACCCTGTCTCACAGCTCAACTTACCCTGTCTCACAGCTTAACTTACCCTGTCTCACAGGTACTCACAGCTCAATTTACCCTGTCTCACAGCTCAACTTACCCTGTCTCACAGCTCAACTTACCCTGTCTCACAGCTTAACTGACCCTGTCTCACAGCTCAACTTACCCTGTCTCACAGCTTAATTTACCCTGTCTCACAGCTTAATTTACCCTGTCTCACAGGTACTCACAGTTCAACTTACACTGTCTCACAGCTCAACTTACCCTGTCTCACAGCTCAACTTACCCTGTCTCACAGCTCAACTTACCCTGTCTCACAGCTCAACTTACCCTGTCTCACAGCTTAACTTACCCTGTCTCACAGCTTAACTTACCCTGTCTCACAGCTCAACTTACCCTGTCTCACAGCTCAACTTACCCTGTCTCAGAGCTTAATTTACCCTGTCTCACAGGTACTCACAGTTCAACTTACACTGTCTCACAGCTCAACTTACCCTGTCTCACAGCTCAACTTACCCTGTCTCACAGCTCAACTTACCCTGTCTCACAGCTCAACTTACCCTGTCTCACAGCTCAACTTACCCTGTCTCACAGCTTAACTTACCCTGTCTCACAGGTACTCACAGCTCAATTTACCCTGTCTCACAGCTCAACTTACCCTGTCTCACAGCTCAACTGACCCTGTCTCACAGCTCAACTGACCCTGTCTCACAGCTCAACTTACCCTGTCTCACAGCTCAACTTACCCTGTCTCACAGCTCAACTTACCCTGTCTCACAGCTTAACTTACCCTGTCTCACAGCTCAACTTACCCTGTCTCACAGCTCAACTTACCCTGTCTCACAGGTACTCACAGCTCAATTTACCCTGTCTCACAGCTCAACTTACCCTGTCTCACAGCTCAACTTACCCTGTCTCACAGCTTAACTTACCCTGTCTCACAGCTTAACTTACCCTGTCTCACAGCTCAACTTACCCTGTCTCACAGCTCAACTTACCCTGTCTCACAGCTTAATTTACCCTGTCTCACAGGTACTCACAGTTCAACTTACACTGTCTCACAGCTCAACTTACACTGTCTCACAGCTCAACTTACCCTGTCTCACAGCTCAACTTACCCTGTCTCACAGCTCAACTTACCCTGTCTCACAGCTCAACTTACCCTGTCTCACAGCTCAACTTACCCTGTCTCACAGCTTAACTTACCCTGTCTCACAGGTACTCACAGCTCAATTTACCCTGTCTCACAGCTCAACTTACCCTGTCTCACAGCTCAACTTACCCTGTCTCACAGCTTAACTTACCCTGTCTCACAGCTCAACTTACCCTGTCTCACAGCTCAACTTACCCTGTCTCACAGCTTAATTTACCATGTCTCACAGGTACTCACAGTTCAACTTACACTGTCTCACAGCTCAACTTACCCTGTCTCACAGCTCAACTTACCCTGTCTCACAGCTCAACTTACCCTGTCTCACAGCTCAACTTACCCTGTCTCACAGCTTAACTTACCCTGTCTCACAGGTACTCACAGCTCAATTTACCCTGTCTCACAGCTCAACTTACCCTGTCTCACAGCTCAACTGACCCTGTCTCACAGCTTAACTTACCCTGTCTCACAGCTCAACTTACCCTGTCTCACAGCTCAACTTACCCTGTCTCACAGGTACTCACAGCTCAATTTACCCTGTCTCACAGCTCAACTTACCCTGTCTCACAGCTCAACTTACCCTGTCTCACAGCTTAACTTACCCTGTCTCACAGCTCAACTTACCCTGTCTCACAGCTTAACTTACCCTGTCTCACAGGTACTCACAGCTCAATTTACCCTGTCTCACAGCTCAACTTACCCTGTCTCACAGCTCAACTGACCCTGTCTCACAGCTTAACTTACCCTGTCTCACAGCTCAACTTACCCTGTCTCACAGCTCAACTTACCCTGTCTCACAGGTACTCACAGCTCAATTTACCCTGTCTCACAGCTCAACTTACCCTGTCTCACAGCTCAACTTACCCTGTCTCACAGCTTAACTTACCCTGTCTCACAGCTTAACTTACCCTGTCTCACAGCTCAACTTACCCTGTCTCACAGCTCAACTTACCCTGTCTCACAGCTTAATTTACCCTGTCTCACAGGTACTCACAGTTCAACTTACACTGTCTCACAGCTCAACTTACACTGTCTCACAGCTCAACTTACCCTGTCTCACAGCTCAACTTACCCTGTCTCACAGCTCAACTTACCCTGTCTCACAGCTCAACTTACCCTGTCTCACAGCTCAACTTACCCTGTCTCACAGCTTAACTTACCCTGTCTCACAGGTACTCACAGCTCAATTTACCCTGTCTCACAGCTCAACTTACCCTGTCTCACAGCTCAACTTACCCTGTCTCACAGCTTAACTTACCCTGTCTCACAGCTCAACTTACCCTGTCTCACAGCTCAACTTACCCTGTCTCACAGCTTAATTTACCCTGTCTCACAGGTACTCACAGTTCAACTTACACTGTCTCACAGCTCAACTTACCCTGTCTCACAGCTCAACTTACCCTGTCTCACAGCTCAACTTACCCTGTCTCACAGCTCAACTTACCCTGTCTCACAGCTTAACTTACCCTGTCTCACAGGTACTCACAGCTCAATTTACCCTGTCTCACAGCTCAACTTACCCTGTCTCACAGCTCAACTGACCCTGTCTCACAGCTTAACTGACCCTGTCTCACAGCTCAACTTACCCTGTCTCACAGCTCAACTTACCCTGTCTCACAGCTCAACTTACCCTGTCTCACAGCTTAACTTACCCTGTCTCACAGCTCAACTTACCCTGTCTCACAGCTCAACTTACCCTGTCTCACAGCTCAACTTACCCTGTCTCACAGCTCAACTTACCCTGTCTCACAGCTCAACTTACCCTGTCTCACAGCTCAACTTACCCTGTCTCACAGCTCAACTTACCCTGTCTCACAGCTCAACTTACCCTGTCTCACAGCTCAACTTACCCTGTCTCACAGCTTAACTTACCCTGTCTCACAGCTCAACTTACCCTGTCTCACAGCTCAACTTACCCTGTCTCACAGCTTAATTTACCCTGTCTCACAGCTTAATTTACCCTGTCTCACAGCTCAACCTACTCTGTCTTACAGCTTAACTTACTCTGTCTCACAGCTCAACTCACTCTCTCACAGCTCAATTTACCCTGTTTTACAGCTCAACTGACCCTGTCTCACAGCTTAACTGACCCTGTCTCACAGCTCAACTTACCCTGTCTCACAGCTCAACTTACCCTGTCTCACAGCTCAACTTACCCTGTCTCACAGCTTAACTTACCCTGTCTCACAGCTCAACTTACCCTGTCTCACAGCTCAACTTACCCTGTCTCACAGCTCAACTTACCCTGTCTCACAGCTCAACTTACCCTGTCTCACAGCTCAACTTACCCTGTCTCACAGCTCAACTTACCCTGTCTCACAGCTCAACTTACCCTGTCTCACAGCTTAACTTACCCTGTCTCACAGCTCAACTTACCCTGTCTCACAGCTCAACTTACCCTGTCTCACAGCTCAACTTACCCTGTCTCACAGCTCAACTTACCCTGTCTCACAGCTTAACTTACCCTGTCTCACAGCTCAACTTACCCTGTCTCACAGCTTAATTTACCCTGTCTCACAGGTACTCACAGTTCAACTTACACTGTCTCACAGCTCAACTTACCCTGTCTCACAGCTCAACTTACCCTGTCTCACAGCTCAACTTACCCTGTCTCACAGCTCAACTTACCCTGTCTCACAGCTTAACTTACCCTGTCTCACAGGTACTCACAGCTCAATTTACCCTGTCTCACAGCTCAACTTACCCTGTCTCACAGCTCAACTTACCCTGTCTCACAGCTTAACTGACCCTGTCTCACAGCTCAACTTACCCTGTCTCACAGCTTAATTTACCCTGTCTCACAGCTTAATTTACCCTGTCTCACAGGTACTCACAGTTCAACTTACACTGTCTCACAGCTCAACTTACCCTGTCTCACAGCTCAACTTACCCTGTCTCACAGCTCAACTTACCCTGTCTCACAGCTCAACTTACCCTGTCTCACAGCTTAACTTACCCTGTCTCACAGCTTAACTTACCCTGTCTCACAGCTCAACTTACCCTGTCTCACAGCTCAACTTACCCTGTCTCAGAGCTTAATTTACCCTGTCTCACAGGTACTCACAGTTCAACTTACACTGTCTCACAGCTCAACTTACCCTGTCTCACAGCTCAACTTACCCTGTCTCACAGCTCAACTTACCCTGTCTCACAGCTCAACTTACCCTGTCTCACAGCTCAACTTACCCTGTCTCACAGCTTAACTTACCCTGTCTCACAGGTACTCACAGCTCAATTTACCCTGTCTCACAGCTCAACTTACCCTGTCTCACAGCTCAACTGACCCTGTCTCACAGCTCAACTGACCCTGTCTCACAGCTCAACTTACCCTGTCTCACAGCTCAACTTACCCTGTCTCACAGCTCAACTTACCCTGTCTCACAGCTTAACTTACCCTGTCTCACAGCTCAACTTACCCTGTCTCACAGCTCAACTTACCCTGTCTCACAGGTACTCACAGCTCAATTTACCCTGTCTCACAGCTCAACTTACCCTGTCTCACAGCTCAACTTACCCTGTCTCACAGCTTAACTTACCCTGTCTCACAGCTTAACTTACCCTGTCTCACAGCTCAACTTACCCTGTCTCACAGCTCAACTTACCCTGTCTCACAGCTTAATTTACCCTGTCTCACAGGTACTCACAGTTCAACTTACACTGTCTCACAGCTCAACTTACACTGTCTCACAGCTCAACTTACCCTGTCTCACAGCTCAACTTACCCTGTCTCACAGCTCAACTTACCCTGTCTCACAGCTCAACTTACCCTGTCTCACAGCTCAACTTACCCTGTCTCACAGCTTAACTTACCCTGTCTCACAGGTACTCACAGCTCAATTTACCCTGTCTCACAGCTCAACTTACCCTGTCTCACAGCTCAACTTACCCTGTCTCACAGCTTAACTTACCCTGTCTCACAGCTCAACTTACCCTGTCTCACAGCTCAACTTACCCTGTCTCACAGCTTAATTTACCCTGTCTCACAGGTACTCACAGTTCAACTTACACTGTCTCACAGCTCAACTTACCCTGTCTCACAGCTCAACTTACCCTGTCTCACAGCTCAACTTACCCTGTCTCACAGCTCAACTTACCCTGTCTCACAGCTTAACTTACCCTGTCTCACAGGTACTCACAGCTCAATTTACCCTGTCTCACAGCTCAACTTACCCTGTCTCACAGCTCAACTGACCCTGTCTCACAGCTTAACTTACCCTGTCTCACAGCTCAACTTACCCTGTCTCACAGCTCAACTTACCCTGTCTCACAGGTACTCACAGCTCAATTTACCCTGTCTCACAGCTCAACTTACCCTGTCTCACAGCTCAACTTACCCTGTCTCACAGCTTAACTTACCCTGTCTCACAGCTCAACTTACCCTGTCTCACAGCTTAACTTACCCTGTCTCACAGGTACTCACAGCTCAATTTACCCTGTCTCACAGCTCAACTTACCCTGTCTCACAGCTCAACTGACCCTGTCTCACAGCTTAACTTACCCTGTCTCACAGCTCAACTTACCCTGTCTCACAGCTCAACTTACCCTGTCTCACAGGTACTCACAGCTCAATTTACCCTGTCTCACAGCTCAACTTACCCTGTCTCACAGCTCAACTTACCCTGTCTCACAGCTTAACTTACCCTGTCTCACAGCTTAACTTACCCTGTCTCACAGCTCAACTTACCCTGTCTCACAGCTCAACTTACCCTGTCTCACAGCTTAATTTACCCTGTCTCACAGGTACTCACAGTTCAACTTACACTGTCTCACAGCTCAACTTACACTGTCTCACAGCTCAACTTACCCTGTCTCACAGCTCAACTTACCCTGTCTCACAGCTCAACTTACCCTGTCTCACAGCTCAACTTACCCTGTCTCACAGCTCAACTTACCCTGTCTCACAGCTTAACTTACCCTGTCTCACAGGTACTCACAGCTCAATTTACCCTGTCTCACAGCTCAACTTACCCTGTCTCACAGCTTAACTTACCCTGTATCACAGCTTAATTTACCCTGTCTCACAGCTCAACTTACCCTGTCTCACAGCTCAACTTACCCTGTCTCACAGCTCAACTTACCCTGTCTCACAGCTCAACTTACCCTGTCTCACAGCTTAACTTACCCTGTCTCACAGCTTAACTTACCCTGTCTCACAGCTCAACTTACCCTGTCTCACAGCTTAATTTACCCTGTCTCACAGGTACTCACAGCTCAACTTACCCTGTCTCACAGCTCAACTTACCCTGTCTCACAGCTTAACTTACCCTGTCTCACAGCTTAACTTACCCTGTCTCACAGCTCAACTTACCCTGTCTCACAGCTCAACTTACCCTGTCTCACAGCTCAACTTACCCTGTCTCACAGCTCAACTTACCCTGTCTCACAGCTTAACTTACCATGTCTCACAGGTACTCACAGCTCAATTTACCCTGTCTCACAGCTCAACTTACCCTGTCTCACAGCTCAACTTACCCTGTCTCACAGCTTAACTGACCCTGTCTCACAGCTCAACTTACCCTGTCTCACAGCTTAATTTACCCTGTCTCACAGCTTAATTTACCCTGTCTCACAGGTACTCACAGTTCAACTTACACTGTCTCACAGCTCAACTTACCCTGTCTCACAGCTCAACTTACCCTGTCTCACAGCTCAACTTACCCTGTCTCACAGCTCAACTTACCCTGTCTCACAGCTCAACTTACCCTGTCTCACAGCTTAATTTACCCTGTCTCACAGCTTAATTTACCCTGTCTCACAGGTACTCACAGTTCAACTTACACTGTCTCACAGCTCAACTTACCCTGTCTCACAGCTCAACTTACCCTGTCTCACAGCTCAACTTACCCTGTCTCACAGCTCAACTTACCCTGTCTCACAGCTTAACTTACCCTGTCTCACAGCTTAACTTACCCTGTCTCACAGCTCAACTTACCCTGTCTCACAGCTCAACTTACCCTGTCTCAGAGCTTAATTTACCCTGTCTCACAGGTACTCACAGTTCAACTTACACTGTCTCACAGCTCAACTTACCCTGTCTCACAGCTCAACTTACCCTGTCTCACAGCTCAACTTACCCTGTCTCACAGCTCAACTTACCCTGTCTCACAGCTCAACTTACCCTGTCTCACAGCTTAACTTACCCTGTCTCACAGGTACTCACAGCTCAATTTACCCTGTCTCACAGCTCAACTTACCCTGTCTCACAGCTCAACTGACCCTGTCTCACAGCTCAACTGACCCTGTCTCACAGCTCAACTTACCCTGTCTCACAGCTCAACTTACCCTGTCTCACAGCTCAACTTACCCTGTCTCACAGCTTAACTTACCCTGTCTCACAGCTCAACTTACCCTGTCTCACAGCTCAACTTACCCTGTCTCACAGGTACTCACAGCTCAATTTACCCTGTCTCACAGCTCAACTTACCCTGTCTCACAGCTCAACTTACCCTGTCTCACAGCTTAACTTACCCTGTCTCACAGCTTAACTTACCCTGTCTCACAGCTCAACTTACCCTGTCTCACAGCTCAACTTACCCTGTCTCACAGCTTAATTTACCCTGTCTCACAGGTACTCACAGTTCAACTTACACTGTCTCACAGCTCAACTTACACTGTCTCACAGCTCAACTTACCCTGTCTCACAGCTCAACTTACCCTGTCTCACAGCTCAACTTACCCTGTCTCACAGCTCAACTTACCCTGTCTCACAGCTCAACTTACCCTGTCTCACAGCTTAACTTACCCTGTCTCACAGGTACTCACAGCTCAATTTACCCTGTCTCACAGCTCAACTTACCCTGTCTCACAGCTCAACTTACCCTGTCTCACAGCTTAACTTACCCTGTCTCACAGCTCAACTTACCCTGTCTCACAGCTCAACTTACCCTGTCTCACAGCTTAATTTACCCTGTCTCACAGGTACTCACAGTTCAACTTACACTGTCTCACAGCTCAACTTACACTGTCTCACAGCTCAACTTACCCTGTCTCACAGCTCAACTTACCCTGTCTCACAGCTCAACTTACCCTGTCTCACAGCTCAACTTACCCTGTCTCACAGCTTAACTTACCCTGTCTCACAGGTACTCACAGCTCAATTTACCCTGTCTCACAGCTCAACTTACCCTGTCTCACAGCTCAACTGACCCTGTCTCACAGCTTAACTGACCCTGTCTCACAGCTCAACTTACCCTGTCTCACAGCTCAACTTACCCTGTCTCACAGCTCAACTTACCCTGTCTCACAGCTTAACTTACCCTGTCTCACAGCTCAACTTACCCTGTCTCACAGCTCAACTTACCCTGTCTCACAGCTCAACTTACCCTGTCTCACAGCTCAACTTACCCTGTCTCACAGCTCAACTTACCCTGTCTCACAGCTCAACTTACCCTGTCTCACAGCTTAATTTACCCTGTCTCACAGGTACTCACAGTTCAACTTACACTGTCTCACAGCTCAACTTACCCTGTCTCACAGCTCAACTTACCCTGTCTCACAGCTCAACTTACCCTGTCTCACAGCTCAACTTACCCTGTCTCACAGCTTAACTTACCCTGTCTCACAGGTACTCACAGCTCAATTTACCCTGTCTCACAGCTCAACTTACCCTGTCTCACAGCTCAACTGACCCTGTCTCACAGCTTAACTGACCCTGTCTCACAGCTCAACTTACCCTGTCTCACAGCTCAACTTACCCTGTCTCACAGCTCAACTTACCCTGTCTCACAGCTTAACTTACCCTGTCTCACAGCTCAACTTACCCTGTCTCACAGCTCAACTTACCCTGTCTCACAGCTCAACTTACCCTGTCTCACAGCTCAACTTACCCTGTCTCACAGCTCAACTTACCCTGTCTCACAGCTCAACTTACCCTGTCTCACAGCTCAACTTACCCTGTCTCACAGCTTAACTTACCCTGTCTCACAGCTCAACTTACCCTGTCTCACAGCTCAACTTACCCTGTCTCACAGCTCAACTTACCCTGTCTCACAGCTCAACTTACCCTGTCTCACAGCTTAACTTACCCTGTCTCACAGCTCAACTTACCCTGTCTCACAGCTTAATTTACCCTGTCTCACAGGTACTCACAGTTCAACTTACACTGTCTCACAGCTCAACTTACCCTGTCTCACAGCTCAACTTACCCTGTCTCACAGCTCAACTTACCCTGTCTCACAGCTCAACTTACCCTGTCTCACAGCTTAACTTACCCTGTCTCACAGGTACTCACAGCTCAATTTACCCTGTCTCACAGCTCAACTTACCCTGTCTCACAGCTCAACTTACCCTGTCTCACAGCTTAACTGACCCTGTCTCACAGCTCAACTTACCCTGTCTCACAGCTTAATTTACCCTGTCTCACAGCTTAATTTACCCTGTCTCACAGGTACTCACAGTTCAACTTACACTGTCTCACAGCTCAACTTACCCTGTCTCACAGCTCAACTTACCCTGTCTCACAGCTCAACTTACCCTGTCTCACAGCTCAACTTACCCTGTCTCACAGCTTAACTTACCCTGTCTCACAGCTTAACTTACCCTGTCTCACAGCTCAACTTACCCTGTCTCACAGCTCAACTTACCCTGTCTCAGAGCTTAATTTACCCTGTCTCACAGGTACTCACAGTTCAACTTACACTGTCTCACAGCTCAACTTACCCTGTCTCACAGCTCAACTTACCCTGTCTCACAGCTCAACTTACCCTGTCTCACAGCTCAACTTACCCTGTCTCACAGCTCAACTTACCCTGTCTCACAGCTTAACTTACCCTGTCTCACAGGTACTCACAGCTCAATTTACCCTGTCTCACAGCTCAACTTACCCTGTCTCACAGCTCAACTGACCCTGTCTCACAGCTCAACTGACCCTGTCTCACAGCTCAACTTACCCTGTCTCACAGCTCAACTTACCCTGTCTCACAGCTCAACTTACCCTGTCTCACAGCTTAACTTACCCTGTCTCACAGCTCAACTTACCCTGTCTCACAGCTCAACTTACCCTGTCTCACAGGTACTCACAGCTCAATTTACCCTGTCTCACAGCTCAACTTACCCTGTCTCACAGCTCAACTTACCCTGTCTCACAGCTTAACTTACCCTGTCTCACAGCTTAACTTACCCTGTCTCACAGCTCAACTTACCCTGTCTCACAGCTCAACTTACCCTGTCTCACAGCTTAATTTACCCTGTCTCACAGGTACTCACAGTTCAACTTACACTGTCTCACAGCTCAACTTACACTGTCTCACAGCTCAACTTACCCTGTCTCACAGCTCAACTTACCCTGTCTCACAGCTCAACTTACCCTGTCTCACAGCTCAACTTACCCTGTCTCACAGCTCAACTTACCCTGTCTCACAGCTTAACTTACCCTGTCTCACAGGTACTCACAGCTCAATTTACCCTGTCTCACAGCTCAACTTACCCTGTCTCACAGCTCAACTTACCCTGTCTCACAGCTTAACTTACCCTGTCTCACAGCTCAACTTACCCTGTCTCACAGCTCAACTTACCCTGTCTCACAGCTTAATTTACCCTGTCTCACAGGTACTCACAGTTCAACTTACACTGTCTCACAGCTCAACTTACCCTGTCTCACAGCTCAACTTACCCTGTCTCACAGCTCAACTTACCCTGTCTCACAGCTCAACTTACCCTGTCTCACAGCTTAACTTACCCTGTCTCACAGGTACTCACAGCTCAATTTACCCTGTCTCACAGCTCAACTTACCCTGTCTCACAGCTCAACTGACCCTGTCTCACAGCTTAACTTACCCTGTCTCACAGCTCAACTTACCCTGTCTCACAGCTCAACTTACCCTGTCTCACAGGTACTCACAGATCAATTTACCCTGTCTCACAGCTCAACTTACCCTGTCTCACAGCTCAACTTACCCTGTCTCACAGCTTAACTTACCCTGTCTCACAGCTCAACTTACCCTGTCTCACAGCTTAACTTACCCTGTCTCACAGGTACTCACAGCTCAATTTACCCTGTCTCACAGCTCAACTTACCCTGTCTCACAGCTCAACTGACCCTGTCTCACAGCTTAACTTACCCTGTCTCACAGCTCAACTTACCCTGTCTCACAGCTCAACTTACCCTGTCTCACAGGTACTCACAGCTCAATTTACCCTGTCTCACAGCTCAACTTACCCTGTCTCACAGCTCAACTTACCCTGTCTCACAGCTTAACTTACCCTGTCTCACAGCTTAACTTACCCTGTCTCACAGCTCAACTTACCCTGTCTCACAGCTCAACTTACCCTGTCTCACAGCTTAATTTACCCTGTCTCACAGGTACTCACAGTTCAACTTACACTGTCTCACAGCTCAACTTACACTGTCTCACAGCTCAACTTACCCTGTCTCACAGCTCAACTTACCCTGTCTCACAGCTCAACTTACCCTGTCTCACAGCTCAACTTACCCTGTCTCACAGCTCAACTTACCCTGTCTCACAGCTTAACTTACCCTGTCTCACAGGTACTCACAGCTCAATTTACCCTGTCTCACAGCTCAACTTACCCTGTCTCACAGCTCAACTTACCCTGTCTCACAGCTTAACTTACCCTGTCTCACAGCTCAACTTACCCTGTCTCACAGCTCAACTTACCCTGTCTCACAGCTTAATTTACCCTGTCTCACAGGTACTCACAGTTCAACTTACACTGTCTCACAGCTCAACTTACCCTGTCTCACAGCTCAACTTACCCTGTCTCACAGCTCAACTTACCCTGTCTCACAGCTCAACTTACCCTGTCTCACAGCTTAACTTACCCTGTCTCACAGGTACTCACAGCTCAATTTACCCTGTCTCACAGCTCAACTTACCCTGTCTCACAGCTCAACTGACCCTGTCTCACAGCTTAACTGACCCTGTCTCACAGCTCAACTTACCCTGTCTCACAGCTCAACTTACCCTGTCTCACAGCTCAACTTACCCTGTCTCACAGCTTAACTTACCCTGTCTCACAGCTCAACTTACCCTGTCTCACAGCTCAACTTACCCTGTCTCACAGCTCAACTTACCCTGTCTCACAGCTCAACTTACCCTGTCTCACAGCTCAACTTACCCTGTCTCACAGCTCAACTTACCCTGTCTCACAGCTCAACTTACCCTGTCTCACAGCTCAACTTACCCTGTCTCACAGCTCAACTTACCCTGTCTCACAGCTTAACTTACCCTGTCTCACAGCTCAACTTACCCTGTCTCACAGCTCAACTTACCCTGTCTCACAGCTTAATTTACCCTGTCTCACAGCTTAATTTACCCTGTCTCACAGCTCAACCTACTCTGTCTTACAGCTTAACTTACTCTGTCTCACAGCTCAACTCACTCTCTCACAGCTCAATTTACCCTGTTTTACAGCTCAACTGACCCTGTCTCACAGCTTAACTGACCCTGTCTCACAGCTCAACTTACCCTGTCTCACAGCTCAACTTACCCTGTCTCACAGCTCAACTTACCCTGTCTCACAGCTTAACTTACCCTGTCTCACAGCTCAACTTACCCTGTCTCACAGCTCAACTTACCCTGTCTCACAGCTCAACTTACCCTGTCTCACAGCTCAACTTACCCTGTCTCACAGCTCAACTTACCCTGTCTCACAGCTCAACTTACCCTGTCTCACAGCTCAACTTACCCTGTCTCACAGCTTAACTTACCCTGTCTCACAGCTCAACTTACCCTGTCTCACAGCTCAACTTACCCTGTCTCACAGCTCAACTTACCCTGTCTCACAGCTCAACTTACCCTGTCTCACAGCTTAACTTACCCTGTCTCACAGCTCAACTTACCCTGTCTCACAGCTTAATTTACCCTGTCTCACAGGTACTCACAGTTCAACTTACACTGTCTCACAGCTCAACTTACCCTGTCTCACAGCTCAACTTACCCTGTCTCACAGCTCAACTTACCCTGTCTCACAGCTCAACTTACCCTGTCTCACAGCTTAACTTACCCTGTCTCACAGGTACTCACAGCTCAATTTACCCTGTCTCACAGCTCAACTTACCCTGTCTCACAGCTCAACTTACCCTGTCTCACAGCTTAACTGACCCTGTCTCACAGCTCAACTTACCCTGTCTCACAGCTTAATTTACCCTGTCTCACAGCTTAATTTACCCTGTCTCACAGGTACTCACAGTTCAACTTACACTGTCTCACAGCTCAACTTACCCTGTCTCACAGCTCAACTTACCCTGTCTCACAGCTCAACTTACCCTGTCTCACAGCTCAACTTACCCTGTCTCACAGCTTAACTTACCCTGTCTCACAGCTTAACTTACCCTGTCTCACAGCTCAACTTACCCTGTCTCACAGCTCAACTTACCCTGTCTCAGAGCTTAATTTACCCTGTCTCACAGGTACTCACAGTTCAACTTACACTGTCTCACAGCTCAACTTACCCTGTCTCACAGCTCAACTTACCCTGTCTCACAGCTCAACTTACCCTGTCTCACAGCTCAACTTACCCTGTCTCACAGCTCAACTTACCCTGTCTCACAGCTTAACTTACCCTGTCTCACAGGTACTCACAGCTCAATTTACCCTGTCTCACAGCTCAACTTACCCTGTCTCACAGCTCAACTGACCCTGTCTCACAGCTCAACTGACCCTGTCTCACAGCTCAACTTACCCTGTCTCACAGCTCAACTTACCCTGTCTCACAGCTCAACTTACCCTGTCTCACAGCTTAACTTACCCTGTCTCACAGCTCAACTTACCCTGTCTCACAGCTCAACTTACCCTGTCTCACAGGTACTCACAGCTCAATTTACCCTGTCTCACAGCTCAACTTACCCTGTCTCACAGCTCAACTTACCCTGTCTCACAGCTTAACTTACCCTGTCTCACAGCTTAACTTACCCTGTCTCACAGCTCAACTTACCCTGTCTCACAGCTCAACTTACCCTGTCTCACAGCTTAATTTACCCTGTCTCACAGGTACTCACAGTTCAACTTACACTGTCTCACAGCTCAACTTACACTGTCTCACAGCTCAACTTACCCTGTCTCACAGCTCAACTTACCCTGTCTCACAGCTCAACTTACCCTGTCTCACAGCTCAACTTACCCTGTCTCACAGCTCAACTTACCCTGTCTCACAGCTTAACTTACCCTGTCTCACAGGTACTCACAGCTCAATTTACCCTGTCTCACAGCTCAACTTACCCTGTCTCACAGCTCAACTTACCCTGTCTCACAGCTTAACTTACCCTGTCTCACAGCTCAACTTACCCTGTCTCACAGCTCAACTTACCCTGTCTCACAGCTTAATTTACCCTGTCTCACAGGTACTCACAGTTCAACTTACACTGTCTCACAGCTCAACTTACCCTGTCTCACAGCTCAACTTACCCTGTCTCACAGCTCAACTTACCCTGTCTCACAGCTCAACTTACCCTGTCTCACAGCTTAACTTACCCTGTCTCACAGGTACTCACAGCTCAATTTACCCTGTCTCACAGCTCAACTTACCCTGTCTCACAGCTCAACTGACCCTGTCTCACAGCTTAACTTACCCTGTCTCACAGCTCAACTTACCCTGTCTCACAGCTCAACTTACCCTGTCTCACAGGTACTCACAGCTCAATTTACCCTGTCTCACAGCTCAACTTACCCTGTCTCACAGCTCAACTTACCCTGTCTCACAGCTTAACTTACCCTGTCTCACAGCTCAACTTACCCTGTCTCACAGCTTAACTTACCCTGTCTCACAGGTACTCACAGCTCAATTTACCCTGTCTCACAGCTCAACTTACCCTGTCTCACAGCTCAACTGACCCTGTCTCACAGCTTAACTTACCCTGTCTCACAGCTCAACTTACCCTGTCTCACAGCTCAACTTACCCTGTCTCACAGGTACTCACAGCTCAATTTACCCTGTCTCACAGCTCAACTTACCCTGTCTCACAGCTCAACTTACCCTGTCTCACAGCTTAACTTACCCTGTCTCACAGCTTAACTTACCCTGTCTCACAGCTCAACTTACCCTGTCTCACAGCTCAACTTACCCTGTCTCACAGCTTAATTTACCCTGTCTCACAGGTACTCACAGTTCAACTTACACTGTCTCACAGCTCAACTTACACTGTCTCACAGCTCAACTTACCCTGTCTCACAGCTCAACTTACCCTGTCTCACAGCTCAACTTACCCTGTCTCACAGCTCAACTTACCCTGTCTCACAGCTCAACTTACCCTGTCTCACAGCTTAACTTACCCTGTCTCACAGGTACTCACAGCTCAATTTACCCTGTCTCACAGCTCAACTTACCCTGTCTCACAGCTCAACTTACCCTGTCTCACAGCTTAACTTACCCTGTCTCACAGCTCAACTTACCCTGTCTCACAGCTCAACTTACCCTGTCTCACAGCTTAATTTACCCTGTCTCACAGGTACTCACAGTTCAACTTACACTGTCTCACAGCTCAACTTACCCTGTCTCACAGCTCAACTTACCCTGTCTCACAGCTCAACTTACCCTGTCTCACAGCTCAACTTACCCTGTCTCACAGCTTAACTTACCCTGTCTCACAGGTACTCACAGCTCAATTTACCCTGTCTCACAGCTCAACTTACCCTGTCTCACAGCTCAACTGACCCTGTCTCACAGCTTAACTGACCCTGTCTCACAGCTCAACTTACCCTGTCTCACAGCTCAACTTACCCTGTCTCACAGCTCAACTTACCCTGTCTCACAGCTTAACTTACCCTGTCTCACAGCTCAACTTACCCTGTCTCACAGCTCAACTTACCCTGTCTCACAGCTCAACTTACCCTGTCTCACAGCTCAACTTACCCTGTCTCACAGCTCAACTTACCCTGTCTCACAGCTCAACTTACCCTGTCTCACAGCTCAACTTACCCTGTCTCACAGCTCAACTTACCCTGTCTCACAGCTCAACTTACCCTGTCTCACAGCTTAACTTACCCTGTCTCACAGCTCAACTTACCCTGTCTCACAGCTCAACTTACCCTGTCTCACAGCTTAATTTACCCTGTCTCACAGCTTAATTTACCCTGTCTCACAGCTCAACCTACTCTGTCTTACAGCTTAACTTACTCTGTCTCACAGCTCAACTCACTCTCTCACAGCTCAATTTACCCTGTTTTACAGCTCAACTTACCCTGTCTCACAGCTCAATTTACCCTGTCTCACAGCTCAACTTACCCTGTCTCACAGCTCAACTTACCCTGTCTCACAGCTTAACTTACCCTGTCTCACAGCTCAACTTACCCTGTCTCACAGCTCAACTTACCCTGTCTCACAGCTTAATTTACCCTGTCTCACAGCTTAATTTACCCTGTCTCACAGCTCAACCTACTCTGTCTTACAGCTTAACTTACTCTGTCTCACAGCTCAACTCACTCTCTCACAGCTCAACTTACCCTGTCTCACAGCTCACCCTACTCTGTCTCACAGCTTAACTTACTCTGTCTCACAGCTCAACTTACTCTGTCTCACAGCTCAATTTACCCTGTCTCACAGCTCAACCTACTCTGTCTCACAGCTCAACTTACCCTGTCTCACAGCTCAACTTACCCTGTCTCACAGCTCAACTTACCCTGTCTCACAGCTTAACTTACCCTGTCTCACAGCTCAACTTACCCTGTCTCACAGCTCAATTTACCCTGTCTCACAGCTTAATTTACTCTGTCTCACAGCTTAATTTACCCTGTCTCACAGCTCAACTTACCCTGTCTCACAGCTCAACTTACCCTGTCTCACAGCTCAACTTACCCTGTCTCACAGCTCAACTTACCCTGTCTCACAGCTTAACTTACCCTGTATCACAACTTAACTTACCCTGTCTCACAGCTCAACTTACCCTGTCTCACAGCTCAACTTACCCTGTCTCACAGCTTAACTTACCCTGTCTCACAGCTCAACTTACCCTGTCTCACAGCTCAATTTACCCTGTCTCACAGCTCAATTTACCCTGTCTCACAGCTCAACTTACCCTGTCTCACAGCTCAACTTACCCTGTCTCACAGCTCAACTTACCCTGTCTCACAGCTCAACTTACCCTGTCTCACAGCTCAATTTACCCTGTCTCACAGCTCAATTTACCCTGTCTCACAGCTTAACTAACCCTGTCTCACAGCTCAACTTACCCCGTCTCACAGCTCAACTTACCCTGTCTCACAGCTTAACTTACCATGTCTCACAGCTCAACTTACCCTGTCTCACAGCTCAACTTACCCTGTCTCACAGCTCAACTTACCCTGTCTCACAGCTCAACTTACCCTGTCTCACAGCTCAACTTACCCTGTCTCACAGCTCAACTTACCCTGTCTCACAGCTTAACTTACCCTGTATCACAGCTTAATTTACCCTGTCTCACAGCTCAACTTACCCTGTCTCACAGCTCAACTTACCCTGTCTCACAGCTCAACTTACCCTGTCTCACAGCTCAACTTACCCTGTCTCACAGCTTAACTTACCCTGTCTCACAGCTCAACTTACCCTGTCTCACAGCTCAACTTACCCTGTCTCACAGCTTAATTTAACCTGTCTCACAGGTACTCACAGTTCAACTTACACTGTCTCACAGCTCAACTTACCCTGTCTCACAGCTCAACTTACCCTGTCTCACAGCTCAACTTACCCTGTCTCACAGCTCAACTTACCCTGTCTCACAGCTTAACTTACCCTGTCTCACAGGTACTCACAGCTCAATTTACCCTGTCTCACAGCTCAACTTACCCTGTCTCACAGCTCAACTTACCCTGTCTCACAGCTTAACTGACCCTGTCTCACAGCTCAACTTACCCTGTCTCACAGCTTAATTTACCCTGTCTCACAGCTTAATTTACCCTGTCTCACAGGTACTCACAGTTCAACTTACACTGTCTCACAGCTCAACTTACCCTGTCTCACAGCTCAACTTACCCTGTCTCACAGCTCAACTTACCCTGTCTCACAGCTCAACTTACCCTGTCTCACAGCTTAACTTACCCTGTCTCACAGCTCAACTTACCCTGTCTCACAGCTCAACTTACCCTGTCTCAGAGCTTAATTTACCCTGTCTCACAGGTACTCACAGTTCAACTTACACTGTCTCACAGCTCAACTTACCCTGTCTCACAGCTCAACTTACCCTGTCTCACAGCTCAACTTACCCTGTCTCACAGCTCAACTTACCCTGTCTCACAGCTCAACTTACCCTGTCTCACAGCTTAACTTACCCTGTCTCACAGGTACTCACAGCTCAATTTACCCTGTCTCACAGCTCAACTTACCCTGTCTCACAGCTCAACTGACCCTGTCTCACAGCTCAACTGACCCTGTCTCACAGCTCAACTTACCCTGTCTCACAGCTCAACTTACCCTGTCTCACAGCTCAACTTACCCTGTCTCACAGCTTAACTTACCCTGTCTCACAGCTCAACTTACCCTGTCTCACAGCTCAACTTACCCTGTCTCACAGGTACTCACAGCTCAATTTACCCTGTCTCACAGCTCAACTTACCCTGTCTCACAGCTCAACTTACCCTGTCTCACAGCTTAACTTACCCTGTCTCACAGCTTAACTTACCCTGTCTCACAGCTCAACTTACCCTGTCTCACAGCTCAACTTACCCTGTCTCACAGCTTAATTTACCCTGTCTCACAGGTACTCACAGTTCAACTTACACTGTCTCACAGCTCAACTTACACTGTCTCACAGCTCAACTTACCCTGTCTCACAGCTCAACTTACCCTGTCTCACAGCTCAACTTACCCTGTCTCACAGCTCAACTTACCCTGTCTCACAGCTCAACTTACCCTGTCTCACAGCTTAACTTACCCTGTCTCACAGGTACTCACAGCTCAATTTACCCTGTCTCACAGCTCAACTTACCCTGTCTCACAGCTCAACTTACCCTGTCTCACAGTTTAACTTACCCTGTCTCACAGCTCAACTTACCCTGTCTCACAGCTCAACTTACCCTGTCTCACAGCTTAATTTACCCTGTCTCACAGGTACTCACAGTTCAACTTACACTGTCTCACAGCTCAACTTACCCTGTCTCACAGCTCAACTTACCCTGTCTCACAGCTCAACTTACCCTGTCTCACAGCTCAACTTACCCTGTCTCACAGCTTAACTTACCCTGTCTCACAGGTACTCACAGCTCAATTTACCCTGTCTCACAGCTCAACTTACCCTGTCTCACAGCTCAACTGACCCTGTCTCACAGCTTAACTGACCCTGTCTCACAGCTCAACTTACCCTGTCTCACAGCTCAACTTACCCTGTCTCACAGCTCAACTTACCCTGTCTCACAGCTTAACTTACCCTGTCTCACAGCTCAACTTACCCTGTCTCACAGCTCAACTTACCCTGTCTCACAGCTCAACTTACCCTGTCTCACAGCTCAACTTACCCTGTCTCACAGCTCAACTTACCCTGTCTCACAGCTCAACTTACCCTGTCTCACAGCTCAACTTACCCTGTCTCACAGCTCAACTTACCCTGTCTCACAGCTCAACTTACCCTGTCTCACAGCTCAACTTACCCTGTCTCACAGCTCAACTTACCCTGTCTCACAGCTTAACTTACCCTGTCTCACAGCTCAACTTACCCTGTCTCACAGCTCAACTTACCCTGTCTCACAGCTTAATTTACCCTGTCTCACAGCTTAATTTCCCTGTCTCACAGCTCAACCTACTCTGTCTTACAGCTTAACTTACTCTGTCTCACAGCTCAACTCACTCTCTCACAGCTCAATTTACCCTGTCTCACAGCTCAACTTACCCTGTCTCACAGCTCAACTTACCCTGTCTCACAGCTCAACTTACCCTGTCTCACAGCTCAACTTACCCTGTCTCACAGCTTAACTTACCCTGTCTCACAGCTCAACTTACCCTGTCTCACAGCTCAACTTACCCTGTCTCACAGCTTAATTTACCCTGTCTCACAGCTTAATTTACCCTGTCTCACAGCTCAACCTACTCTGTCTTACAGCTTAACTTACTCTGTCTCACAGCTCAACTTACTCTGTCTCACAGCTCAACTTACTCTGTCTCACAGCTCAATTTACCCTGTCTCACAGCTCAACCTACTCTGTCTCACAGCTTAACTTACTCTGTCTCACAGCTCAACTTACTCTGTCTCACAGCTCAATTTACCCTGTCTCACAGCTTAACTTACCCTGTCTCACAGCTTAACTTACCCTGTCTCACAGCTTAACTTACCCTGTCTCACAGCTTAATTTACCCTGTCTCACAGCTTAACTTACCCTGTCTCACAGCTTAACTTACCCTGTCTCACAGCTTAACTTACCTTTTCTCACAGCTCAACTTACCCTGTCTCACAGCTCAACTTACCCTGTCTCACAGGTACTCACAGTTCAACTTACCCTGTCTCACAGCTCAATTTACCCTGTCTCACAGCTCAACTTACCCTGTCTCACAGCTTAACTTACCCTGTCTCACATGTACTCACAGCTCAACTTACCCTGTCTCACAGCTCAACTTACCCTGTCTCACAGCTCAACTTACCCAATACCCGGTAAGTTGTGCCAAGAGCCCACTTTTTTGAGGGCAATTTTCTAAACTGTAATGTTTACATGAATTCTGATTATATCCAGAGACACACAACATTGTGAAATATATGTAGATACCCTTGTTAGAAGGAATAGTACATTTCCTTTGACGGAGTGATTCTGTATGTGAAAACGTACCCCATTCTCCCCTACAGTTAGTGCATTTGACATGGCTCTGTCTATGAATTTGAGAGGGGTGACATTTCTCTATCCCTCAGCTTTTTAGCAAAACAGTGGCAGGGAGTTCACTTTGTTATTGTTTCAACTGCTGATTGGCACTTGGAGGTAGCTAGGTGAGACAATACAATTGTGATATGTGGTTAAGTACAACTGCGGAGGGCGCATTGGGGTTTATTTAAGATACTCTTCAAAGAGGTAGGGTTACGGAAGATGGGCTGGGACTCCGCTGTCCTGACGTAAGGGGAACCTTGTTCCACCATTGGGGTCCCAGGACAGAGAAGAGCTTGGGCTGTGTGGGAGTTAAATCCCTGTAGGGTAGGGAGGACCAGTAGACCAGAGATGGCAGAATGGAGTGCTTGGGTTGGGATGTAGAGTTTGAGCCGAGCCTGAAGGAAGAGAAGGGCAGTTTCCCATGGTCTTAAAGTGGATGTGAGCTTTGACAGGCCGCAGTCCCAACCAGGGGCGTCATGCACCTTAAAAATCTGACGGGGCATAAAGTACATGAAGATGGCTGGGGGGTGGTCCATATGGGGGCAAGGCCCCTCGTTGTAAAATTGATAATTTTGCAATTTTCAAACACGTATTCCTGCAATCTGAAGTCATAGTCATTATTCTTAATTCTATGTAAAAAAAAAATATATAATTATATTTCGACATATCTAAGCATTCATCTTGGTTCTTTTTTTAAAATAAACTAAATATGCTTCTCTGCACATCTGCTGAAATCTGTGTAAAAGATTGAAAGGTTTGTGAGTCTTGTTCAGTAAATATGTTTCTAATGTCTACCAACCTTGCCAGCAGGCATGGCAGCTAAGATTGTTAGACAAGCTAGCTACTATAACTTGATTGATAGCCTGAAATGGCTTCTTGGTTTCTAGTTATGAGGTTGGGTGGCTAATAGTACTATAGAAAAACAAATATATAAAATTTAAAAAAATGATATATATATATATATAATACTTTTTTTGGAACAGGACCAATGTGAGGGGGGGGGGGAACATTGGATTTATGTCTCTGTCCCTGCTTGGAGTATGGTACACAATTTTACTGCAAAGAATGACTCATTCCTCCAAGTGTTTTTTGTTTGTTTTGTGAAACTGTAGTTACGGTCGGATATATATATATATATATAGCATTATAAGAGCTAAGGCGAGGACACACAAGTCATAATCACTGTTCTGCTGCTAGTCTTGGTCTTTGTAGAAAATGTGGAAAATAACAGTGTTATTGTCTGAATGTATGGTGTTCCGGTCCATTAAATATATATGCTATTAATGAACTGAGGCAAATAACTCCAATTGGTGCCATCATGGTTGTTCCGGTGCCACTGGGACGTCTTCATCCTGGTCAGATTAAGTACCAAAGCCTAGATGACAGGGTACTGTGAAAGGACACACACAGGATGTCTCTGAGTCATAGCCATTACGGGTTAGAATGGATAACATGAACACCCAAACAGCCGTGATTGCATGACTACCATGTGCACCTGAAATAGACTAATGATAGACAACCGGAGTGAATATACAGCCCACCTCGCGGCTGTATATTCAGAATCTAGTTCTACACAATCTAGTCACACGCACGACGTTTTCTGAAGATCCATCTTTCTGATTTCTTAGAAATGAACTTTTTTCTTTGAATCTTCTAAAATACTCTTAATTGAAGGCAATACAGCAGCTGTGTGTGTTTGTGCTTGACATGTTTTCTCTAATTTTGTCTGGCTTTCATTTTAAACTTTCGATCTTGACGACACTCAGGGCCCATCCACGGCTGCATCCAGTAGCTAATGCCCTGGTAACTCTACTTCAACTTTCCCGCAACCTTCCCCTGACGCAATCAGCAGCACGTGCTTCATAAACAGTGAACTGTGTCAGAAAGCTCAGGGAGGGCTGGAGACATGGATACTCAAACATTAAAAGTGCATTATGTGTAAGATTAGTCCCTGTGCCCAAGAACACTAAGGTAACCTGCCTAAATTACTACTGACCCGTAGCACTCACGTCTGTAGCCATGAAGTATCTCGAAAGGCTGGTCATGGCTCACATCAACACCATTATCCCAGAAACCCTAGACCCATTCCAATTTGCATACCACCCCAACAGATCCACAGATGATGCAATCTTTTCTTATAAAAAAAAATTTCCCCTGTTTTTTTTGGTATCCAGTTGGTAGTTACAGTCTTGTCTCATCGCTGCAACTCCCATACGAACACCAAAGTGTCTGAGAAAACACCATACACCTGGCGACTGTGTCAGCGTGCACTGTGCCCGGCCAGCCACAGGAGTCACTAGTGCGCGATAGGACAAGGTCATCCTGGCCGGCCAAACCCTCCCCTAACCCCGGACGCACACTGGGCCAATTGTGCGCTGCCTCATGGGTCTCCCAGTCGCGGCCCGTTGCTACAGAGCATGGACTCAAACCCAGAATCTCTAGTGGCACAGCTAGCACTGCGATGCAGTGCCTTAGACCACTGCGCCACTCGGGAGGCCACCAATGATGCAATCTCTATTGTACTCTGCACTGCCCTGTCATACCTGGACAAAAGGAACACCTATGTGAGAATGCTATTCGTTAACTACAGCTCAGCGTTCAACACCATAGTGCCCTCAAAGCTCATCACTAAGCTATGGAGCCTGGGACTGATCACCTCCCTCTGCAACTGGATCCTGGACTTCCTGACGGGCCACCCCCAGGTGGTATGGGTAGGTAACAACACATCCGCCATGCTGATCCTCAACACAGGAGCCCCTCAGGGGCGCGTGCTCAGTCCCCTCCTGCACTCCCTGCTCACTCATAACTGCACAGCCAGGCACGACTCCAACACCATCATTAAGTTGACCAACAATGATGAGACAGCTGATAGGGAGGAGGTCGGAGACCTGGCCATGTGGCGTAAGGACAACAACCTCTCCCTCAACGTGATCAAGACAAAGGAGATAATTGTGGACTACAGGGAAAGGAGGACCATTCTCATGGACAGGGCTGTAGTGGAGCAGGTTGAGAGCTTCAAGTTCCTTGGTGTCCACATCACCAACAAACTAACATGGTCCAAGCACACCAAGACCATCGTGAAGAGGGCATGACAAAACCTTTTCCCCCTCAGGGGACAAAGGATTTGGCATGGGTCCGCAGATCCTCAAAAGGTTCTACAGCTGCACCATTGAGAGCATCCTGACAGGTTGCATCACTGCCTGGTATGGCAACTGCTCGGCCTCCGACCACAAGGCACTACAGAGGGTAGTGCATGCGGCCCAGTACATCATTGGGGCCAAGCTTCCTGCCATCCAGGACCTCTATACCAGGCCGGAGGAAGGACGTAAAAAATGCCAGACTCCAGCCACCCTAGTCATAGACTGTTCTTTCTGCTACCCAACGGCAAGCGGTACCGGAGCGCCAAGTCAAGGTCAAAGAGGCTTCTAAACAGCTTTTACCCCTAAGCCATAAGACTCCTGAACATCTAATGAAATGGCTACCCAGACTATTTGCATTGCCCCCCCCCCCCTCTCTTTTACACTGCTGCTACTCTCTGATATTATCTATGCATAGTCACTTTAATAACTCTACCTACATCTACATATTACCGGTACCCCCTGTATATAGCCTCGCTATTGTTATTTTACTGCTGCTCTTTAATTATTTGTTAAGTTTATTTTTTTGTGGTATTTTTCTTAAAATTGCATTGTTTGTAAAGGACTTGTAAGTAAGCATTGGTCTACACCTGTTATATTTAGTGCATGTGACAAATAAGATTTGATTTGATATTATATTGATGATATAGCACGGTTCAGTAAAATTATATTGATGATATAGCACGGTTCAGTAAGATTATATTGATGATGTAGCACGGTTCAGTAAGATTATATTGATGATATAGCACGGTTCAGTAAGATTATATTGATGATATAGCACGGTTCAGTAAAATTATATTGATGATATAGCACGGTTCAGTAAGATTATATTGATGATGTAGCACGATTCAGTAAGATTATATTGATGATGTAGCACGGTTCAGTAAGATTTTATTGATGATGTAGCACGGTTCAGTAAGATTATATTGATGATATAGCACGGTTCAGTAAGATTATATTGATGATGTAGCACAGTTCAGTAAGATTATATTGATGATATAGCACGGTTCAGTAAGATTATATTGATGATATAGCACGGTTCAGTAAGATTTTATTGATGATGTAGCACGGTTCAGTAAGATTATATTGATGATATAGCACGGTTCAGTAAGATTATATTGATGATGTAGCACAGTTCAGTAAGATTATATTGATGATATAGCACGGTTCAGTAAGATTATATTGATGATGTAGCACGGTTCAGTAAGATTATATTGATGATATAGCACGGTTCAGTAAGATTATATTGATGATATAGCACGGTTCAGTAAGATTATATTGATGATATAGCACGGTTCAGTAAGATTATATTGATGATATAGCACGGTTCAGTAAGATTATATTGATGATATAGCACGGTTCAGTAAGATTATGTTGACGATATAGCACGGTTCAGTAAGATTATATTGATGATATAGCACGGTTCAGTAAGATTATATTGATGATATAGCACGGTTCAGTAAGATTATATTGATGATATAGCACGGTTCAGTAAGATTATATTGATGATGTAGCACGGTTCAGTAAGATTTTATTGATGATGTAGCACGGTTCAGTAAGATTATATTGATGATATAGCACGGTTCAGTAAGATTATATTGATGATGTAGCACAGTTCAGTAAGATTATATTGATGATATAGCACGGTTCAGTAAGATTATATTGATGATGTAGCACGGTTCAGTGAGATTATATTGATGATATAGCACGGTTCAGTAAGATTATATTGATGATGTAGCACAGTTCAGTAAGATTATATTGGTGATATAGCACAGTTCAGTAAGATTATATTGATGATATAGCACGGTTCAGTAAGATTATATTGATGATGTAGCACGGTTCAGTAAGATTATATTGGTGATATAGCACGGTTCAGTAAAATTAAATTGGTGATATAGCACGGTTCAGTAAAATTATATTGGTGATATAGCACGGTTCAGTAAAATTATATTGGTGATATAGCACGGTTCAGTAAGATTATATTGGTGATATAGCACGGTTCAGTAAGATTATATTGGTGATATAGCACGGTTCAGTAAGATTATATTGGTGATATAGCACGGTTCAGTAAGATTATATTGGTGATATAGCACGGTTCAGTAAAAATTATATTGGTGATGTAGCACGGTTCAGTGAGATTATATTGGTGATATAGCACGGTTCAGTAAGATTATATTGGTGATATAGCACGGTTCAGTAAGATTATGTTGACGATGTAGCCCGGTTCAGTAAGATTATATTGGTGATATAGCACGGTTCAGTAAGATTATGTTGACGATGTAGCCCGGTTCAGTAAGGTTATATGGCCATCGGACCTGTACAGATGTGGATGTAGCCCGGTTCAGTAAGATTATATGGCCATCGGACCTGTACAGATGTGGATGTAGCCCGGTTCAGTAAGGTTATATGGCCATCGGACCTGTACAGATGTGGATGTAGCCCGGTTCAGTAAGGTTATATGGCCATCGGACCTGTACAGATGTGGATGTAGTCCGGTTCAGTAAGGTTATATGGCCATCGGACCTGTACAGATGTGGATGTAGCCCGGTTCAGTAAGGTTATATGGCCATCAGACCTGTACAGATGTGGATGTAGCCCGGTTCAGTAAGGTTATATGGCCATCGGACCTGTACAGATGTGGATGTAGCCCGGTTCAGTAAGGTTATATGGCCATCGGACCTGTACAGATGTGGATGTAGCCCGGTTCAGTAAGGTTATATGGCCATCGGACCTGTACAGATGTGGATGTAGCCCGGTTCAGTAAGGTTATATGGCCATCGGACCTGTACAGATGTGGATGTAGCCCGGTTCAGTAAGGTTATATGGCCATCGGACCTGTACAGATGTGGATGTAGCCCGGTTCAGTAAGGTTATATGGCCATCGGACCTGTACAGATGTGGATGTAGCCCGGTTCAGTAAGGTTATATGGCCATCGGACCTGTACAGATGTGGATGTAGTCCTTTGAAGACAGTTATTCCTTGCAAGTAAGCTTTTGGTGTGTTGAGATTTTTGATTAGGTTGAAATAGATTGATTCAATTGCTTCAACGGGCTGGTTGTCTCAAGACGGAAGTAGAGAACAAGGAAACACACACACACACACACACACACACACACACACACAGCCCTCTCATTGGCTGAGCCCCCTCCCTGACATGCCCACTCCTTGTTACCTGGGCAACCCCACCAGGGAGAGGAATATACCCACTCTCCCCATCGCCCCCTCTCTCTCTCTCTCTCTCTCTCTCTCTCTCTCTCTCTCTCTCTCTCTCTCTCACAGTGTTACAACAGTTAACCTCTCTCTTCCTCTCTCTCTCTCTCTCTCTCTCACACACACACACACAGTGTTACAACAGTTAACCTCTCTCTTCCTCCCTCCCTCGCTCGCTCTCTCTCTCTCTCTCTCTCTCTCTCTCTCTCTCTCTCTCACACAGTGTTACAACAGTTAACCTCTCTCTTCCTCCCTCGCTCTCTCCTCCTCCCCTCTCTTTAAGTTTCCTCCCCCAATCCTAACATGCTGCTTCAGTCTCACAGTGGAGACACTCAGAGAGCACCACAGAGAGAGACAGCAGCAGCAAACCAAAGACCGCACTACTACTGTCCCCCTCTCCACCTCTTCTCTCCACTACTACTGTCCCCCTCTTCCCCTCTTCTCCACTTCTTCTCTCTCTCCGTGACTCCCTTTTTCACCTTGTCAGGTCAGTGTGGATGTGAGATGGGTTGTGGATATTCCTCAACGACCAGCACGGCTGGAGGAGGTGAGTGTGCCATCGATCTATAATATAAAGTTGTGGAAACATGGTTTACAATAGAGAGTTGTGGAAACAGAATTTACAATAGAGAGTTGTGGAAACAGGGAATTACAATATCAAGTTGTGGAAACAGGGATTTACAATAGAGAGTTGTGGAAACAGAATTTACAATAGAGAGTTGTGGAAACAGGGTTTTACAATAGAGAGTTTTGGAAACAGGGCTTTACAATAGAGAGCTGTGGAAACAGGGTTTTACAATAGAGAGTTTTGGAAACAGGGTTTTACAATAGAGAGTTGTGGAAACAGGGTTTACAATAGAGAGTTTTGGAAACAGGGTTTTACAATAGAGAGTTGTGGAAACAGGGATTTATAATTATGGAGAGTTATGGAGTTTTATATGAATAGAGATGTAGGGTACAGAAGAACCTTCTGTGTACTGTCTGTGGGCAATGATTTCTGTGTGTGTTTGTTTGTTTGTTTGTGTGTGTGTGTATGCGCTCGCTCATTCAAGTGCAACCGTGTGTGCATGCTTGCCTGGCGTGTGTGAGTGTGTGTGTTGATCTGAAGCTAAACTAGTTGAATCAGACACACTGTCAGTTTGAATCCAAGCAGCAGTCTTGATATCATTGATGCGTCAACACTGAGGGAGAGAGAGAATTTCAGAAATCAAAGCCAATAGACATTATCCTTGAAATGCTTTCCCCTGACATGATCATTATGAAAAGAGAAACCCTTATGAAAGCAGATGTTCTATGTTAGTCTGTTATATTCAATATGTTTGGCCAATGTGCCGTGGGTTTGATGTTCAATAGAAGGCATTTTCAACCTCTAATTCAACATGTAATGTTGTGTATGGAAAATGGATACTAGTGAAAATCAACAGGTAAGGAGAGTACCATAGACAGACACCATGTCCTACTGATGTACTGGTTAACATCTACTACAGTTAACATATTATCAACTGTCACATGAACAACACCATCATATGACTTGTTTACCTTGACTAACAGTAGACCACTAGTATAGCTGAGGTTGAGGATATGACTTGTTTACCTTGACTAACAGTAGACCACTAGTATCAGCTGTTTCCTCCTTTTGTGTGTGTGTGTGTGTGTGTGTGTGTGGTGTGTGTGTGTGTGTGCGCTCGTGATCTGATTTGATCTATCACAGTATCTGTTAGTCTCCAGCTATAGCTCTTATGACTGGGGAGAGTGGTGCTCTGATGACTACCTGACCAGATATATCTGTTATGACTGGGGAGAGTGGTGCTCTGATGACTACCTGACCAGATATATCTGTTATGACTGGGGAGAGTGGTGCTCTGATGACTACCTGACCTGATGGGGAGAGTGGTGCTCTGATGACTACCTGACCAGATATATCTGTTATGACTGGGGAGAGTGGTGCTCTGATGACTACCTGACCAGATGGGGGGAGTGGTGCTCTGATGACTACCTGACCAGATATATCTGTTATGACTGGAGAGAGTGGTGCTCTGATGACTACCTGACCAGATATATCTGTTATGACTGGGGAGACTGGTGCTCTGATGACTACCTGACCAGATATATCTGTTATGACTGGGGAGAGTGGTGCTCTGATGACTACCTGACCAGATATATCTGTTATGACTGGGGAGAGTGGTGCTCTGATGACTACCTGACCAGATATATCTGTTATAACTGGGGAGAGTGGTGCTCTGATGACTACCTGACCAGATATATCTGTTATGACTGGGGAGAGTGGTGCTCTGATGACTACCTGACCAGATGGGGAGAGTGGTGCTCTGATGACTACCTGACCAGATATATCTGTTATGACTGGAGAGAGTGGTGCTCTGATGACTACCTGACCAGATATATCTGTTATGACTGGGGAGAGTGGTGCTCTGATGACTACCTGACCAGATGGGGAGAGTGGTGCTCTGATGACTACCTGACCAGATATATCTGTTATGACTGGAGAGAGTGGTGCTCTGATGACTACCTGACCAGATATATATGTTATGACTGGGGAGAGTGGTGCTCTGATGACTACCTGACCAGATATATCTGTTATAACTGGGGAGAGTGGTGCTCTGATGACTACCTGACCAGATATATCTGTTATAACTGGAGAGAGTGGTGCTCTGATGACTACCTGACCAGATATATCTGTTATGACTGGGGAGAGTGGTGCTCTGATGACTACCTGACCAGATGGGGAGAGTGGTGCTCTGATGACTACCTGACCAGATATATCTGTTATGACTGGGGAGAGTGGTGCTCTGATGACTACCTGACCAGATGGGGAGAGTGGTGCTCTGATGACTACCTGACCAGATATATCTGTTATGACTGGGGAGAGTGGTGCTCTGATGACTACCTGACCAGATGGGGAGAGTGGTGCTCTGATGACTACCTGACCAGATATATCTGTTATGACTGGGGAGAGTGGTGCTCTGATGACTACCTGACCAGATGGGGAGAGTGGTGCTCTGATGACTACCTGACCAGATATATATGTTATAACTGGGGAGAGTGGTGCTCTGATGACTACCTGACCAGATATATCTGTTATAACTGGGGAGAGTGGGGTAGCCTAGCTGGGGCGGCAGGGTAGCCTAGTGGTTAGAGCGTTGGACTAGTAACCGGAAGGTTGTGAGTTCAAACCCCCGAGCTGACAAGGTACAAATATGTCGTTCTGCCCCTGAACAGGCAGTTAACCCACTGTTCCCAGGCCGTCATTGAAAATAAGAATTTGTTCTTAACTGACTTGCCTGGTTAAATAAAGGTAAAATAAAAAATAAAAAAAAATAAAGAGTGGTGCTCTGATGACTACCTGACCAGATATATCTGTTATAACTGGGGAGAGTGCTGCTCTGATGACAGCCGGAGTACAGAATTGATAGGTGACTCAGGGACAAGATGCTTTCAACAGCACTCACAATGGGACAATGGCCAAGCTCATGAACACTGAAAGCAGTCAAGGTTTCTCTGTTTCTCTGTTTTAAAAAGAAAAGGCAGTGGATGGGAGAGATTTCAGACACACACACACACACACACACACACACACAGAGCAATATCCATAGCTATTTTCTCTCATAGCTGCAACTCCCCAACGGGCTCAGGAGAGGCGAAGGTCATGTCATGAGTCCTCCAAAACATGACCGCCAAACCGCGCTTCTTAACACCCGCCTGCTTAACCCGGAAGCCAGCCGCACCAATGTGTCGGAGGAAACACTATTCAACTCATGACCGGAGTCAGCCTGCAGGCGCCCGGCCCACCACCAGAGCACACTAGAGCGCGATGAGCCAAGTAAAGCCCCCCCGGACAAACCCTCCCCTAACCCGGACAACGCGGGGCCAATTGTGCACGCCCTATGGGACTCCCGGTCATGGCCGGTTGTGACACAGCCTGGGATCAAAGCCGGGTCTGTAGTGACGCCTCAAGCACTGTGATGAAGTGCCTTACACCTCTGAGCCACTCAGATGGCCCATTCCTTTTCTTTTTTATCCTGACAAACTCCCCAGTCCTTAACGATTACAAGCATACCCATAACATGATGCAGCCACCACTATGCTTGAAAATATGGTACTCAGCAATGTGTTGTATTGGATTGGTCCTTAACACAACACCTTGTAGGCCAGTGACAAAAAAATCTCAATTGAATCCATTTTACATTCAGGCTGTAGCACAACAACATGTGGAAAAGGTTAAGGGGTGTGAATACATTCCGAAGGCACTATAGGTGAAGGTAGGTAGATTTAGGCATAGCCGTGGGAAGTAGGGGTACTGAGTGTGCTGCAGAACCCCCTGTGATCATTTGGCTCAGTTGGTAGAGCATGGTACTTGCAATAATATGATTGTGGGTTCGTTTCCCACGGGGGACCAGTACGAAAAGTATGAAAATGTTTGCACTCACCACTGTAAGTTACTCTGGATGAGTGTCTACTAAAACGGAAATGGAATGAATAAACCATTTCCGTATTTCAAGAAACTGGAAAACATATATCAAGCAAGTATTTTTACATTCCACAAGCATTATCAGATTGTTTTGAACAGATAATTATCAGACTCAAGTTACAAAAATAGGTAAACATTCAAATACATTTAGTTTAAAAAATCACAAAGTATCGACGTCTGTAACACGGACCTCTACTAGTCCTGTATTACTAGTCCTGTATTAACAGACCTTTACTAGTCCTGTATTAACAGACCTTTACTAGTCCTGTATTAACAGACCTTTACTAGTCCTGTATTAACAGACCTTTACTAGTCCTGTATTAACAGACCTTTACTAGTCCTGTATGAACAGACCTTTACTACTCCTGTATTAACAGACCTTTACTAGTCCTGTATTACTAGTCCTGTATTACGAGACCTTTACTAGTCCTGTAGTAACAGACCTTTACTAGTCCTGTATTAGTGGACCTTTACTAGTCCTGTATTAACATACATTTACTATCCTGTATTAACAGACCTTTACTAGTCCTGTATTAACAGACCTTTACTAGTCCTGTATTAACAGACCATTACTAGTCCTGTATTAACATACCTTTACTAGTCCTGTATTAACAGACCTTTACTAGTCCTGTATTAACATACATTTACTATCCTGTATTAACATACCTTTACTAGTCCTGTATTAACAGACCTTTACTAGTCCTGTATTACTAGTCCTGTATTAACAGACCTTTACTAGTCCTGTATTAACAGACCTTTACTAGTCCTGTATTAACAGACCTTTACTAGTCCTGTATTAACATACCTTTACTAGTCCTGTATTAACAGACCTTTACTAGTCCTGTATTAACAGACATTTACTAGTCCTGTATTAACAGATCTTTACTAGTCCTGTATTAACAGACCTTTACTAGTCCTGTATTAACAGACCTTTACTAGTCCTGTATTAACAGACCTCTACTAGTCCTGTATTAACAGACATTTACTAGTCCTGTATTAACAGACCTTTACTAGTCCTGTATTAACAGACCTTTACTAGTCCTGTATTACTAGTCCTGTATTAACAGACCTTTACTAGTCCTGTGTTAACATACATTTACTAGTCCTGTATTAACAGACCTTTACTAGTCCTGTATTAACAGACCTTTACTAGTCCTGTATTAACAAACCTTTACTAGTCCTGTATTAACATACCTTTACTAGTCCTGTATTACTAGTCCTGTATTAACAGACCTTTACTAGTCCTGTATTACTAGTCCTGTATTAACAGACCTTTACTAGTCCTGTATTAACATACATGTACTAGTCCTGTATTAACATACATTTACTAGTCCTGTATTAGTGGACCTTTACTAGTCCTGTATTAACATACATTTACTAGTCCTGTATTAACAGACCTTTACTAGTCCTGTATTAACAGACCTTTACTAGTCCTGTATTAACAGACCTTTACTAGTCCTGTATTAACAGACCTTTACTAGTCCTGTATTAACATACATTTACTAGTCCTGTATTAACAGGCCTTTACTAGTCCTGTATTAACAGACCTTTACTAGTCCTGTATTAACAGACATTTACTAGTCCTGTATTAACATACCTTTACTAGTCCTGTATTACTAGTCCTGTATTAACAGACCTTTACTAGTCCTGTATTACTAGTCCTGTATTAACATACCTTTACTAGTCCTGTATTAACATACATTTACTAGTCCTGTATTAACATACATTTACTTGTCCTGTATTAGTGGACCTTTACTAGTCCTGTATTAACATACATTTACTAGTCCTGTATTAGTGGACCTTTACTAGTCCTGTATTAACATACATTTACTAGTCCTGTATTAACAGACCTTTACTAGTCCTGTATTAACAGACCTTTACTAGTCCTGTATTAACAGACCTTTACTAGTCCTGTATTAACAGACCTTTACTAGTCCTGTATTAACAGACCTTTACTAGTCCTGTATTAACAGACCTTTACTAGTCCTGTATTAACAGACCTTTACTAGTCCTGTATTAACAGACCTTTACTAGTCCTGTATTACTAGTCCTGTATTAACATACCTTTACTAGTCCTGTATTAACAGACCTTTACTAGTCCTGTATTAACAGACCTTTACTAGTCCTGTCTTAACAGACCTTTGCTAGTCCTGTATTATTAGTCCTGTATTAACAGACCTTTACTAGTCCTGTATTAGAGGACCTTTACTAGTTCTGTATTAACAGACCTTTACTAGTCCTGTATTAACAGACCTTTACTAGTCCTGTATTAACAGACCTTTACTAGTCCTGTATTAACAGACCTTTACTAGTCCTGTATTAACAGACCTTTGCTAGTCCTGTATTATTAGTCCTGTATTAACAGACCTTTACTAGTCCTGTATTAGAGGACCTTTACTAGTTCTGTATTAACAGACCTTTACTAGTCCTGTATTACTAGTCCTGTATTAACAGACCTTTACTAGTCCTGTATTAACAGACCTTTACTAGTCCTGTATTAACAGACCTTTACTAATCCTGTATTAACAGACCTTTACTAGTCCTGTATTAACAGACCTTTACTAGTCCTGTATTAACAGACCTTTACTAGTCCTGTATTAACAGACCTTTGCTAGTCCTGTATTATTAGTCCTGTATTAACAGACCTTTACTAGTCCTGTATTAGAGGACCTTTACTAGTTCTGTATTAACAGACCTTTACTAGTCCTGTATTACTAGTCCTGTATTAACAGACCTTTACTAGTCCTGTATTAGAGGACCTTTACTAGTTCTGTATTAACAGACCTTTACTAGTCCTGTATTACTAGTCCTGTATTAACAGACCTTTACTAGTCCTGTATTAGAGGCCCGTTCAACCATCTTAAATGAATATACCTTTGTTCTCACAGGTCCAGCCGAAGCCTCCAAAGAAGAAGTGTGAGTATGGTTGTCTCTCTCTGGCCCCAAGCCCATATTTCTCTCACTAATCCACTGCTTTTCAATTCTTAAGGGGGCACAAATGAGTGTACACATTATTTGGGGAGTAGGGGGAATCGGCATTGAGCCCGTGTTGTTGTTGTTGTCAGTATGACAGCTGTAGGTGGAGAATATGCTGTTGTTGTCAGTATGACAGCTGTAGGTGGAGAATGTGCTGTTGTTGTCAGTATGACAGCTGTAGGTGGAGAATATGTGGTTGTTGTTGTCAGTATGACAGCTGTAGGTGGAGAATATGTGGTTGTTGTTGTCAGTATGACAGCTGTAGGTGGAGAATGTGCTGTTGTTGTCAGTATGACAGCTGTAGATGGAGAATATGCTGTTGTTGTCTGTATGACAGCTGTAGGTGGAGAATATGTGGTTGTTGTCAGTATGACAGCTGTAGGTGGAGAATATGTGGTTGTTGTTGTCAGTATGACAGCTGTAGGTGGAGAATATGCTGTTGTTGTCTGTATGACAGCTGTAGGTGGAGAATATGTGGTTGTTGTCAGTATGACAGCTGTAGATGGAGAATGTGCTGTTGTTGTCAGTATGACAGCTGTAGATGGAGAATGTGCTGTTGTTGTCAGTATGACAGCTGTAGGTGGAGAATGTGCTGTTGTTGTCAGTATGACAGCTGTAGGTGGAGAATGTGCTGTTGTCAGTATGACAGCTGTAGGTGGAGAATATGCTGTTGTTGTCAGTATGACAGCTGTAGATGGAGAATGTGCTGTTGTTGTCAGTATGACAGCTGTAGGTGGAGAATGTGCTGTTGTTGTCTGTATGACAGCTGTAGGTGGAGAATATGCTGTTGTTGTCAGTATGACAGCTGTAGATGGAGAATGTGCTGTTGTTGTCAGTATGACAGCTGTAGGTGGAGAATGTGCTGTTGTTGTCAGTATGACAGCTGTAGGTGGAGAATGTGCTGTTGTCTGTATGACAGCTGTAGATGGAGAATGTGCTGTTGTTGTCAGTATGACAGCTGTAGATGGAGAATGTGCTGTTGTTGTCAGTATGACAGCTGTAGGTGGAGAATGTGCTGTTGTCAGTATGACAGCTGTAGATGGAGAATGTGCTGTTGTTGTCAGTATGACAGCTGTAGATGGAGAATGTGCTGTTGTTGTCAGTATGACAGCTGTAGATGGAGAATGTGCTGTTGTTTTAAGTATGACAGCTGTAGGTGGAGAATATGCTGTTGTTGTCAGTATGACAGCTGTAGATGGAGAATGTGCTGTTGTCAGTATGACAGCTGTAGGTGGAGAATGTGCTGTTGTTGTCTGTATGACAGCTGTAGGTGGAGAATATGCTGTTGTTGTCAGTATGACAGCTGTAGGTGGAGAATATGCTGTTGTTGTCAGCATGACAGCTGTAGGTGGAGAATGTGCTGTTGTTGTCAGTATGACAGCTGTAGGTGGAGAATGTGCTGTTGTCTGTATGACAGCTGTAGATGGAGAATGTGCTGTTGTTGTCAGTATGACAGCTGTAGATGGAGAATGTGCTGTTGTTGTCAGTATGACAGCTGTAGATGGAGAATGTGCTGTTGTTGTCAGTATGACAGCTGTAGATGGAGAATGTGCTGTTGTTGTCAGTATGACAGCTGTAGATGGAGAATATGTGGTTGTTGTAAGCTAATAGGTTATGTTCTTTCATTAAAGGTGAAGAACCTTCCACGTCACTGCTCTGTTTATCCCAGCCAGGCACCACAAACATCTCCATCCGGTCTCACTCACACTCAGTCCTCACCTTGCCCACAGGGCCCTGCCTCTCAACTATAAAAGGAAAAACACAATTTCCTAGAATTAATGAGTCAGACATTAGTCAAATACTGTGGACTACTTCCTGATAAGCATATCGACAGTTAGGCAGAGTTCTCAACAAGCTGCCTGATAAACATATTGACAGGCAAGCCAAGTTCTCAACAAGCCTAGCGGGTCCCATGTGGTTCAGTTGGTAGAGCATGGTGCTTGCAATGCCAGGGTTGTGGGAGAGTATGGGTTCGATTCCCACGGAGGACCAGTACGAAGTTAAAAAAAAAGTGTGACTGAAAGTCGCTCTGGATAAGAGCCTCTGCTAAATGACTGAAAATAATGATAGCCAGGTCATCAATGAGACTGGTTTCGGCACTGCTACAGAGCTTCAAAACAGGTCTCTGGTGGAGAAAAGACCCCTAGATGGTGAACACCCATGAACACGCACATTTACATATTGGACAGACCTGAGTTGATCACTAGCCATGCCATTCATTAACCTTTGTCTGATGTGACCGTGTGTTTGACCGTGTATCAGAGCTCCCGGGGGTGATGGACTTATCACTGACTTATTACTGACTTATTACTGACTTATCACTGACTTATTACTGACTGGCTGATTTATTACTGACTGACTTATTACTGACTGACTGAGTTATGACTAACTGACTGAGTTATTACTGACTGACTTATTACTGACTGACTGACTTATTACTGACTGAGTTATGACTAACTGACTGAGTTATGACTAACTGACTGAGTTATGACTAACTGACTGAGTTATTACTGACTGACTGACTTATTACTGACTGACTGAGTTATGACTGACTGACTGAGTTATGACTGACCGAGTTATGACTGACTGAGTTATTACTGACTGAGTTATTACTGACTGACTGACTTATTACTGACTGACTGAGTTATGACTAACTGACTGAGTTATGACTAACTGACTGAGTTATGACTAACTGACTGAGTTATTACTGACTGACTGACTTATTACTGACTGACTGAGTTATGACTGACTGACTGAGTTATGACTGACTGACTGAGTTATGACTGACTGAGTTATTACTGACTGAGTTATTACTGACTGACTGACTTATTACTGACTGACTGAGTTATGACTAACTGACTGAGTTATGACTGACTGACTGAGTTATGACTGACTGAGTTATGACTGACTGGCTGACTTATCACTGACTGACTGACTTATTACTGACTGGCTAAGTTATGACTAACTGACTGAGTTATGACTGACTGACTGAGTTATTACTGACTGCCTGAGTTATTACTGACTGAGTTATTACTGACTGACTGAGTTATGACTAACTGACTGAGTTATTACTGACTGAGTTATGACTGACTGACTGAGTTATGACTGCCTGAGTTATTACTGACTGACTGAGTTATTACTGACTGGCTGAGTTATTACTGACTGCCCGAGTTATTACTGACTGGCTGAGTTATTACTGACTGGCTGAGTTATGACTGACTGGCTGAGTTATGACTGACTGGCTGAGTTATGACTGACTGGCTGAGTTATGACTGACTGACTGAGTTATGACTGACTGACTGAGTTATGACTGACTGACTGAGTTATGACTGACTGAGTTATGACTGACTGAGTTTTGACTGACTGAATGAGTTATGACTGACTGAGTGACTGATTTATTACTGACTGACTGAGTTATTACTGACTGATTGAGTTATGACTGACTGAATGAGTTATGACTGACTGAGTGACTGAGTTATTACTGACTGACTGAGTTATTACTGACTGACTGAGTTATGACTGACTGAATGAGTTATGACTGACTGAGTGACTGAGTTATTACTGACTGACTGAGTTATTACTGACTGACTGAGTTATTACTGACTGACTGAGTTATTACTGACTGACTGAGTTATTACTGACTGAATGAGTTATGACTGACTGAGTGACTGAGTTATTACTGACTGACTGAGTTATTACTGACTGACTGAGTTATGACTGACTGAATGAGTTATGACTGACTGAGTGACTGAGTTATTACTGACTGACTGAGTTATTACTGACTGACTGAGTTATGACTGACTGAATGAGTTATGACTGACTGAGTGACTGAGTTATTACTGACTGACTGAGTTATTACTGACTGACTGAGTTATGACTGACTGAATGAGTTATGACTGACTGAGTGACTGAGTTATTACTGACTGACTGAGTTATTACTGACTGACTGAGTTATGACTGACTGAATGAGTTATGACTGACTGAGTGACTGAGTTATTACTGACTGACTGAGTTATTACTGACTGACTGAGTTATTACTGACTGACTGAGTTATTACTGACTGACTGAGTTATGACTGACTGAATGAGTTATGACTGACTGAGTGACTGAGTTATTACTGACTGACTGAGTTATTACTGACTGACTGAGTTATGACTGACTGAATGAGTTATGACTGACTGAGTGACTGAGTTATTACTGACTGACTGAGTTATTACTGACTGACTGAGTTATGACTGACTGAATGAGTTATGACTGACTGAGTGACTGAGTTATTACTGACTGACTGAGTTATTACTGACTGACTGAGTTATGACTGACTGAATGAGTTATGACTGACTGAGTGACTCAGTTATTACTGACTGACTGAGTTATTACTGACTGACTGAGTTATGACTGACTGACTGAAGTATTACTGACTGACTGAAGTATTACTGACTGACTGAAGTATTACTGACTGAATTGTTACTGACTGAATTATTACTGACTGACTGAATTGTTACTGACTGACTGACTGATGATGTCATTTACAGCACAGAGGAGTCTGCACAAGAAGAAGAAAAAAGGATGTGAGTAACATGGCCTGTGTGTGTGTGACTTTGTTTGCTTGAAGGTCACTGTGAACAAGACCTGTCTATCTATGTCTTTCTCACTCTCTGTGTGTGTGTGTGTGTGTGTGTGTGTGTGTGTGTGTGTGTGTGTCCTCTTCTCTCAGGAACTATGGAGGTGTGTATGTGGGAATACCAGCAGACCTGAGCATTATGCCTCCTATCCAGATGGGAACACACCAAGGTAACAGTCATACAGAGATAGGCTGGGTATTGTTCTTACACAAGATGTGCTGGGTTTTGATGTGAGTTTGAGAGGATGTCCACGTCTCAATGTGTTTCTCAGCCTCTGTTATAGACACAAAGACTCTCAATTTCCTGTCAGGCCTTAGAGGTCAGGAGAAAGCATGAGAGAGTTCTGGTTAAAATACTTCTGACTGAGGAGGATCATTCTGAGAGAGAGGGATGTGGATATGGTGCTGTGGAACTGATCTGGTGGTGTGGGAGTGATCTGGTGGTGTAGGGGTGATCTGGTGGTGTGTTAGTGATCTGGTGGTGTGTTAGGGATCTGGTGGTGCCAGAGTGATCTGGTGGTGTAGGGGTGATCTGGTTGTGTGTTAGTGATCTGGTGGTGTGTTAGTGATCTGGTGGTGCCAGAGTGATCTGGTGGTGTGTTAGTGATCTGGTGGTGCCAGAGTGATCTGGTGGTGTGTTAGGGATCTGGTGGTGCCAGAGTGATCTGGTGGTGTGTTAGGGATCTGGTGGTGCCAGAGTGATCTGGTGGTGTGTTAGTGATCTGGTGGTGTGTTAGGGATCTGGTGGTGTGTTAGGGATCTGGTGGGGCGGGAGTGATCTGGTGGTGTGTTAGGGATCTGGTGGTGCCAGAGTGATCTGGTGGTGTGTTAGTGATCTGGTGGTGTGTTAGGGATCTGGTGGTGCCAGAGTGATCTGGTGGTGTGTTAGGGATCTGGTGGTGCCAGAGTGATCTGGTGGTGTGTTAGGGATCTGGTGGTGCGTTAGTGATCTAGTTGTGTGTTAGTGATCTGGTGGGGCGGGAGTGATCAGGTGGTGCCAGAGTGATCTGGTGGTGTGTTAGTGATCTGGTGGTGTGTTAGTGATCTGGTGGTGCCAGAGTGATCTGTTGGTGTGTTAGTGATCTGTTGGTGTGTTAGTGATCTGGTGGTGTGTTAGTGATATGGTGGTGTGTTAGTGATATGGTGGTGTGTTAGTGATCTGGTGGTGTGTTAGTGATCTGATGGGGGGGCGTGATCTGGTGGTGTGTTAGTAATCTGGTGGTGTGTTAGTGATCTGGTGGTGCGTTAGTGATCTGGTGGTGCGTTAGTGATCTGGTGGTGCGTTAGTAATCTGGTGGTGTGTTAGTGATCTGGTGGTGCGTTAGTGATCTGGTGGTGCGTTAGTGATCTGGTGGTGCGTTAGTGATCTGGTGGTGCGTTAGTGATCTGGTGGTGCGTTAGTGATCTGGTGGTGCGTTAGTGATCTGGTGGTGCGGGAGTGATCTGTTGATGTGTTAGTGATCTGATGGGGGAGTGTTCTGGTGGTGCGGGAGTGATCTGGTGGTGTGTGATATTGATGCAACAGATACAGGTTATACACAGTGAAGGTGTGTGTGTGTGTACACACACCAGAAGTCTCCACAAGAATAGTAAACAAACCAAAATCAGACCAACTGGGGACATTTTGTTAGTCCCCACAAGGTCAAATACTATTTCTAGGGAGTTTAGGGTTAAGGTTAGAATTAGTGTTAGGGTTAGAATTATGTTATGGGTTAGGGTTAGGAGCTAGTGTTAGGTTTAAGGTTAGGTTTTTGGGTAAGAAAACGGGTTAGGTTTAGGGGTTAGGGAAAATAGGATTTTGATTGGGACTGAATTGTGTATGTGTGTGCGGGCGTGAGAGTACACATTTGTGTGGTCATGTGTGTGTTTGTGCGTCCCGTTGGGTGTTATAATGAGGAGACTGGGATCCTGTGGCAAGTAATTGGTAATGCCACTCTCCCCAGGGACTGGCAGAAGTGATGAGCACCTCAAGGAGGCTAGGGCTTACAGCCTTAATGAAGCTGTGTGTGTGTGTGTGTGTGTGTGTGTGTGTGTGTGTGTGTGTGTGTGTGTGTGTGTGTGTGTGTGTGTGTGTGTGTGTGTGTGTGTGTGTGTGTGTGTGTGTGTGTGTGTGTGTGTGTGTGTGTGTGTGCGCGCGCGTGCGTGTGTCAACGTCAAGTCCTAGTCATTTTCTCTTTTCTCCCCACAGATGAGTGAAGCATCATTGAAACACCTTTCACTAAAGGTATGATGTCAACAGCCCCGATGTCAATATCAGATGTCAATATCCTATGTTAAACTCTCTGCCTCAATCTCAGAAGTTCATGTTTTGGGACTCTCACACCCACTACAGAGAGAGAGAGAGAGAACCTTCAGGATAATGATGATGTCAGCAAGAATGAAGGAAGCAATTGTTCTCTTTGATCTCTGATTGGCTCCATGGGACCCAGTAGAACCCCTGGGGGACCAATCATTTCCCTCTCTCGCGCCATAGGAACTGAACTGGGATCAGTTTCTAAGGTGAGTAATCAGACAATGGGTCATATGCTCACCATGGATGTGACTGCTCAGGAATCAGCGTTGTATTTAATAGGCACAAAACAGAAGAAAAAAGTCTAAAACGAAGTGAAAGGGAGAGGTACTTGTCCAATAAGAAATACTTGTTTTCATTTGGGTTACACTAAATTTGAAAACAGGCACCCTAATGAACACGACCCAGGTCAAAGGGCATCACGGATGTTGGAGTCGGCATTCACAACTCAGGATCATGAGACAAGACAACCTTCTACTCAGAACTAAATGTCAGACTGGATCAGATAGGCCTATTCAGATCTCAGCAATACCAGGAAACAAAACAAGACCTCTCTCAGAACTCCTATTCAAATATTTCTTGATTTTCTCTCTCTGTCTCTGAGTCAATAGTTCTCAGAAATTCTATCTATAGGAGCTGGATCAAATGTTCCCCATTGTATCATTGGTTGAATAGAGAATAATCTTTCTTCACTCAATATGTAGCATATGGATTTGGAGCATCAATATGTAGCATATGTATTTGGAGCATCAATATGTAGGCATATGTATTTGGAGCATCAATATGTAGCATATGTATTTGGAGCATCAATATGTAGCATATGTATTTGGAGCATCAATATGTAGCATATGGATTTGGAGCATCAATATGTAGCATATGGATTTGGAGCATCAATATGTAGCATATGTATTTGGAGCATCAATATGTAGCATATGTATTTGGAGCATCAATATGTAGCATATGTATTTGGAGCATCAATATGTAGCATATGTATTTGGAGCATCAATATGTAGCATATGTATTTGGAGCATCAATATGTAGCATATGTATTTGGAGCATCAATATGTAGCATATGTATTTGGAGCATCAATATGTAGCATATGTATTTGTAGCATCAATATGTAGCATATGTATTTGGAGCATCAATATGTAGCATATGTATTTGTAGCATCAATATGTAGCATATGTATTTGTAGCATCAATATGTAGCATATGTATTTGTAGCATCAATATGTAGCATATGTATTTGGAGCATCAATATGTAGCATATGGATTTGGAGCATCAATATGTAGCATATGTATTTGTAGCATCAATATGTAGCATATGTATTTGGAGCATCAATATGTAGCATATGTATTTGTAGCATCAATATGTCGCATATGTATTTGTAGCATCAATATGTAGCATATGTATTTGGAGCATCAATATGTAGCATATGTATTTGGAGCATCAATATGTAGCATATGTATTTGGAGCATCAATATGTAGCATATGTGTTTGGAGCATCAATATGTAGCATATGTATTTGTAGCATCAATATGTAGCATATGTATTTGGAGCATCAATATGTAGCATATGTATTTGGAGCATCAATATGTAGCATATGTATTTGGAGCATCAATATGTAGCATATGTATTTGGAGCATCAATATGTAGCATATGTATTTGGAGCATCAATATGTAGCATATGTATTTGGAGCATCAATATGTAGCATATGTATTTGTAGCATCAATATGTAGCATATGTATTTGTTGCATCAATATGTAGCATATGTATTTGGAGCATCAATATGTAGCATATGTATTTGTAGCATCAATATGTAGCATATGTATTTGGAGCATCAATATGTAGCATATGTATTTGGAGCATCAATATGTAGCATATGTATTTGGAGCATCAATATGTAGCATATGTATTTGGAGCATCAATATGTAGCATATGTATTTGGAGCATCAATATGTAGCATATGTATTTGGAGCATCAATATGTAGCATATGTATTTGGAGCATCAATATGTAGCATATGTATTTGGAGCATCAATATGTAGCATATGTATTTGGAGCATCAATATGTAGCATATGTATTTGGAGCATCAATATGTAGCATATGTATTTGGAGCATCAATATGTAGCATATGTATTTGGAGCATCAATATGTAGCATATGTATTTGTAGCATCAATATGTAGCATATGTATTTGGAGCATCAATATGTAGCATATGTATTTGGAGCATCAATATGTAGCATATGTATTTGGAGCATCAATATGTAGCATATGTATTTGGAGCATCAATATGTAGCATATGTATTTGGAGCATCAATATGTAGCATATGTATTTGGAGCATCAATATGTAGCATATGTATTTGGAGCATCAATATGTAGCATATGTATTTGGAGCATCAATATGTAGCATATGTATTTGTAGCATCAATATGTAGCATATGTATTTGGAGCATCAATATGTAGCATATGTATTTGGAGCATCAATATGTAGCATATGTATTTGTAGCATCAATATGTAGCATATGTATTTGGAGCATCAATATGTAGCATATGTATTTGGAGCATCAATATGTAGCATATGTATTTGGAGCATCAATATGTAGCATATGTATTTGGAGCATCAATATGTAGCATATGTATTTGGAGCATCAATATGTAGCATATGTATTTGGAGCATCAATATGTAGCATATGTATTTGGAGCATCAATATGTAGCATATGTATTTGGAGCATCAATATGTAGCATATGTATTTGGAGCATCAATATGTAGCATATGTATTTGGAGCATCAATATGTAGCATATGTATTTGGAGCATCAATATGTAGCATATGTATTTGGAGCATCAATATGTAGCATATGTATTTGTAGCATCAATATGTAGCATATGTATTTGTAGCATCAATATGTAGCATATGTATTTGGAGCATCAATATGTAGCATATGTATTTGTAGCATCAATATGTAGCATATGTATTTGGAGCATCAATATGTAGCATATGTATTTGGAGCATCAATATGTAGCATATGTATTTGGAGCATCAATATGTAGCATATGTATTTGGAGCATCAATATGTAGCATATGTATTTGGAGCATCCACGTTTTCTTTTCTTGAATGTATTCCAACATGTTAAATATTTTCACAACATAGTTTCCACATTCTTAAATAAATCTCATGGAAATGCATTGTGTGCTCGTGTGCATATGTCTTCACGTATGATTTCTGTACGTGTGCGTGCATGTGTTGTGTGTCTGTCTCTGTGTATGTTTTTTTCTGTGTGTAATTGAAAGGCCTATTCCTCACCATTCATCTCCTCAGTATGACTAGCCTACACTTCATGTACAGTTTACTTGTTTCAAATGACTATAGACTAGTTTTAGATCGACTCCTTGGAGACCGCAACTATCAGCTTCTCGGAGACCATAACTATCAACTCCTTGGAGACTGTAACTATCAACTCCTTGGAGACCGTAACTATCAACTCCTTGGAGACCATAACTATCAACTCCTTGGAGACCATAACTATCAGCTCCTTGGAGACCATAACTATCAACTCCTTGGAGACCGTAACTATCAACTCCTTGGAGACTGTAACTATCAACTCCTTGGAGACCGTAACTATCAGCTCCTCGGAGACCATAACTATCATCTCCTTGGAGACCATAACTATCAGCTCCTTGGAGACCATAACTATCAACTCCTTGGAGACCGTAACTATCAACTCCTTGGAGACTGTAACTATCAACTCCTTGGAGACCGTAACTATCAGCTCCTCGGAGACCATAACTATCATCTCCTTGGAGACCATAACTATCAACTTCTTGGAGACCGTAACTATCAACTCCTTAGAGACCACAAATAACAACTTATTGGAGACCGTAACGATGGACTCCTTGGAGACCGTAACTATCATCTCCTTGGAGACCATAAATAACAACTTATTGGAGACCGTAACGATGGACTCCTTGGAGACCGTAACTATCATCTCCTTGGAGACCATAAATAACAACTTATTGGAGACCGTAACGATGGACTCCTTGGAGACCGTAACTATAAACTCCTTGGAGACCATAAATAACGACTTCTTGGAAACCGTAACTATCAACTCCTTGGAGACCGTAACTATCGTAACTGGACTGTGGTTGCGTTCCAAATGGAACACTATTCCCTATATTGTGCCCTTGACCAGGGCCGGTAAAGTATTGTGGTGCCGTTTATAACGGTGCCATCTGGGATGGAACCTGTGTCTTGTGTCCCCTTGTAGAGGGCTGAGTAGGAAGTAGTTGGTGTTTTCAAAGGAGATGGTTTCTCATGACATCATTTCCTTTGTGTTGTGTGGTGTTGTGTGTCAGTCACCTCTCAGTAACACTGGCTAATCCAGGAACATTGGATAATCACCAACTCTGTTATTATCAACCTAGAAAACACAGAATACACAGTCTCTATGGTAGAGATGGTCTCATCTGTGTGTGTGTGTGTGTGTCCTCTTCATCTATACTTCCTGGGCTCCATTAAGGCTTGTTGTCCAGATTATGTTGTAACATGATGTCAAATAAACCAATGAGATGGGTTGATGCACATGCAATAGTTTCCTCGCTGTATATCTTGACTGTCTTGTTGGTTTTGATTCCACCTCCCTTGTAGCCTCGTACGACCATCTTGATCTCATGAGTTTACATTCTGTTTCGCTACACGGATTGGCAAAACATGGAGTGAACTCATGAGATCAAGACTGTCCTACGAGGCTGCCTCCCTTGTTCCAGAGAATAAAGAGCTCTTTCATTTGTGGTGATTAAATACATGGACAGGAACAACGACACTCACTCGCTCGCACGCACGCACGCACACACACACGCACACACGTGCACACACACACACACACACACACACACACACACACACACACACACACACACACACACACACACACACACACACACACACACACACACACACATACAGAGAGAGGCTGGTGGCACCTTAATTGGGGAGAACGAGTTTGTGGTAATGCCGGTAGAGGAACCAGTGGAATGGTATCAAATACATCAATCACATGGTTTCCATGGTTTCCAGGTGTTTGACGCCATTCCATTTGCTCCGTTCTGGCCATTATTATGAGCCGTCCTCCCCTCAGCAGCCTCCACTGACACACACACCCCCGCACCTCTTTGTCACAGTAAATGGTGTGTAGACCTGTACCTCTGGTCTCAGCAATGTGGCTAATTGCTGTACTCTCAGGTAATGGGTGATAACACAAAGTCTACGTCCCCTGTGGGACCCTGTTTTCTATGTCGTGCACTACTTTTGACCATGGCCCACATAGGGCTTTGGTCATAAGTAGTGCACTATTAGGGAATAGGATGCCATTCCTACATGGCCAATGACTCACAACACTAAATCCCACTCACTCAGTCACTTCTCCCTGCTAGTTACAAACACCAACGCGAAGCAGACCTCTTCCGCTGAATCATCACTGTTTAATGGTAGTCACATGACTGTGTTCTATTGCCTTTAGAACATCATTGGAACAGCATGAACAGCACAACTGGGACATCTCATCACAGAGAGGAGGCAGTTGCCCCTGGACACTGATATAATGTACAGATAAGAAACTGTGGTGGGTAAACTGATCCTAGATCTTCATTTCATTTACACTTAACAGGATGGGCCGTTTTAAAGATTCTCCCAACCCATGACTAGATTTAGAAAACAACTAAATGATGGGGTAATATGAAATATAACTATATGTAGAATTTCATGTTGAAAGAAGAGCAGTTTTGATGGTAGTTGTTCAGTTGGATGTAACAGCAGAGTCGAAACGGAAGTGTCTTGCTGTTCCACTGTCTGCCACAAAGTGTCAGTGTTATTCCACAGGAGAAATCGCACTACAGTTGTTTCAATGCCGGCCTTCTATGCTATGTAAAGCAGAAGAGGCTGGTGGGAAGAGAGCAGTGGCAGTTCTAGCTTGTATGGCTTCAACCTACCCCCCTCACCCTACCTCTGGCTTCCAGTGGGGAGACCTGAGATCAACCTACCCCCCTCCCCCCTACCTCTGGCTTCCAGTGAGGAGACCTGAGATCAACCTACCCCCCTGCCTCTACCTCTGGCTTCCAGTGAGGAGACCTGAGGTCAACCTACCCCCCTCCCCCCTACCTCTGGCTTCCAGTGAGGAGACCTGAGGTCAACCTACCCCCCTGCCTCTACCTCTGGCTTCCAGTGAGGAGACCTGAGGTCAACCTACCCCCCTCCCCCTACCTCTGGCTTCCAGTGGGGAGACCTGAGGTCAACCTACCCCCCTGCCTCTACCTCTGGCTTCCAGTGAGGAGACCTGAGGTCAACCTACCCTCCTCCCCTTACCTCTGGCTTCCAGTGAGGAGACCTGAGGTCAACTTTCCCCCCCCCCCCCCCCCCCCCCCCTCTGGCTTCCAGTGAGGAGATCTGAGGTCAACCTACCCCCCTCCCCCTACCTCTGGCTTCCAGTGGGGAGACCTGAGGTCAACCTACCCCCCTCCCCCTACCTCTGGTTTCCAGTGAGGAGACCTGAGGTCAACCTACCCCCCTGCCTCTACCTCTGGCTTCCAGTGAGGAGACCTGAGGTCAACCTACCCCCCTCCCCCTACCTCTGGCTTCCAGTGGGGAGACCTGAGGTCAACCTACCCCCCTGCCTCTACCTCTGGCTTCCAGTGAGGAGACCTGAGGTCAACCTACCCCCCTCCCCCTACCTCTGGCTTCCAGTGAGGAGACCTGAGGTCAACTTTCCCCCGTCCCCCCCCCCCTCTGGCTTCCAGTGAGGAGATCTGAGGTCAACCTACCCCCCTCCCCCTACCTCTGGCTTCCAGTGGGGAGACCTGAGGTCAACCTACCCCCCTCCCCCTACCTCTGGTTTCCAGTGAGGAGACCTGAGGTCAACCTACCCCCCTCCCCCTACCTCTGGCTTCCAGTGAGGAGACCTGAGGTCAACCTACCACCCTCCCCCCTACCTCTGGCTTCCAGTGAGGAGACCTGAGGTCAACCTACCCCCGTCCCCCCTACCTCTGGCTTCCAGTGAGGAGACCTGAGGTCAACCTCCCCCCCTCCCCCCTACCTCTGGCTTCCAGTGAGGAGACCTGAGGTCAACCTACCCCCCTCCCCCCTACCTCTGGCTTCCAGTGAGGAGACCTCCGTCCCCCTCCCCCCTACCTCTGGCTTCCAGTGAGGAGACCTGAGGTCAACCTCCCCCCCTCCCCCCTACCTCTGGCTTCCAGTGAGGAGACCTGAGGTCAACCTCCCCCCTCCCCCCTACCTCTGGCTTCCAGTGAGGAGACCTGAGGTCAACCTACCCCCGTCCCCCTACCTCTGGCTTCCAGTGAGGAGACCTGAGGTCAACCTACCCCCCTCCCCCCTCCCTCTGGCTTCCAGTGGGGAGACCTGAGGTCAACCTACCCCCCTCCCCCTACCTCTGGCTTCCAGTGAGGAGACCTGAGGTCAACCTACCCCCCTCCCCCTACCTCTGGCTTCCAGTGAGGAGACCTGAGGTCAACCTACCCCTGTCCCCCCTACCTCTGGCTTCCAGTGAGGAGACCTGAGGTCAACCTACCCCCCTCCCCCCTCCCTCTGGCTTCCAGTGGGGAGACCTGAGGTCAACCTACCCCCCTCCCCCCTACCTCTGGCTTCCAGTGGGGAGACCTGAGATCAACCTACCCCCCTCCCCCCTCCCTCTGGCTTCCAGTGGGGAGACCTGAGGTCAACCTACCCCCCTCCCCCCTCCCTCTGGCTTCCAGTGGGGAGACCTGAGGTCAACCTACCCCCCTCCCCCCTACCTCTGGCTTCCAGTGAGGAGACCTGAGGTCAACCTACCCCCCTCCCCCCTACCTCTGGCTTCCAGTGAGGAGACCTGAGGTCAACCTACCCCTGTCCCCCCTACCTCTGGCTTCCAGTGAGGAGACCTGAGGTCAACCTACCCCCCTCCCCCCTCCCTCTGGCTTCCAGTGAGGAGACCTGAGGTCAACCTACCCCCCCCCCCTACCTCTGGCTTCCAGTGAGGAGACCTGAGGTCAACCTACCCCCGTCCCCCCCCTCTGGCTTCCAGTGAGGAGACCTGAGGTCAACCTACCCCCCTCCCCCTACCTCTGGCTTCCAGTGGGGAGACCTGAGGTCAACCTACCCCACTCCCCCTACCTCTGGCTTCCAGTGAGGAGACCTGAGGTCAACAAACCCCCGTCCCCCTCCCCATCTCGTACTTCTGAGTGGGAGACCTTCCCAGTAGCCTGCCTAGCTCACAAGCTAGAATCAGGGCGCCAACTCCGACAAGGTTAATTGACCCACAGTCCCACAAGGTGACATGATATCATTGACATGACGTGCAAATGAGCGATAGAAAACCAATTGTGCAAATGTCACCATTCCGAATTTGGTTGTGCGGGTGCCCTATGCCACCCCGGGCAAGATGCCGCCCCGGGCAAGATGCCGCCCCGGGCGGCTGCCCATGTTGCCTGTACCTAAACCCGCCAGTGGGAAGAGCAATAGGAGGACGGGCTAATTGTAATGGCTGGAATAGAATACATGGAACAGAATAAAATATGTTGTTTCTCTGTGTTTGATACTGTTCCATGTATTCCATTCCAGCCGTTACAATGAGCCCTTCTATAGCTCCTCCCACCAGCCTCCTCTGGAGTAAAGTATGTGAACATTAACCTACCTCATCTCACAGTCACAACCAACCTACATATGAGCACCGTCCTGGGAGGCGGTTACTTAAGAGTATGATTTATGTCTTTTTTTCTGTAATACCAGAGGTCTAAATTTAGTTTCCAGGACCTCTGGACCCAGGGACAGAGAGTGTGAAGACATGGGCGTGGGTGACCAACAGCAGGCTAGTGTTCGGCCTGTTAACCCACTTTATCAAAAGTCAACTTACCAAAGAAAAGCCACAGTTTTGAGGTCATTCTGAGTTGGTCTCCTCTCCTCCACTACTTCATTAGTGGCTGTGCTCCAGTCTGACACTAATGTCTCCCATTGACACTAATAAATGCCTTGTGTTACTATAGGTTATAGCTACCTATACTAAACAATATCTCCCATTGACACCAATAAATGCCTTGTGTTACTATAGGTTATAGCTACCTATACTAAACAATATCTCCCATTGACACCAATAAATGCCTTGTGTTACTATAGGTTATAGCTACCTATACTAAACAATGTCTCCCATTGACACCAATAAATGCCTTGTGTTACTATAGGTTATAGCTACCTATACTAAACAATATCTCCCATTGACACCAATAAATGCCTTGTGTTACTATAGGTTATAGCTACCTATACTAAACAATATCTCCCATTGACACCAATAAATGCCTTGTGTTACTATAGGTTATAGCTACCTATACTAAACAATGTCTCCCAAATATTTTTGTTGTTGTGGCTTTTGTTTAGAGCGCTCTATGCCAGTGTATTGTACCCCAGAGTAGATGTGACTAGTTTATTTTTGATAAACTGGGTTAAATGGTTAGTTTATTGTACCCCAGCGTAGATATGGTTAGTTTATTGTACCCCAGGGTAGATATGGTTAGTTTATTGTACCCCAGTGTAGCTATGGTTAGTTTATTGTACCCCAGTGTAGATATGGTTAGTTTATTGTACCCCAGTGTAGATATGGTTAGTTTATTGTACCCCAGTGTAGATATGGTTAGTTTATTGTACCCCAGTGTAGATATGGTTAGTTTATTGTACCCCAGGGTAGATATGGTTAGTTTATTGTACCCTGGGGTAGATATGGTTAGTTTATTGTACCCTGGGGTAGATATGGTTAATTTATTGTACCCCAGTGTAGATATGGTTAGTTTATTGTACCCCAGGGTAGACATAGCTAGTTTATTGTACCCCAGTGTAGATATGGTTAGTTTATTGTACCCCAGTGTAGATATGGCTAGTTTATTGTACCCCAGTGTAGATATGGTTAGTTTATTGTACCCCAGTGTAGATATACCCAGTGTATTGTACCCCAGGGTAGAGGTGGCCAGTGTATTATAACCCAGGGTAGATATGGTTAGTTTATTGTACCCCAGTGTAGATATGGCTAGTTTATTGTACCCCAGGGTAGATATGGTTAGTTTATTGTACCCCAGTGTAGATATACCCAGTATATTGTACCCCAGGGTAGAGGTGGCCAGTGTATTGTAACCCAGGGTAGAGGTGGCCAGTGTATTTTAACCCAGGGTAGAGGTGGCCAGTGTATTGTACCCCAGGGTAGAGGTGGCCAGTGTGTTGTACCCCAGGCTAGAGGTGGCCAGTGTATTGTACCCCAGAGTAGAGTTGGCCAGTGTATTGTACCCCAGGGTAGAGGTAGCCAGTGTATTGTACCCCAGGGTAGAGGTACCCCAGGGTAGATATACCCAATGTATTGTACCCCAGGGTAGAGGTGGCCAGTGTATTGTACCCCAGGGTAGAGGTGGCCAGTGTATTGTACCCCAGGGTAGATATACCCAGTGTATTGTACCCCAGGGTAGATATACCCAGTGTATTGTACCCCAGGGTAGAGGTGGCCGGGATGCACATCCACTGGTTTCTCCCAGGTGTGGTGAAGAGCCGGTGTGTTTGGTTTAGTGAAGAGCAGAGTAAATGTTTCATTGTGTTTTAACCTGGAGGCATGTTGTTTCTTCTGGATATTGAGCACATTGATAGTTGATTGTGGTTTGTATCAGGAAACAGACTATTATAGACCATTAGACTTACCATTAGATTGTAGCAAGCACCCATCTCGCTCTCCTCGCTCTTTCTCTCTCTCACTCACACACACACACACACACACACACACACACACACACACACACACACACACACACACACACACACACACACTGCTGAAAACGAGTCACTCCGTCAACCCGTCACCAGGCAATAGTAAGCCCATCCCTCTCCAGATCTCCAGAATGTGATACCAGTGAAACAGCAGGACGTGATACCAGTGACTATGCATATATGATAAACAGAGAGTAGCAGCAGCGTAAAAGAGGGGTTGGGGGGAGGCACACAATGCAAAACGTCCGGGTAGCCATTTGATTACCTGTTCTTGGCTTGGGGGTAAAAACTGTCGAGAAGCCTTTTTGTCCTAGACTTGGCACTCCGGCATCGCTTGCCATGCGGTGGTAGAGAGAACAGTCTATGACTGTGGTGGCTGGGTCTTTGACATTTTTTAGGGCCTTCCTCTGACACCACCTGGTGTAGAGGTCCTGGATGGCAGGCAGCTTTGCCCCAGTGATGTACTGGGCCGTATGCACTACCCTCTGTAGTGCCTTGCGGTCGGTCCGAGCAATTGCCGTACCAGGCAGTGATGCAACCAGTCAGCATGCTCTCGATGGTGCAGCTGTAGAACCTTTTGAGGATCTCAGGACCCATGCAAAATCTTTTTAGTTTCCTGAGGGAGAATAGGCTTTGTCGTGCCCTCTTCACGACTGTCTTGGTGTGTTTGGACAATTCTAGTTTGTTGTTGATGTGGACACCAAGGAACTTGAAGCTCTCAACCTGCTCCACTACAGCCCCATCGATGAGAATGTGGGCGTGCTTAGTCCTCCTTTTCCTGTAGTCCACAATCATCTCCTTAGTCTTGGTTACGTTGAGGGATAGGTTGTTATTCTGGCACCACCCGGCCAGGTCTCTGACCTCCTCCCTATAGGCTGTCTCATCATTGCCGGTGATCAGGCCTACCACTGTTGTGTCGTCTGCAAACTTAATGATGGTGTTAGAGTCATGCCTGGCCATGCAGTCATGGGTGAACAGGGAGTACAGGAGGGGACTGAGCACACACCCCTGGGGAGCCTCAGTGTTGAGGAGCAGCGTGGCAGATGTGTTGTTACCAACCCTCACCAACTGGGGGCGGCCCCTCAGGAAGTCCAGGATCCAGTTGTAGAGGGAGGTGTTTAGTCCCAGGATCCTTAGCTTAATGATGAGCTTTGAGGGTACTATGGTGTTGAATCTTGAGCTGTAGTCAATGAATAGCATTCTCACATAAGTGTTCCTTTTGTCCAGGTGGGAAAGGGCAATGCGGAGTGCAATAGAGATTGCATAATCTGTGGATCTGTTTGGGTGGTATGCAAATTGGAGTGGGTCTAGGGTTTCTGGGATAACGGTGTTGATGTGAGCCATTACCAGCCTTTCAAAGCACGTCATGGCTACAGACGTGAGTGCTACAGGTCTGTAGTCATTTAGGCAGGTTGCCTTTGTGTTCTTGGGCACAGGGACTATGGTGGTCTGCTTGAAACATGTTGGTATTACAGACTCAATCAGGGACATGTTGAAAATGTCAGTGAAGACACCTGCCAGTTGGTCAGCACATGCCCGGAGCACACGTCCTGGTAATCCGGCTGGCCGCACAGCCTTGTGTTTGTTGACCTGTATAAAGGTCTTACTCATGTCGGCTATGGAGAGCGTGATCACACAGTCGTCCGGAACAGCTGATGCTCTCATGCATGCCTCAGTGTTGCTTGCCTCGAAGCGAGCATATAAGCGATTTAGCTCGTCTGGTATGCTCGTGTCAGCTCGCGGCTGTGCTTCCCTTTGCAGTCTGTGATAGTTTGCAAGCCCTGCCACATAAGACGAGCGTCAGAGACGGTTTAGTATGATTCAATTTTAGCCCTGTATTGATGCTTTTCCAGTTTGATGGTTCATCGCAGGGCATAGCAGGATTTCTTGTAAGCTTCCGGGTTTTAGAGTCCCGCACCTTGAAAGCGGCAGCTCTGCCCTTTAGCTCAGTGCGAATGTTGCCTGTAATCCATGGCTTCTGGTTGGGGTATGTACGTACAGTCACTGTGGGGACGACGTCCTTGATGCACTTATTGATAAAGCCAGTGACTCTTGTGGTGTATTCCTCAATGCCATCGGAAGAATCCTGGAACATGTTCCAGTCTGTGCTAGCAAAACAGTCCTGTAGTTTAGCATCTGCTTCATCTGACCACTTTTTATAGACCGAGTCACTGCTGCTTCCTGCTTTAATTTTTGCTTGTAAGCAGGAATCAAGAGGATAGAGTTGTGATCAGATTTACCAAATGGGGGGCGAGGGAGAGCTTTGTACACGCCTCAGTGTGTGGTGTATAGGTGATCTAGAATTTGTTTCCCTCTGATTGCACATTTAACATGTTGATAGAAATTTGTTAGAACTGATTTAAGTTTCCCTGCATTAAAGTCTCCGGCCACTAGGAGCGCCACCCCTGGGTGAGTGGTTTCCTGTTTGCTCATTTCCTTATACAGCTGACTGAGTGCGGTCTTAGTGCCAACATCTGTCTGTGGTGGTAAATAAACAGCCACGAAAAGTATAGCTGATAACTCTCTAGGCAAGTAGTGTGGCCTGAAATTTATCCCAATATACTCTACTTCAGGCGATCAAAATCTAGAGACTTCCTTAGATTTTGTGCACCAGCTGTTGTTTACAAATATGCACAGACCCCCCCCCCCAGTCTTACTGGAGTGTTCTGTTCTATCTTGCCGGTGCATCTTATATCCCGCTAGCTGAATATCCATGTCATCATTCAGCCACGATTCTGTGAAACACAGGATATTACAGTTTTGCTATAAGATACGGTTGCAGAAACATTATGTACAAAATAAGTTACAAATAACGTGAAAAAACAAATAATAGCACGATTGGTTGGGCGCCCATAAAACTGCTGCCATTTCTTCCGGCGCCATTTTTTATATAAAGTCCTTACTGCTGTTACTTTACCACACACAGCTCCATATCTCCTTAGGCCCTGTGTATAAATGTGTGGTTGATGACTGACCTCTCCTTACTATAGAGATAAAGGTCAGAGGTTAGAGGTCAAGCACTTGCACTCTAGTGACAGCCAGTCAAACTCAGGTTCACTGCCCTCCCACTATTCTATATACAAGACTGAGCTCTTTCAGTCTGACACAGTCTCCAGTTGGACCAAGGTTCAGATTAAGCTGAATATGGGACAGTTTCAGGAAGTTGACTCAGTCATCTTAGCTTTATGTGTTGGCTTGGCCGGATTATTGAGGCTTGCGTGACTGTGGTGTGGTGGAGAGATGGATGAGTGTACTGGTCTGTAGTGTAGCGTGTGCTGGTAGTCTGCTCTACTGACAGAAATACGACTGCCCCGTCTGATCCAGGATCAGTTCAGATACATTTCTAATCTAAATCACACATCTGCAGCCGCTAACTATGTCAAGGGAGAGAAAGAGGCAGGCAGGGAGGGAGAAAGAGAGAGAGATAGAGATAGAGGGGGAGGGAGAGAGAGGGTGAGAGAGAAGCACTTTCCTATTTTTTTTCAGTCACTAACTACATTTGACAAGTGGCCAGACCAGGCTGTCACAATAACATAGAGATGGCATGTCAACACACTTCATCCTATGAAAGTCAGATCTTGTTTTATCTGCGGTCCACTTAGTCCTTTTTATTGACATAAAAGGTGCTGTGACTGTTACGGGTAATTACCCTCTTGGCCCCTACAGGCCCCTATAAGCCCTCAAGGGCCCCGTCCAGAGCGTATATGACTGGGGCTCTGACGGACAGGAAGTGGAGTAATGCCCATTGGGGGCAAAAAGGGCACATGTCCCCTCAGATTTGTCCATTTTTTATTTATTTTTTTCAGATGTTAAATTAATAACTAAACTTCATTTTATGCTTTATCATTATTTTTTATAAAAGGTCTGTCAGCGGTATTTTGCAGAGGGGGCTCACTGACTGGGCCAGACAAAGAGAAAAGAAACAGAGAAATATGGTTTCAAAACTGATCTTGTTAGAAAATATATATACAGTAACATAGCTGTCATCAAGGCAAAGGGTGGCTACTTTAAAGAATCTCAAATATAAAATACATGTTGATATGTTTAACACTTTTCTGGTTACTACATGATTCCATATCTGTTATTTCATAGTTTTGATGTCTCCACTATTATTTTACAATGTAGAAAATGGTAAAAATAAAGAAAAACCCTTGAATGAGTAGGTGTGTTCAACCTTTTGACTGGTACTGTGTATATATAAAGAGCATGGAGGGAGTATGCAGCATGGAGCAAAGATACACTAGGCAGGATGTTAGATACTCTAGTGTTGTCAGACAGTATCATCAGTGGAGGAGGAGAGAGTGAGTGTCGAGTGACACACACTATTTGATTTTAGCTGCCGCTGATGGGCAGGACTCAGGAGAATTGTTTGTAAAGTCATTTGTTCGAGCTGTGTAGCCTCTTGGTTCCTTCTTGATGAATAAATAAACAAAAATGTTTTGTTGTTTCTCTGTAATACTAGCCTCCTAGCAATTTTATGAAGTTAGCTTTAGCTAGTAAGCTAGCGGTTCCAATCTCCTAACCTCATAATTAGCTACCAAGCCATTTCAGGCTATAAATCAAGTTAGAGTAGCTTGTCTAACTATTTTAGCTGGCACGCCTGCTGGCAAGGTTGCTAGACTTTAGAAAAGCAAGCAACTACAGTACTGAATAAGACTCACATTCCGTTCAATCGTTTACCCAGATTTTAGCAGTGATGTTTCTTTAGAAAAAGAACTACGACTCAGGAGGATATAGCTCAAGATGTGTGCTTTTGTTTGAATGTAATCTGGCACCTGATGATAATATCCTGATATTTGTGTATTAATTATGATGCCATGATATTTGCCTGTATCAGTGTTGGGGAGTAGGGAACTACATACAGTTCAACTAGTAATTGAACTGCATTTTGCAGAAGCTTGGTGGTAGTTCAACTAAATATAAATCTAGGTAGTGTTTTCAGTAGTTACTTTTTTCCATGTAGCGGTGTAGCTAACTGCTTTTTGCAACAAAAAAAAGAAAATATGGGTGAAATATAGGCAATAATTCCTTTCTGTTTCAGCATCAGACCTGCCTAATTCTCCCTTGAAATATAGTTTTGTGTTTAATCGGCCAAATTAAATATTCTGTTAACATCTGACTCCAGAATGATTTGTTTTTGCAATTTGTAGTCTATAACATTTCAGATTTAGATATGATCCTTTATCACAAAGTTGTTTGGATGTACAGTACCAGTCAAAAGTTTGGACACACCTACTCATTCATTTTCTTCATTTTTACTATTTTCTATATTGCAGAATAATAGCGAAGACCTCAAAACTATGAAATATCACATATGGAATTATGTAGTAACCAAAAAAGTGTTAAACAAATCTAAATATATTTCATATTTGAGATTCTTCAAAATAGCCATCATTTGCCTTGATGACAGCTTTGCACACTCTTGGCATTCTCTCAACCAGCTTCATGAGGTGGAATGCATTTCAATTAACAGGTGTACTTGTTAAAAGTTAATTTGTGGAATTTCTTTCCTTAATGCGTTTGAGCCAATCAGTTGTGTTGTGACAAGTTAGGGGTGGTATACAGAAGATAGCCCTATTTGGTAAAAGACATGAACTGCTCAAATAAGCAATGAAAAACAACAGTCCATCATTACTTTAAGACATGAAGATCAGTCAATCTGGAACATTTCTTCAAGTGCAGTTGCAAAAACCATTAAGCACTATGATGAAACTGTCTCTCATGAGGACCGCCACAGGAAAGGAAGACCCAGAGTTGCCTCTGCTGCAGAGGATAAGTTCATTAGAGTTAACTACACCTCAGATTGCAGCCCAAATAACTGCTTCACAGAGTTCAAGTAACAGACACATCTCAGCATCAATTGTTCAGAGGAGACTTTGTGCCTCTGTGCACAAAGCGAGGTCCATACAGAAATGGTTTGTCGAAATCAGCGTGGAAGAACTTGACTGGCTTGCACAGAGCCCTGACCTCAATCCCATCGAACACCTTTGGGATTTGGGATGAGTTGGAACGCCGACTGCAAGCCAGGCCTAATCGCCCAGCATCAGTGCCCGACCTCCCTAATGCTCTTGTGGCTGTTCGGAAGCAAATCCCCGCAGCAATGTTAACTACTTTTTCAAAGTTTAGTGAAATAAACAATATTATTCTTAAGGGTAGCTTAACTTCTTCCAGTGTGAAGTAATTGGTAACTTGGTAAACTATACAGTATATTTCAGAGTATCTTTCCCAATAGTGGCATGTATTGAGGATGTGTGTTATGATACCATGTCCTGTACAGTGATGTGGATGTACTATCCTAGGCATGTAAGTGCAGTATATTGAGATGTGTGCTTGACAACAGTCAGAATGACACCCTCATTAAAACAATTGAACAGGGAAATAGGTATGCTTAGATGACCATTGCAGATGTTTTTATGGTTATGGCTCTAGATTGCAGGAAAAAAAGTGTTTTAGGTTTTTGAAAAACTGCTGACAGGTATAGGTCATTAATATAGGCCATATTGAGGTTACTTCCAGAACCAGGAGACAGAAGACATGCCTGCTGAGGTGAGCTGGATGACACAGAGCCTTCAGAATGTATTCACACGCCTAGATTATTGTTCACATTTTGTTGTTACAGCCTGAAATTATAATTGATTAAATTGTGATTTTGTGTCACTGATCTACACACTATACCCCAGAATGTCAGTGTTTTTAGGAATGTTTACAAATTAATACAAAATTAAAAGCTTAAATTAGTCAATAACTATTCAACCCTTTTGTTATGACAAGCCTAAATGTGTTCAGGAGTAAAACAAATGCTTCACAAGTCACATAATAAGTTGCATGGACTCACTCTGTGTGCAATAATAGCATTTAACATGATTTTGAAATTACTACCCCATCTCTGTACCCCACACATACAATTATCTGTAAGGTCCCTCAGTCGAGCAGTGAATTTCAAGCACAGATTCAACCACAAAGACCAGGGAGGTTTTCCAATGGTTTGCAAAGAAGTGCATGTATTGGCAGATGGGTGAAAAAATAAAGCAGACATTGAATATCTCTTTGAGCACGGTGCAGTTATTAACTACACTTTGGAAGGTGTATCAATACAGTCACTGCAGAGGTAAAGGCACCCATCCTAACTCAGTTACCGGAGAGGAAGGAAACCACTCAAGGATTTCACCATGAGGCAAATGGTGATTTTAACACAGTTAGAGTTTAATGGCTGCGGTAGGAGATAACTGAGGATGGATCAACAACATTGTAGCTACTCCACAATACTAACCTAAAATACAGCGTGAAAAGAAGGAAGCCTGTACTGGATAAAAATATTCCAAAACATGCTTCCTGTTTGCAGGAAGGCACTAAAGTAATACTCCAAAACAAGTGTTATGTTTGGGGCAAATCCAACACAACACATCACTGAGTACCACATGGCTGCATCATGTTATGGGCATGCTTGTCATCGGCAAGGACTAGGGAGTTTTTTTGTTGATAAAAAGAAACGGAAGAGAGCTAAGCACAGGCAGAGGAAAACTTGGTTCAGTTTGCTTTCCAACAGACACTGGGAGATAAATTCACCTTTCAGCAAGAAAATTACCTAAAACACGCGGCCAAAATGTCACCAAGATGACATTGATCGTTCCTGATTGGCTTAGTTCGAGTTTTGACTTAAATCAGCTTGAAAATGTATATCTAGCAATGATCAACAACCAACTTCACAGAGCTTGAAGATGGAAAAAAAGTATTGTGTGTGTGTGTGTGTGTGTGTGTGTGTGTGTGTGTGTGTGTGTGTGTGTGTGTGTGTGTGTGTGTGTGTGTGTGTGTGTGTGTGTGTGTGTGTGTGTGTGTGTGTTTGTGTGTATCAGCTAGGAAAACACCTTGTTTTGACCTGAGAAGAGCATTATGTAATCTTTAGACTGGAGCATTAACCATGGTCTCCTGATAAAGGTCTATGGTCCACTGTCAGTCACTCAGCCTGTTTCAACATGCTGCTGGTGCCTCTCTGGTCAGTCTCAGTAGTGTTGTACTAGCTAGCAGTGTGGACAGAATGGGGGTGGAGGGGCAGACACCTACGGCTACTGGCTACTAGTGGTTATAGTCTCTGAATGTATTATGGTGTAATTGTCACGACGTCCGCCGAGGTCGGCCCCTCTCCTTGTTCGATCAGCCATCACTGATCCATTTTTTATTTTCCATTGGTTTTGTCTTCCATCAAACCCTGGTTCTAATCCCATCAATTAAATGTTGTGTATTTAACCCTCTGTTTCCCCTCATGTCCTTGTCGGTGATTGTTTGATGTTATGTTTGTGCAAGTCATGTGTTGGTGACCGATGGGTTTTTGTATCCACTGACTTCCCTGCCACCACCAACACCCATTACAGTAATAACTCCTGCAGTAAACAACTAATACCAGACTGATGTGATGTGAACAATTTGTTCTGCATCTCCATATACTGAAAATAAATGTATTGATTTCATTCATTTAAGAAAAAACAATCTATAAAGAAGAACTCATATAATCTCTGTCTGGCTTTTTTTCTCCAACAATTTAAAGACAAGATCATATTCAAGAGCCGGATTGTTTTAATTGGTCTATTGATACCCTGTTATTACGAATTCCTCTGACGTTTTCCCTCTCCTGAACAAACCCCCTTTACTGTGTTTAATGTTGACCTCCGTCTGAACCCCTATCATGCCTTCATCAGTCTCCTGCCAATGACGTGTGTCTGTGACACTGGCTTCTTGTCCTAACTCTGCCCAGGGATGCTATAACCCTGTCACGGTGTACCTATACTTCTCCCACCAGAGTGACGGGGTGTGTGTGTGTGTGTGTGTGTGTGTGTGTGTGTGTGTGTGTGTGTGTGTGTGTGTGTGTGTGTGTGTGTGTGTGTGTGTGTGTGTGTGTGTGTGTGTCCCTTCATGGCCCCCATTATCTGATGTTTGAGGTAGTACAGATGGCCCCACCCCCAAGTATTGTATACCCCTGGTACTCACTGTATCAGGTATTCAGTGTTCCCATTTAAAAATCAGGATGATTAGTCTGTCAACACCAGGATCAAGACTTCGCTAAGCAGCCTGTTCTCAGAGCCATACGAATCATAATATATGTATTTATGAGCACCTCCAAGACATGCGATGCTGTATGTGCTAATGGTCTACTTACTGTAAACAGAAACTAAATGAAGTAGGGAGGTCGGTCGGGGAGGATGGGTGGCAGTATACCGCAACTGTCTAGCAATCCAAAAGTTTTGCGTTTGAGTCGTGTCGGGACTGGGACAACTGTAGCATTTTACCTAACACTTATTCTAATCTTAAACAATTCAACTAACCTTTATGTAAATTCTTCCAATTTTTTTGCATAAATGATCCTAATCTTCATTGTTAGTTCCCCTTACCGCCAATGTAAATTCTCCACATAATTGTCCTTTGTTGTTACAGTGCATCAAGCAACCAGGTCTCAGAGAAAGTCGATAACACTATACATTATCCAATTTGTATGCTATTGTACAACTGTGTAATATATTATGATATTGTACGACCGCTATTCCATTCATAATGTACCCTAACGTGTCATAGGAAATTAGTGTCTCAGATTTACGTGCATAATAATATGAATTGCCCTGAGACCAGGTTGTACTAAGACAGAGTAGACAGTGGGCTCGACAAAGACAGGAGCAAGAAGTATCAGGCTTTACACTAGAGCCAAGATCATCAAGTCTCACAGACAATTGTGTGTGTGTGCATCCGTGCGTGCGTGTCACACCACTGCAGGTACAGAGGGGTCAGCTGTTCTAGTCAGGCAGACACTTCACATGACCCATTGAACTCAGCCCTGTCTGGAACACAAAGACCCAGCTACCTGGGAGGTCCACACACACACACGCACCACACTGGGTTCTCATGTGTGGGAGGTCTAAGGGAAGATCAGTTGCCTTAGACGAGAGGAATGAAAATGTGACGGGGGGAATGTGAGTCACTGGAGTCAGGGAGAGTATGGTTGAGGGTGTGTGTGGCTGTCATATGTGCATGTATGGTGGGAGGTATGTGAAACACTACTCTACTTCCCCTGGTCATCCCCTTCCTCTGGTCTTCATCTTCCCCTTTCCCCTGGTCTTCCCCTTTCCTGGTCTCCCCTTCCCTGGTCTCCACCTGGTCTTCCCCTTTCCTGGTCTCCCCTTCCCCTGGTCTCCACCTGGTCTTCCCCTCCACCTGGTTCTCCCCTTCACCTGGTTCTCCCCTCCACCTGGTCTTCCCCTTGTCTCTCTCATTCCTTGAGAAAAATAGTTTAGTTACTGAGTCTGTAGAAAGGCACAGGGGTAGAAGCGTGAACAAACATGATCTCTATATTACCTGTTACTTTAGAGCAGGTGGCTCACAAGTCATTATTTTATGACGAATACTCCAATCTAACTAAAACCAGGTAGAAAGTGTGTAGAAATTATAATGAATGATTTGAAGGTGAGGACCAAGGTGCAGCGTGGTACTTGTTCATCTTTATTTATGAATTGAACACTGAATGAAAAAACAACAAAAGAGAATGAACGAAACCGAAACAGTTCTGTCTGGTACAGAATCCAAAAACAGAAAACTACCCAACACAGGTGGGAAAAGGCTGCCTAAGTATGGTTCTCAGTCAGAGACAACGATAGACAGCTGCCCCTGATTGAGAACAACACCCTGCCAAACACAGATATCCAAAACATAGAAAATGAACATAGAATGCCCACCCTAGTCACACCCTTGCCTAACCAAAATAGAGAGTAAAAACCTCTATGGCCAGGGCGTGACAGATTCCTAAATGACTTGTGTGAAGGACTGTTACGCACGCCTCTATGAAGAGGGAACGCAACACCCTGCTACAACTAAACTCTCTGTGAAGTGAAAAGGGTATGGACTGTAGGTGCGAGTAAGAATGACAGACAGAATGTGGTACCGTTTACAAGGACTTTATTCCTTTACACGGTAATATGGGGAAAAGGGGCTGGACGGAACCAAAGCAAAGAAAGTAAATCTCAAAGCCCCCCCTCTCCTATCTTACCTGCCTACCCACTACTTACCTAATTTAGCACCACCTGGTGCCCTAACCAAAATACAGGGGGTGGTCCGCCCAGGTCTTACCTAGTGTGCCTAGACAGTGAATATACTACGGGTATATGTATGCCCGTGGGCCTCTTGCCTAAGCACTCCCAAGGTGCCTTCCCCTTCTCCCCTGGGAACAAATGAAACAGAATATTAAACAATTTCACAAACAAACTAAGAAACAAAGTACATCAAATAAGCTCTATCTGAGCAACAAACTCACAAAACACACCAACTTCCCAGCAATGAACTCCCAGCAAATCAACCTCCAGCAAAAATCTCTCTATCACAATCAATCACTCTGCAATGACCTCCCAGCAAAATATCTCTAGCAAATCTCTATCACAATCAATCACTCTGCAATGACCTCCCAGCAAAATATCTCTAGCAAATCTCTATCACAAACAATCGCTCTGCAATGACCTCAGCAAAATCTCTCTCAGCAATCCCTACCTCCAAATCTCTCTCAGCAATCCCTACCTCCAAATCTCTCTCAGCAATCCCTACCTCCAAATCTCTCTCAGCAATCCCTACCTCCAAATCTCTCTATGCAATCCCTACCTCCAAATCTCTCTATGCAATCCCTACCTCCAAAAATCTCTCTCTCCTGAACAGAACACTGGCTTTTATATAGCTTTAGAAGGAACGTGTAACTGGAGACAGCTGTGTCTTGACGAGGGGGCGGGGTCAGCTCTCCAATTAGCCCTGGAGTCGACCAATCAGCTGCTTGAGGCATTTCAGGAAGTTATTTCCTGAAATAAAACACATGCAAATACACAAACTACAACACATAAACTGGGGAACGTAACAAGGACGTCACACTGCTTGTTTCGTCTCACCTTATCAACTGTTGACCTTAGTTGAGTTCCAAATCCCTCACGGTCCTAGTTCCACAGCAACTGGTCTGCCTTATCAGGATACGAGACAGTTGCTCTTTGCCTCCTTCCTTAGAAATATGAATATTCAGCAACAACATGCTTGAACACTTTCCCTTGTCTCACTCAGTAACTTTCCATTCACAAAGTTCCTATTCACCCTTCATTGACCTCAAAATATACATTTCGTATAAATGTAAAGTCATCCCTAAGCGCCAGTATGGTGACACAAATAAGTACATTTCAAGCTAGAATGCAACACTGCTAAGGAGGCTGAAGTACATTAGCACTGTAGAAGCAGTGCCTGCATCAATTACCAGCTCTGTAGTAACCACATAGATTAGATGTGTTAGGCTAGAGTGCTGTGTCGAGTAAAGTGTGTTCATTGATCATGTAGGGAGCCCGCTGAAGTTAACTCACTGAGGTCAATCACACGGCAGCAGAGTGGTCGATACTTTCATTAAGCACAACGCGAACCACATGGTGACTGATGTGGGTCATACGGCACCTCTAGGTTTCTACTGCTATAGTACTTGAGAACCTGTTCTAGGATATCAGCTCTGATACTGTGCACACGGCTTATAGTAGGCATACCACAGGCGGCTGTTGGCACCTTAATTGGGGAGGACAGGCTCATAGCCATTACTATCAGCCATCCTTCCCTCAGCCGCCTCCAATCAGGCAAAAAATAAACTGCTTAAGTTATCAAAATTGTATATATCATATAAATAAATGATAGTATATGCCATTTATCAGATGCTTTGAACAACAGGAACTTACATTAATCTGTGCATACATGTTGTGTGGGTGGCCCCAGCTGGAATCAAATATCCAACCCTGATGTTACTCGGATGAACTGTATATGAAACCCAGTAGGGTACAGTTTCCTAGCCTTGCTAGTAAAAAAAAGGTTTAGGATATCATCCTAAACGGCTTGGGCCTGTTGCTACTGCAGGGTGGTGGGTGAGGTAGTTGACATTATTATAGGGTGGTGGGGTTTTGATTGTCTTATAGGAGGGTGAGGTTGGGGGTAGGGTGTGTTGATACTATTATAGGATGGTGAGTTGGGGGGTAGGGGGTGGGGTGTTGACACTTATAGGATGGTGAGGTAGGGGGTAGGGGGTGGGGTGTTGTCTCTATTATAGGATGGTGGGGGTGGGGGGTGGGGTGTTGACACTATTATAGGATGGTGAGGTGGGGGGTGTTGACACTATTATAGGATGGTGAGGTGGGGGGTGTTGACACTATTATAGGAAGGTGAGGTGGGGGGTAGGGGGTGGGGTGTTGACTCTATTATAGGATGGTGAGATGGGGGGTAGAGGGTGGGGTGTTGACTCTATTATAGGATGGTGAGATGGGGGGTAGGAGGTGGGGTGTTGACACTATTATAGGAAGGTGAGGTGGGGGGTAGAGGGTGGGGTGTTGACACTATTATAGGAAGGTGAGGTGGGGGGTAGGGGGTGGGGTGTTGACTCTATTATAGGATGGTGAGATGGGGGGTAGGGGGTGGGGTGTTGACTATTATAGGATGGTGAGGTGGGGGGTAGAGGGTGGAGTGTTGACTCTATTATAGGATGGTGAGATGGGGGGTAGAGGGTGGGGTGTTGACACTATTATAGGATGGTGAGGTGGGGGGTGTTGACACTATATTATAGGATGGTGAGGTGGGGGGTAGGGGGTGGGGTGTTGACTCTATTATAGGATGGTGAGATGGGGGGTAGAGGGTGGGGTGTTGACTCTATTATAGGATGGTGAGATGGGGGGTAGGGGGTGGGGTGTTGACTCTATTATAGGATGGTGAGATGGGGGGTAGGGGGTGGGGTGTTGACTCTATTATAGGATGGTGAGATGGGGGGTAGGGGGTGGGGTGTTGACTCTATTATAGGATGGTGAGATGGGGGGTAGGGGGTGGGGTGTTGACTATTATAGGATGGTGAGGTGGGGGGTAGAGGGTGGGGTGTTGACTCTATTATAGGATGGTGAGATGGGGGGTAGGGGGTGGGGTGTTGACTATTATAGGATGGTGAGATGTGGGGTAGAGGGTGGAGTGTTGACTCTATTATAGGATGGTGAGGTGGGGGGTGTTGACTCTATTATAGGATGGTGAGATGGGGGGTAGGGGGTGGGGTGTTGACTATTATAGGATGGTGAGATGGGGGGTGTTGACTCTATTATAGGATGGTGAGATGGGGGGTAGGGGGTGGGGTGTTGACTATTATAGGATGGTGAGATGGGGGGTAGGGGGTGGGGTGTTGACTATTATAGGATGGTGAGGTGTGAGGTAGAGGGTGGGGTGTTGACACTATTATAGGATGGTGAGATGGGGGGTAGGGGGTGGGGTGTTGACTATTATAGGATGGTGAGGTGTGGGGTAGAGGGTGGGGTGTTGACACTATTATAGGATGGTGAGATGGGGGGTAGGGGGTGGGGTGTTGACTATTATAGGATGGTGAGGTGTGGGGTAGAGGGTGGGAAGTTGACTCTATTATAGGATGGTGAGATGGGGGGTAGGGGGTGGGGTGTTGACTATTATAGGATGGTGAGGTGTGGGGTAGAGGGTGGGGTGTTGACTCTATTATAGGATGGTGAGGGTGGGGGGTGTGGTGTTGACACTATTATAGGATGGTGAGGGTGGGGGGTGGGGTGTTGACTCTATTATAGGATGGTGAGGTAGAGGGTGGGGTGTTGACTCTATTATAGGATGGTGAGGTGGGGGGTAGGGGGTAAGGTGTTGACTATTATAGGATGGTGAGGGTGGGGGGTAGGGGGTGGGGTGTTGTCTCTATTATAGGATGGTGAGGGTGGGGGGTAGGGGGTGGGGTGTTGTCGCTATTATAGGATGGTGAGGGTGGGGGGTGGGGTGTTGACACTATTATAGGATGGTGAGGGTGGGGGGTGGGGTGTTGACTCTATTATAGGATGGTGAGATGGGGGGTAGGGGTAGGGTGTTGACTATTATAGGATGGTGAGGGTGGGGGGTAGGGGGTGGGGTGTTGACTCTATTATAGGATGGTGAGGTGGGGGGTAGGGGGTGGGGTGTTGACTCTATTATAGGATGGTGAGGGTGGGGGGTGGGGTGTTGACTCTATTATAGGATGGTGGGGGTGGGTGTTGGGGTGTTGTCTCTATTATAGGATGGTGAGGGTGGGGTAGAGGGTGGGGTGTTGTCTCTATTATAGGATGGTGAGTTGGGGGGTGGGGTGTTGACTCTATTATAGGATGGTGGGGGTGGGTGTTGGGGTGTTGTCTCTATTATAGGATGGTGAGGGTGGGGTAGAGGGTGGGGTGTTGTCTCTATTATAGGATGGTGAGGGTGGGGGGTGGGGTGTTGACTCTATTATAGGATGGTGGGGGTGGGTGTTGGGGTGTTGTCTCTATTATAGGATGGTGAGGGTGGGGTAGAGGGTGGGGTGTTGTCTCTATTATAGGATGGTGAGGGTGGGGGGTGGGGTGTTGTCTCTATTATAGGATGGTGAGGGTGGGGTAGAGGGTGGGGTGTTGTCTCTATTATAGGATGGTGAGGGTGGGGGGTGGGGTGTTGTCTCTATTATAGGATGGTGAGGGTGGGGTAGAGGGTGGGGTGTTGTCTCTATTATAGGATGGTGAGGGTGGGGGGTGGGGTGTTGTCTCTATTATAGGATGGTGAGGGTGGGGTAGAGGGTGGGGTGTTGTCTCTATTATAGGATGGTGAGGGTGGGGGGTGGGGTGTTGACTCTATTATAGGATGGTGAGGGTGGGGTGTTGTCTCTATTATAGGATGGTGAGGGTGGGGGGTGGGGTGTTGTCTCTATTATAGGATGGTGAGGGTGGGGTAGAGGGTGGGGTGTTGACTCTATTATAGGATGGTGGGGGTGGGGTGTTGACTCTATTATAGGATGGTGAGGGTGGGGGGTGGGGTGTTGTCTCTATTATAGGATGGTGAGGGTGGGGTAGAGGGTGGGGTGTTGACTCTATTATAGGATCTTTTTTATGGTTATCTCCATTTAAAACATTGTCATCTTGCGTAATGTTGTGAAGGGTCTATGTGTTTGTATGGTCTAGTTTTGGTGAAGGGGCTATGTGTTTGTATGGTCTAGTTTTGGTGAAGGGGCTATGTGTTTGTCTGGTCTAGTTTTGGTGAAGGGGCTATGTGTTTGTGTGGTCTAGTTTTGGTGAAGGGGCTATGTGTTTGTGTGGTCTAGTTTTGGTGAAGGGGCTATGTGTTTGCATGGTCTAGTTTTGGTGAAGGGGCTATGTGTTTGTATGGTCTAGTTTTGGTGAAGGGGCTATGTGTTTGCATGGTCTAGTTTTGGTGAAGGGGCTATGTCTTTGTATGGTCTAGTTTTGGTGAAGGGGCTATGTGTTTGTATGGTCTAGTTTTGGTGAAGGGGCTATGTGTTTGTATGGTCTAGTTTTGGTGAAGGGGCTATGTGCTTGTGTGGTCTAGTTTTGGTGAATGGGCTATGTGTTTGTATGGTCTAGTTTTGGTGAAAAGGGCCTATGTGTTTGTATGGTCTAGTTTTGGTGAAGGGGCTATGTGTTTGTATGGTCTAGTTTTGGTGAAGGGGCTATGTGTTTGTGTGGTCTAGTTTTGGTGAAGGGGCTATGTGTTTGTGTGGTCTAGTTTTGGTGAAGGGGCTATGTGTTTGTATGGTCTAGTTTTGGAGAAGGGGCTATGTGTTTGTATGGTCTAGTTTTGGTAAAGGGGCTGTGTGTTTGTATGGTCTAGTTTTGGTGAAGGGGCTGTGTGTTTGTATGGTCTAGTTTTGGTGAAGGGGCTATGTGTTTGTGTGGTCTAGTTTTGGTGAAGGGGCTATGTGTTTGCATGGTCTAGTTTTGGTGAAGGGGCTATGTGTTTGTATGGTCTAGTTTTGGTGAAGGGGCTATGTGTTTGCATGGTCTAGTTTTGGTGAAGGGGCTATGTCTTTGTATGGTCTAGTTTTGGTGAAGGGGCTATGTGTTTGTATGGTCTAGTTTTGGTGAAGGGGCTATGTGTTTGTATGGTCTAGTTTTGGTGAAGGGGCTATGTGCTTGTGTGGTCTAGTTTTGGTGAATGGGCTATGTGTTTGTATGGTCTAGTTTTGGTGAAAAGGGCCTATGTGTTTGTATGGTCTAGTTTTGGTGAAGGGGCTATGTGTTTGTATGGTCTAGTTTTGGTGAAGGGGCTATGTGTTTGTATGGTCTAGTTTTGGTGAAGGGGCTATGTGTTTGTATGGTCTAGTTTTGGTGAAGGGGCTATG